>NC_142204.1:0-330994 GCF_049639895.1 Pseudopodoces humilis | reverse complement strand
CATGTGTTTTCAAGGTATTGAAATGTCCTTTGGAAATACGTAGAGACAAAGGCAATGCCAGTTTCTTCTTGAGCAGTGTTTTCTTTTTAGTGATAATGTCGCCTCTGCATTAAAAGGTGCTGTCCTAAGAGACATGTAAATTCTTCTAAGGCAGATATTCTGATTTATAGAGGGGCAGCACATTCTCCAGGTATGATTTTCCGTAATCTGTTTTTAAGTGTTTTGTTTCCCAGCAGCCTGATGCAAATACACAGATTTGTCTTACAGGTCCTGTGAAATGCCAAGAGTACATGGCTGTTGGGTGCTACAGCTTTTAATTCATTTAGTTTTATATCTAAAAGTAAGTCCCAAAACTGTTTTTTGCATCAGGTGTCTTAATAAGGCATTTCTGAAGGATGTGGCATTTTCTGAGGCTGTGATAAAACATATGTCAAGAAAGATGGCATATGCTTGCCAGGAGCTCAGGGTTTTGCAGGAGCATAATTTAATTTGTTTGATGATTCTGTTGTCATCATTTAAAGATCTTATTTCCCCCTTTTGATTTGGATGTTCATCTGATGTAATTGTAGAAACCTAAAAGTAAAAACCTGTTTAAGCAAAGCTGTTAGAGACCAGAAATACGTTCTGTTAGGTCAACTAATGCAATTGGAATAGAAGACAAATTTTCAGGCAACCATAATCAAATTCTTCAGGTATAAGCTAGGAGAAGCAAGATTTAAAAAAAAAAAAACAACCAAAAAAAACCCCAAACAAACCCAAAGTTGTTCAGAATTCAATTATTCTTATACTGTTGACTTTCAAGTGTCGGCTGTCTTCAGTTTTTGGTACAGAGACATGTTTGAGTGTGTTTAAAAAAAGATACAGATCATTATGCATCTTGTATGAATTTGCTCTTGTTGTGGACCCTGTAGGAATAATCCTCAATTCCTCAGGGTTCATAGACTGTATTTTGAAAACCACAGTCTCTGGTTTCTCAAGAGCTCAGTTGTTACAGAAGTAGATACGAAAATGTAATCTGTTTGATTATGTTATATGTCTCTTAATTAAAGCATGGCTCTTGCCAGTAATCTGCATTTAGGAGTGCAATAGCTAGATTTTTTGGAGGATTTGTTTCAAGCAGACACATTCATTGGTCAAATCACCTATAATTTGTTTTTTGTCTTGTATTTTTTCTCATTTCTTTGCACCGGGTATTGCCTGTGGCCACTAATGATGATTTTTTTAAAAATCAATTTACATGTTAGCCCTGAACTTCCTTTAATGTAGTACAATAAAATACCTGTAACAGGATATTGTTCAAGATATAAACTCTTTACAGTGTAGGGAGAAATACCTTCCTCTTTCTGAGTGTGTTTATTCTGCCTTTTCATCTGGGATATTTCATTTTGGATTTCCCACTGGCAGTTCTGTACGGAAATCATTCATTTGTGTATCACTTTCTTTGAAATGTGCAACTGAAGGCCACAGAGAGAGAGAGAGAGAGAGAGAGAGAGAGAGAGAGAGATTGTCATTTCATGACATAAAAAGAGAGTTTAAGAATGGTGGTGTCTTGCCCAGAACCTTATGCTGTTCAGTGTCTCACTCAACACACTGAGCTGAGCACAAGCCAGTGCCATCGTCACTCTGCTCATGGGAATAGTCACAACAGCCCTCTTTCAGTGTTTGGTCCCAGCTTAAACTGATTTAACACTACCATAAATGCACTGATCCCAGGGCAGTGTTTGATTGTCATTATATTGATATTTGCTGCTGGGCTGGAATGCCCTCTTTTTTCTTTCTGTAGTCACTGTAATTTACTCAGCATTCCCCCGCTTTACTGAAGATACAAGGCTTTATGGGCTCACAGTCAGACTTTTCAAGCAAAATAATAAATTATGTAGGCTAAGAGAAAGCCTCTTTTCATCATGTTGACTTCTGAAGACCATTCTTAAGGGACTGCTGAGCGAGGAAACTTGGCAAGTGTTTTTCATGCACTAGCTGTAAATATACTGACCTGTCTCCATAATTCCTCTATTCATCCACCATTTAAGCAGGGATAGAATTTTTACCTTTGGTCTTGGTATCTCTGATGGAGTGCTTTGGAGAAGGGCTTTAGGAGCAGCAGACTGCTCAGTCTTCAGTAGAATTTACTTTGAAGTAGGTATTTGCTGAATTCAGATGTTGCATGTTTGCTGTGGGTCTTTTTCAGGACAATGCCAGTGTGAAGTCTTCCAGCAGCCTGGAGCCCAATTTATTTTGTGATGAGGAAATCCCCATTAAATCAGAGGAGGTGGTGACACACATGTGGACTGCTCCCTCATTCTGTGCTGAGCACGCCTATTCCTCTGCTTCTAAAAGCTGCTCTCAAGGTATTTGCTTTTGTATACATTGAGGTAAAATTAAGTAGATAACAGGGATGGGCAGTCAGTGAGGTGTGGAACTGCTAACTGCTCTGTTGTTCATTCTGGTTGTGCAGGATGTACTGTCTGGAGGAAGGTACAGCAGAGTTACATTGCAGTTCATTTCCTGATATTTGATACATAAACCTGTGACAATGTGTTCTGGTTGTTACTGTTTCCCATCTTAAAATGTTGTAAAAAATACCTATTTTCTTTCGGTTTTGATCTCTTCCTTTTATCTTTGTGGCTTTGCCTGGGGGTGGTTTAGATTAGGTATTGGGGAAGATTTCTTCACTGCAAGAGTGATCAGGCATTGGAACAGGCTGCCTGGGAAAGTGGTGGACTCACTGTCCCTGGAAGTGTTCAAAAGATGTGTGGGTGTGGCACCTGGGGACATGGTTTAGTGGTAGGCTTGGCACAGATTTGATAATCTCAGAGGTCTTTTCCAGCCTTAATGATTCTGTGTCCTGGCTCCTGTCTGAAAGCTTCTAGCACTCCAAGGAAGCAGCCTCGGAAGAGCCCGCTGGTGCCTCGCAGTTTGGAGCCCCCTGTGTTGGAGCTGTCACCTGGAGCAAAAGCTCAGCTGGAAGATCTGATGATGGTTGGAGATCTCCTGGAGGTATCCCTGGATGAAACTCAGCACATCTGGAGGATTTTGCAGGCCACTCATCCACCCTCTGAGGACAGGTTTCTTCATGTCATGGAGGTAGGGAACTTGAAGAAATATTCTGGAGTGGAACAAAAATCCCACCACATTCTGTTGGTGGATTTATATAAACATGATCTGGAATAGTTGAGTGCTCAGTTGCTTGTCATGTTTGGATTTTATCTGGAGAGAGTAGTAGATTACAGAAAATAACAGAATAAGTGATCCAGAAATTCAGTTCTCGATCACTCGTGCTAACCATATTTAGAACAGTTTTCTCAAGTAGTTCCATGTGTAAACCTTATTTTAGAGCATAACAGGTTAAGGGAGAAAACACTCTTCTTGATTATGTCTGGAAGCAGAGCTAATCTGCAAAACAGTTACAAGAAGCATTTAGGAAGATGAAAAGTTACACTTAGTTTATGTAACATGATACTTTTATGTTACTGAACTTTGTTACTGGGGAAAACATGTTTTGAAAATGAAGACAGTAATATTCCTGTTCTTCCTCAGAATAACGTAGACATAGCAAATGTTTTATTGGTGTACTGTGAAGATGTCCTGCTTGCTTTGCCCAGCTGCCAGCATCAGGCAGGTTTATCTGCTGATTCTGAGGTCTAGCCAAAATCACTGAGCTCCATTGATGCAGAGGGCCAGGGAAGGTGCTGGAAGAGCAGGTCAGCTGCTGGGTTGAAGAGCTTGAGTGGAACCCATTTTTTATCATCTGTCAGCTGCAGTTAGGGCTCAGTTTGAGCGTGTGGGTTTTACGATGGCTTGTTGGGTTTCTGAGCTGCACAGGAAGAACATAAGGTGATGGTTCTTTCTTGGCTTTTTGGTGGTGTACAGTCATGCAGGATGGAAGGCTGCATGCTGTGAGCAGCGAGGTTGGGTGAGCTCTGTGCCATCCATGCACAATGGATGAGTTAAAGTGTAAAGCTGCATCAGTGTGGAGTGTAGAACTGCCCCTGCCTCCCAGCTACTGAAAGGTGCTTCACCACCTTCCAGCCCAAGTACTACGTAAGCTTAATGTTCTTTTGATGTAATGGTGTTGGCAGGGAGTTGGTTGAAGAACAGTTTGGATGCCAGCAAATAACAATTTATAAATAATATGCCAGACTGTTATATTTATAGATAAGCAAAGCTTTTTTCCAGGGGAGTGGGGTGAGGAGTGTAGAGTGTGTGTGCATTACAACGTTTTCTGGTTAACCTTTCTGAATGCTTGCTTGACCAGAACTGCTCATTTTGAATTGAATATATTCCATGGCTGTTTACATACAAAATAAGTAGCCTTCTGTGAAATAATCTTGAGAGGATTTGGTTTTGGGTGGAGTAGCTATATTCAGTAATGTACAGTAAACAGTCTCTACTGGCTTATAGAATGTTCTTAATCTATTAATAATTAAGGTTAAAGTATATAGCTGCATTGACTGAAATCCAGTCAGTCCTGTTTGTACAAAGGACTACACAAGTGAATCTTTCAGTTGTGAGTGGGACTTGTCACTGTGAATGCTACCTGCAGGGACAGAGCTGGCCAGTTTTAGGCCCCACTTGTGACCTGAATCTGTTATTCAGGAGCTCTCGATGGCGCCAGGATATTTACAATGCCTGCCACTTTGGAAGCCCTTCAAATAACGGATGTTGCTTTCTCTCCTTGCTTGAGTTGATGATACATTTTAAGAGTTCACCAATTACTCTTCCTTAATCTCCAAAACAGCAGTTGCTTTCTCTCAAAAATAATTACAGGCAAGACTGACCTCGGATGAAAAATAAGCAAGAGCATCTAACAAATTACTAATCTTCTCAACTTCTATTAAAAAAACAATGTGAGAAGAGATTTGTAATTATTGCTCACTTTGCCTTCATACCCTTGCTAATAATTTACTTTTTCCACGGAGTGTTTTTGGGTGATTGTACTTTGACGCAGTTGATAACACTTAGGAATTTTTTATAGTATGGTGGAAATGAAGTTAAGTGGGGTTTTTTTGTTTAGAATTTGTAACAGTATGTTGTTGGCTAGATTTCTTCATGTCATATCAGGTCAAGGTAGAGGTAAGTGCATTTCTCAGACCTCAGGTTTGCAGGAAATTCGTATTTGAGTAAAATATTTCTTTTTCTATGAAGGATGACAGCATGGATGAAAAACCACTGAAAATGAGAGGGAGGGACTCTTCTGAGAGGAAGCGGAAACGAAAACTGGAGAGAGCAGAGCAGTTCTTTGGAGACATGAAGCAGAAATCTAAAGAGCTGAAAAAGCTGGAAAAACCCAAGAAGAAGAAGCTGAAACTCACCATGGACAAGACAAAAGAGCTGAACAAGCTGGCAAAGAAACTGGCTAAGGAGGAGGAGCGGAAGAAGAAGCAGCGAGAGAAGGCAGTTGTGGCAAAGGTAGAACTGGCAAAGGAGAGCACAGAGAAAAAAAGAGAGAAGAAGGTTCTGGATATTCCTTCCAAGTATGACTGGTCAGGAGCAGAGGAGTCGGATGATGAGAACGCTGTGTGTGCTGCTCAGAACTGCCAAAGGCCCTGCAAGGACAAAGTGAGTTTCCCCTTGGTTCTGGCACCGGCAGTTCCGTGCTCAGTCAGAGCCCCTGTGCCAGGTGACAGCATGAGAAACCAAAGTGGTGTGGTTAGAAAGGAGAGAGGACTGAGTAGTACTTGGGTAGGTACATTTAGCAGATTAAACTGTAGAACTTCCACATTCTCTTAGGTACTCAAAACAGAAGATGGAAAATCAGAATCTGGGAAAAGGTACTCGGTTTTGGTTGGGAAGTTTTAACTCCTTCAAGCTGTGTAATTTTTTGTTGAGTATGTGCAACATGCACTGGCTGAGCCAAAGGATTAATTCTTTGACTCAGAAAGAAATGTTCCTGGCTTTGCTGTGGTCCTGACCACTGGTACTGAGTGTCCTCCCACACGTTAGGAACATGTGTAATGTTCTTAGAAGAAGTAGATTTTCTCTATTTCTTGCATGTACTCTGTGAAAAGTGATGCTGCAAGCTGAGTGATCTTCAGAATTCAGTGGTTCATTTTGCTTGTTGGAGATAAATAATCAATTCTTTTAGACCTGATGGGATTATTAGAAATGAAACTTGATCTGCCTCTCTCTGTGGTACTGCCTGTCATGATTGTCAGCTTTTAACACAGACTGATGAACAAAAATATTTTCAGAATGTGTTTTCTGTACACATCTGTACTTTTGCACTTTGAGCAGGTGAATGCCACACTTGTCAAAAACTGGCAAGTACAGGAATGTAATGACTGAAGCTGCAGCTGTTGATGTCCATTACCAATCACTTTGGAAAATTTGTCCAGGAGTCGTTGGCTACAAACTAAAATAAAATCTGTTATGGTGATAATGTTACTTCATTTTATATAGGTGGCCACTACTGTTGTTTTTCTGATACAGTTTTACATTCCCCTGTAAATGGAAAGCAGAACTACAATATTAACAAATTTTATAGCTGTACCAGTGGATGCCATTAAAATGGAGAATCCGTGTTTCTTATCCTGCAAATCTGAATTTCTGCCCACTGACTCCAATTAACTTTTATTCAAAGAATTACAGGAATCAAATAATTCATTTTTTTCCTTCCTACATTCCAGCTCATTTTTTTGTCTTTTCCAAATTGTCCCACAGCGAGTTCAGCTCAAAGTTTGTATTGTAGCATGAATGTTCTGAGCCTTAGGACTTAGATTTACAAAAGCCACTGTTTGATAATGCAGTCTAAGAGGGTGTGTTTGGAGACTCTCATCTGTCCTGAAATAACCATCCTTGAGCACTTTAAATGTGTTTTAGCACACCTCATTTCATTTGTGGAGAGCTGAGTCATCTTCCTCAGGAGCAGTAGAGAGTTTTTGTATCGTTGCAGTGTAAGAGGGGCAAGGTTTGTTGGAAGTTTTTATAAACTGAAGTAGCTTTTTTAAACAAGCTCTATTGGGGCATTAATTTTTGCCCCAGAGCTTTTGTATTCTTGGTAGCTGAGGTGTGTTTAAGAGGAGGTGTTTCTCTGTTTGTGTCTGTCTGTCCTCCCCTGTAACAGGCTGAGTGTTGCTGATTGCTCTCTTGCAGGTGGACTGGGTGCAGTGTGACGGGGGCTGCGATGAGTGGTTCCACCAGGTGTGTGTCGGGGTCTCCCCAGAGATGGCTGAGAATGAGGATTACATCTGTATAAACTGTGCAAAGAAACCCCTGCAGGGACCCAGCAGCCCTGCCCACGCCCCACCTCCTCCCTTCTTGTTGAGCTACAAACTACCAATGGAAGATCTCAAGGAGGCGAGTTAGCAGCTGCTCGATGCCCTGAACTTGTGGGGAAATGGACCACTGGAACCCTTCAGGAGGAGAGGGTTTGAAGCTGATGTAGCCCCTGAGCTTCTCTTGCCAGGACGGACAGATGTGCAGCGGAGTTGGCCCGTTCCTTACAGCTGGCTTCCTTGGGACAGCGGGAGCGCCTCTGGCACACAGACACTGCCTGCTCTGGCACACAGACACTGCCTGCTCTGGCACACAGACACTGCCTGCTCTGGCACACAGACACTGCCTGCTCTGGCACACAGACACTGCCTGCTCTGGCACACAGACACCCCCTGCTCTGGCACACAGACACCCCCTGCTCTGGCACACAGACACTGCCTGCTCTGGCACACAGACACTGCCTGCTCTGGCACACAGACACCCCCTGCTCTGGCACACAGACACCCCCTGCCCCGGCACACAGACACCCCCTCCCCTGGCACACAGACACCCCCTGCTCTGGCACACAGACACACCCCTGCGCTGGCACACAGCCCCCCCCTGCCCTGGCACACAGACACCGCCTGCTCTGGCACACAGACACCCCCTGCCCTGGCACACAGACACCCCCTGCTCTGGCACACAGACACCCCCTGCCCTGGCACACAGACACTGCCTGCTCTGGCACACAGACACTGCCTGCTCTGGCACACAGACACTGCCTGCTCTGGCACACAGACACCCCCTGCTCTGGCACACAGACACCCCCTGCTCTGGCACACAGACACCCCCTGCTCTGGCACACAGACACCGCCTGCTCTGGCACACAGACACCCCCTGCTCTGGCACACAGACACCCCCTGCTCTGGCACACAGACACCCCCTGCTCTGGCACACAGACACCCCCTGCTCTGGCACACAGACACCCCCTGCTCTGGCACACAGACACCCCCTGCTCTGGCACACAGACACTGCCTGCTCTGGCACACAGACACCCCCTGCTCTGGCACACAGACACTGCCTGCTCTGGCACACAGACACCCCCTGCTCTGGCACACAGACACCCCCTGCTCTGGCACACAGACACCCCCTGCTCTGGCACACAGACACCCCCTGCCCTGGCACACAGACACCCCCTGCTCTGGCACACAGACACTGCCTGCTCTGGCACACAGACACCCCCTGCCCTGGCACACAGACACTGCCTGCTCTGGCACACAGACACCCCCTGCTCTGGCACACAGACACCCCCTGCTCTGGCACACAGACACCCCCTGCTCTGGCAGCTCCCCCTGCCCTGGCACACAGACACCCCCTGCCCTGGCACACAGACACCGCCTGCTCTGGCACACAGACACCCCCTGCCCTGGCACACAGACACCCCCTGCTCTGGCACACAGACACCCCCTGCTCTGGCAGCTCCCCCTGCCCTGGCAGCTCCCCCTGCCCTGGCTCCTGCTGCGCGCTCCAGCCAGCTCCAGCGCTCTGACACTAGTGAGTGCGGACACCTGCGGCCGTGGCTGTGGCTCTCCAGGACTGAGCAGACCCGAGGCTGTTAGATTGGGCACCTCAGGGTGTTAGCAGTACACGCTGCCAGTGGAGCTGGCCTGGAACTGCTGGGCACAGGCTGCAGCTCTCACACCTACCAAGTTGCCCTGAGGAGGGGACCTGGCAATCTGTCTTTGGCCTCGCCGTGCCAGCCCAGTGTGTAGAGCAGTGTCTTGGGAGAACGAAATTGCCTCCGTATCCAGGCAGCTAACACTACACTGTAAGGGTGGGAGCAAGTGGATGAATTTATTTTAATTTCTCTTTTGTAGCTAAAGGGCAGAGGAGCTCATAATCTCAGAAATCAGCAAAGGTTCTCTTTACCAAAAAAAGAAACCCAACTCTACTCCACTAGGCAAAATTCTTTTCCTCAGTGGGAAACAACCGATCTTCCTGTCCTGAGGAGGGCCAGAAAGAAACATTGATAATGTTTAGCTAGACCAGAACTTGGGAAGAGCAGAGTGCTTCCCTTTCCACAGGGATGCTCTCTCCTGTTCTAAGCTTTGCTTAGAGTTCTGCACTCCTGCACGTTCCAGTTGCGTGGCGCAGGATGGAGCTGGCAAGGAGGTACAGCGCCCAGGGCACGGCTTCTGACATCTGTGCCCAGGGATGGGGAGGAAAGAAGACAGCCCACTTACCTCAGAGGTCACACTGACATGTGCTTCTGTGAAAAGTTTCACTCACAACTCTTTCCAGTATCACCAGGCTACGGGCATGGCCTCCTGTGATACCAGCAAGCAGTCTGCAGATACTGTTCACAGTGCAAACCCCTCCCTGCTGGCTTGGCTGGATGTGTTCCAGCCTACATCAGCAACAGTTCTTGTCTGAAGTTGCCCCTGGCTTTGCCAGAGGACCAGAGGGCTTGGGGTCATCCTGGGTGACAGTTGTTTTAGTAAATCCATTTTTAAAGAAGGACTTGTTTTTACTTTTTTCTAAATGTCTCAGACTACTGACTTGTTCTATAAATAGATTATTTTTCTTTGATTTTTTTATACTTACCACTGTTAACCAGCAGCACAGACAGAGGTTCACAAAGCAAAAACCTGCCCGTGGGCTTGGGTTTTTTTACTCCATTCCTTCCTTGTAGTACAAGGAATTAGCAGTTACCTTCCCCATTCTAGCTTGACCAGCTGCCTGTGTTTAAATAGGTAAATACATTTCATGTGCTACCTTTGTGTTTGGGTTTGTTCCTATTAGTGGGGCATCTGGGCCTTAATGACTCCAGTGGATGCTGGCCTGGTGTATGTGAATGTCTGAAGTCAGCCCCTGGGCTGTCTTGTCCCCCTCTCCACTCGCTCCCTATTGTGTTTCCATTCTTCTGCAGTTCTAGGAGTGTTGTAAGTAGTGTCCAGTCTTACTAGGAGCTGGATTGGGATTTAAAGAAATATTGACAAAAACAAAAGTGTGCTGTCTTGACTGTTCTGTGTCCCTTCTCTTGTTCTCTGATATTTGGAAGTTTATTTATCTGGCAGAATTATCCATCCAAAAAAAACCCAACAAACCAGCTCAGCTCAGGTAGACAGAACTTTATTGTTTTCTTCTATGTGTGCCTGCTACCTGGGAAGAGGAAAATGTGCAAAAGAAAAAGAAATAAGATGGAGGGCAGAAGATCCAGAGTCTTGGGAGCTTTGAGTGCAAATTGGACACAGACTTCTAATTCCTGCTCCTAAAAGACTTAATGTGGTGTTAAAAGCAAAAGCAAGCTGTGGTTAAGCATGTGGCTGAACGGGCACCCTAGCAAATTTAAGAATATTATTTGTTTACTTATTTATGAAGGAGTCTATGCTTTAGATAGACATACCCTCTTTTTGCCTCCAGTTACTTTTTTTTCCCTTCTCAATGTACACTTAGTTTTGATAAACTGATTTAAACAGTTGTTACTTTTCCTTCGAGCTTTAACCGATGGTACTACATAAATGTTTCCCTATATGGAGTGGATAAACTATCTGTCACAGATGTTTAATCGTTCCAGAAGTAGACTAGTACAAGATTTCTTAAAGAATCCCAGTGTTCTGTATTCTTTCCTGACTCCTAGAGTTTGTGACACAACAGGGAGAACACGGTTAGCATCTCCTGTTAGCCCGAGCATCTCCTCGTAAGCGTTCCTGCGTTCTGTGTCGCGATGAAGTCGTTGTGTGTGATTGCCATCAACTGGAAAAGAGACCTTGGAGTAAGCCTGCACTGCATGTTCCTGTTTCTCTGCCATGAAGGTGTGCTGGAGAGTGTTGCCAGTAGCTCTTGTTACAGCGAGATGGAAACAAACAGCTCCACAACGCAAGCGTGCTCGTTCTGCTTGTAACGAGCACAGGAGAGAGCAAACAACGGAAAGAAGTGTACGAGTCATATGCAAAAGTCACGTTTTCAGTAGCTGTTTTTCATGTAGCCACATGGAGAGCCTCTGTTCCACTCTTGGGAGGAGGTTGCCACACTTTTCTGGTCACAGATGTCTCGTCTGCTTTTGGATAAGGTGTTCATAAACTGAAGACCATTATTAGCTTTACATCTTATTGTTTTAAGCTTGTTTTTTTAAGAGCGTAATTCCTATCAAAGGATTGCTGATAGTATGAACTTATGAATAAATGTTAACTTTTGGAAAAACCTGTAGTTAGTGGTTGAAAAACCCGAAGCTACAGCTGTGGTATTGTCTCCAGATCCTGGGGGTTTGAATTTTTATACAAGCACTTGCAGAGAAGCCAAAGCCAAGATAGAAATGTTCTTACAGGTCTGCTGCAGCTGTGGGAAAACTCTCTCATGCTTTGGGGACACAATCTCAGTACACAAAAAATATTAGCTCTTGTATCTAGAAAGGTACATGTCTTAATGCTGTAGTCTACAAAGGCTACTTGCCACTGCTGGTGATATTTCTTTTCACGTGTCTGACACAAAAGGTCAAAGAAATTGCCTGAGCTGCTGTGAGGAGCCGAAAATGGCCAGGGCTTGAGTTGTACAGCTTGTACAAACCAACTGTTTCCAGGTTTGTCTTGTAAAAAACAGGGCCTGGAATTTGGCAGCTTTGCTGGCAGAGAGAGAAATGTCACTGCTGACCTTCAGTACCATCACCTTTAGGATTCAAGCTTTTGTCAGATCTGTAGCTGAATGCTTGAGCAGCCTGGGCCATTGGTAATGAAGACTTAAGAGGTAATATTGTTCTTCTGGGAATTGCCTGAAGGGATTGGGACACAGTCACACACCATGACAGGCACTTACATTGTCTGTTACATCAGCCACGCTGAGAAACTCACATTGATCTGTTCAGGTTTTAAACTCACAGTAATTGAGGTTGGGGGTACTTCTGGAGGTCATCTGGGTCAATCTCCTGACCAGAGCAGTGCCAACTTTAAAAAGCAGGTGAAATTTTTCAGGGCTGTGTCCAGTAAAACGTTCAGTATTTCCAGGAATCAGCATTCAGTGACTTCTCTGATTTCCCATTTGGTTTTGTAGCATCTTCAGTACAAAATTCACTTGCTGTAATGTGCCCATTGCCAGAGTCTGGCTCCGTCTTTTCTCCAGCCATCCACAGGGTAGTGGGAGCCTGCAGGTGCTGCAGCTGAACAAACCCAGCTCAGCCTCCCCTGAGCCATGGCATCGGCTGCAGCCCTCTGGCAGTCGTGCTGCTCCTTGCTGCAGGTTGCCAGGTGCTGAGGAGCCCCAAACTGGGAGTGTTACTCCAGGTACAGCTTCAACGTGTTGGATGCATGGGGGAAAGAACTTCTTTAAGCTGCTGCTCACAGCTGTGCTGTGCACCTCCCACAGGGCTGGCCTGCACGGCTGCAGGCACTGCTGGCTCCTTTGCACTCTGTTAGCCCCAGCTCTTCTGGTTTATGATTTCTCAGATGTAGGACTTTAAACTTTCCATCAGCCACTTGAGCCAGGAAAGATCCAGCTGAATGGGAGTTCCCTCCTCCCGTGTTTCGGGCTCTGCTGCTCCTGTCCTCTGCCAGCATTGTTTGATGTTATCTGACCGTGTTCTGTGCCACTACCCAGGTGGGCAGGAAAAAACACCTTGCAGCTTTCCATCTCCAGGATTTCAAACCGGTGACTGCTGAAGCCCGAGCACAGAAATCCATCCCGTTTTTCACTGCCACTCTAGGTTGTCCATCCACTCCCTAAGTGTGTTTCTGCTGCCAGTCAACACCCACTGCTCTCCCCTTGCCCATGGAGTTAATCACAGAAGGAAACCAGATTGGGCTAAGATTACAGTCCATCCAGAAAGTGATCTTCCTGTTTTTCCTAGGAAATAATATATTCAATATTATAATTAATAAATATAATAATATATAATAACAGGATATAATTTAATATAAACTTTCCCAGGGTTTGAATGTTTTCCTAGGGGTGGAAGAAGTTTCTTCGTATCATTCCTGGAATAACTTAAACCTGCAGTAAGAAGCTGGGTGCTGTGGTGTGCCAAAAGCGGGTGTTGAGGTTGACTCCAGTTCGATGCAAAGGAAGAGCAGGGAACTCCTTCACATGCCCGAAGTGGTCACTAAGAGTGTTTGGTGTGCTGCCTGAAGCTAGCAGAGCTCAGGTGCAATAAAGAATGTATTTTGGGTGCAATAAACGCGGCCCTTGTGGGAGTTGTGGCCTCGGGAGCTGGAAGCCCCAGGAGGGGCAGGGAGAGCCCCGGGCTGTGTGCGAGGGGAATGAAAGTGGCGAGGATTTATTGACAGCAAATATTTGTGAGGAGCTGTGCTCTGAACGGCTCTGGAAGGGCAGCTGTGCTGCGGTGAGTGTAAATCCGAGTGTAAACCCGAGTGTAAACCCGAGTGTGAACCCGAGTGTAAACCCGAGTGTGAACCCGAGTGTAAACCCGAGTGTGAACCCGAGTGTAAACCCGAGTGTAAACCCGAGTGTAAACCCGAGTGTAAACCCGAGTGTGAACCCGAGTGTAAATCCGAGTGTGAACCCGAGTGTGAACCCGAGTGTAAATCCGAGTGTAAATCCGAGTGTGAACCCGAGTGTAAACCCGAGTGTAAACCCGAGTGTAAATCCCAGGCGGGGCACTGTGTCCTCACGGGCGGCTTTGCGGAGTTCCTGGCGGTCTGTGACACCCCACGCCCTCCGGAGAGGGGACCTGAAGGGACCTGAAGGGACCTGGAGGGACCTGGAGGCAGCTGCGGGGGAATTGCTGGGAGTTCCTGTCCGAGGTGAACACGGGGCTGCTGTCCCTGCCCCGCTGCTGCTGCTGCTGCAGCTCCTGCAACTTGTGCAGTTCCTGCAACTTCTGCAGCCCCTGCAGCCTCTGCAGCCCCTGCACTTTGGCATCTCCTGCATCTCCTGCAGCCCCTGCAGCCCCTGCAGCCCCTGCAGCCCCTGCAGCCCCTGCAGCCCCTGCTCGTTTGCTGGGCTGTGGCAGCAGCGCTGGAGCCCGCACAGGTCCGGGCTGGGAAGCTGAGGAACAGCTCCGCTCTCAGTGGGATGAGCAGCACAGGAGTTGTTGTCTCCTGTCAGCTGGTGGGTCACGTTTCACACAGCTGGCAGTTCGGTTCGTGAGGCATTGCCGGTGTCTCGGGAGCGCTGCATTCCTGCATTTCCCTTCCGGCTGCTCCCTTGGCAGGGCCTGGCAGCGCTCCTGGCACCCCGAGGCTGCTGGCACCGCCTGGGCTGCACATCCTGCTGCAAATCATCTCCGAGTGCTCACACTCTGGGATCTGGGGCAGTTCGAGGGTACAGAAACTGAACACATAAATAATGGAGGAGTGCACAGCCACGGGAAAGGTGTTCCTAACTTCCAGGATTCTTACAGTGATTCTAGGCAGCTGATGGGTCAGATTCCTGTTTGGAGCAGAAGGTGGGCATGACCTTTGTGTAACTCCTGTTTATAGAGAGTGTGCAGAGAGCTGGACAAGCTACACCTGAGATTCCTGCCAAAAGGAGCTGCCTTTGCTTTGCCCTGAGCAGAGGCTGTTCCATGTCCCTGGTTCTCAGCTCTGGTGATCTCAGACAAACGTGATCATTTCTTGTGCTTTTTGCTTTCGTCCCCCCGGGCCTTTCCATTACACCTTGGCCAGTCCCTGTTCTCAAGGGAGCGAGGCCAGAGGAAAGCAGGACAAACTCCCTTTGCAGACTTTGGCTCCTCCAGAGCTGCTTTTCCTTGGCAGCAGGGGAGGTCTCGCCTCCCACCCCTTAGGGCTGCCTGGCTCCTTCCTCAGGAGCTGAGACTGTCCATGGGCACCACCAGCACTGTAAAACAGCTCTTTCCTGCTTTGTTCCTGCGAATCCACGGCTTCTGTTCTAGCACCAGGGTGTATGCACCCCAAACCTTGTAGTGGGAACCTTTCCAGGTAATCAAAATACCAAAGACCAGTCTCCTTTTTCCTCTAGATGCCAGTTGTGGTGAACACCAAATTCAGAAGTTCCACTGGCTCCATGTTTTCAATTAATTCCCCAAACTGAACACATCACTGTGGGTTTTTTGGTTGTTTTGTTTTTGGTTTTTGTTTTCCTTCCCTGATCACCATGAAAGGTTTGTATTTGGGCTGTGCCACACTTAATGAAACCACATTCCCAGCGCTTGCCATGTGATTGGCAAGCAGTGCCTGACCCTCTGTTAGCTTGCAGGGATGAGTAATGAAGTGGCCTTGTCAAAAAGAGCTGTGATGCTGTGAGCCTCTCTGGGTACATTTCTCTTGATCTGGTCAGCCCCCTGAGCATCACTGCTTGAATTTGTGGTGGCAAAAGGGTGACGAGGCTTGGAATTTGATAGTCAGAAATGGCAGAGAGTGAAGCTCATCATCATCATCATCATCATCATCAGCAGCAGCAGCAGCAGCAGCAGCAGCTGCCCTTCCATTCCCTGGGAAGGGCTCTCAAGTCACCTTCTCCTTTGGGGGTGTGTGGGGAGCCAGGCCAGGCTGACCAAACCCCTGCACCTCTGCTGAGCCCTCCTGCTGGCCACCCATCCCCTGCCCCACTGCCTCCCATCAGCAGAAAAACAAGATTGCCTTAAGTTCCCAAAAATGACAAATTACCTTTATTATTTTTTCTCCCTTGAGGAAGAATGAATAAAAAGAAACGTGGTGCCATATGTTGCAGGTGACTACCAGAGCAGGAATGACTTGTAGCCAGGGGATCAGCCGTGGTGTGAAGGCTTGTGATTCTTGCTGCAGGCAGAATTCCAGGCAGCTGGATTCTGTCAGGAATCACCCACCTGGGAAGCTGAGTGAAGGCTCTGGGTCTCACTCAGGTTTTGTCTCAGAGCCCACGGGTGAGAGCTGGGGAGTGCAGCTCCTTTCTGTGTGCAGGGCCCTCAGCAGGGCAGCCAGGGGCAGGGTGGAGAAGAAACCTGACAGCACAGCTCCCTGTGCTTCCTCCTGCACAGCCTTGGGCTGCTGTCCCAGGAGAGAAACCACACGAGCTGCTGCTGTCCCAGGAGAGAAACCACACGAGCTGCTGCTGCTGCTGCTGCTGAGCAGAGCCAGGAGCTGGTGGCCCTCACTCGCCCCCGTGCTCAGACCAGGGCTGCCTGCCGTGCTCTTAAGGGAGAGCATCTCCTGGCAGTGCAAGGATTCTTCAAAAATCTGCTGTACTACTGATTTTTGGAAGCTGGAAAAACTGAACTCATGTTTTATTTATTTTTGACCATTTTTCGAATGCCCAAGTTTTCACTTCGTCAACTCTTGCATGGAAACCTTGTCTTTTGAGAAACTTCCGATGACCTCTCACTCTGCCAAACAATGACTAGCTGATTATTGGATTGCTCCCCGAATGGAAACTTTGTGTCCTGAGTAGTTACCAGCCCAGTAGTTCTGAATTAAGAAGTATCTTTTTTTTCTTCTTTACTTTTTAGAACGTTTTTAATAAGTACAAACGGATGCTCTGACATCACTGCCCAAAACTTGCTTGTTTAAAAGCAGATTATGGGTTTTCTGTCAGGAATCAGTTAAGTGAGTACTAACCTCTGAGAAAAGCTTCTAGTTTTTCCTTGCAGGCAGACAGGGTGCAGGGCCATGCAAATCCCTGCCCTAGCAATGGCTTTGATGCCATTCTTTCTGCAGGAGCTTTCAGTCTTCACCTCCAAGGAGCAGGATGTGCAGAGCATAAGGAAAGCCCATCAGTGGTGCCAATATACAGCTCCCCTTCTGTCCCTCAGTTTAACCTGTACCTGATTTAATCTGCTCATCCCGTGCCTCTCGCTTCTGGGCTGCTTCAGCACCACTGCTGGAATTATGATTTCCTGTGGTTCTTGAGATGAAAATATCCTCCAATTGTTTCCTTGGCTGCAGCAACAAACTGGTGGGTTTTAATTTCTTGATGCTCCTTTCACATCAGGAGGCCCACGACTAAATTTTTGGAAGAGCAGTGACTTCTGCCCTCCCCCTAAAATATGTTCAGGCTCTGTTCCCACAGTTGCTCTGCAAGGGTTTGTTCAGGTGCTGGAAAAGTGGGAACAGGAAAGAGGCCTGAGAGCTGGTGGTACCTGATGGAATTGAGGGGAAAGTAGAAGGAGATGCCAAAAACAAATTGAAGCCTTCAGGCTCAGGAGCCTTTGCTTGCTACTCAGCTCTTACTTATATTATATTGTGTTTTATTATTTTATAAACATATATATATAGGCATCTATGCTTATGTGCTTACAAGGGCATAACCTCGCAGTGCTTTCACTTTGCCCATAAAGAAATGAGGATACTTTTGAACTGTGAGCAGAAAAGCCCCTTCTCCTCGCTCGTGTGTGCCAAGGGCTGGTGTTTGACAGGGACAGGATTTACTGCAGAGAAGTCAAAGCAGATGCAGATCTGCCTGCTGCACTCCTGCTGCACCTGTGCATGCAATCCTGCGTGTTCCTGCTTTAGCCTTGGCTCTGTGCACACCTGAGCAGCACCTGCTGCTTTCACCCTGCTCCGGGGAAACGCTGCCACGGGGCACAGCCAAGGCAGGAATCTGCTGCTGGGAATTGCTGCTGCCACCAGAGCAGGTCTAGGGGCACTGCTCCTCTGGTGTCAGCTGCTCTGCTCCTGTGCTCTGCCGTGCTCAGAGAGGGACAAAGCAGCACTGTCACCTGCCCAGCGAGCTTTTCTGCACTCCTGCCTGCAGAGGAGCAGTGGTATCCTCAGGAACAGGTTTCCAGCACTCTCAGCGTGCCAGCCCACACTCTAAGCAGTCCTCGAGCTCTGGCTCATGCAGAAATGACACCTGTTTATCTCCAGCGTGCAGAGCAGTGCCCACACTCTGTCTCCACACAAACCCAGGCACCGAAGCGAGGCCTCTGCTGCTCTGCAGGTGTCCAGTGAGGACAGGGTTCTTCAGCCTCAGGGTTCTGGCTCTTGGAGCCATCATTTGGAAGCAGCCATTCACTAGGGAGGCAGTCTCTGAATGAGGTTGTTTGAAAGGCTGCAGCAGGATCTTCTGTTGTGCAGGAACTGCAGGCCCTGCATTTTTGCTTCTGATACTGTAGTTTCAAAATGCACGTGCCTTTCTGGGCCAGAGCATAGTGGCTCAAGCAGGATTCAATCCTCTGTGCTTCCTTTGGCTTCTTTCTCCACTGAGCAGTCTCCATGCTCCTGTAATGTGCCAGCCAGTGTCAGCCTCTATTTATCCCCTTTCTGTGCATATTTATAACAGTTTTGCACACTACAACCATGGTTGCTTTGAGCTGAGCAATATTTTCAGGCCAGTAGCAGGGTGGTTATCAGATGGAGGAAATGCATCGTGTTTGCTCTGGCCTTTGGTTCCCAGATAATTGAAGTGCAAATTGTGTTCCTGGGAGCTGGGAGCTGACAAGATTGCATTGCCTCAACACCCGTGGAGGCAGCTTGTCCTGAGGGACCGAGGAGCAGAGGGGGAGCTGGGGCACAGCTGCTCTCAGTGCTCAGCAAAGGCCAGATATGGCTTTTTGTGCTGGGAACGTGAAGCAGCAGCAGCAGCAGTTGTGCCCAGGCCACCTCCGAAAAGACTTTGCTGGTTTGGCCAATAATTCATTTTAAAGTAGCTGCTACTTGCACAGCAGTAAGAGGTTGTGCTTGTCTCCCCCTAAACATTTCCCTCTCCTCTTTTCCCCTCCTCATTCCTCTAAGTAGGTGCCTTTTGAAACCCTCCTCTTTTTAGTCTGAACTACCTCTCCAGGTGGCTGGAGGTGGCTTGGTGCTTTGGAGGAGAGGATCCAACACTTGCTGCCTGCTCAGCTGGACATAAATGTGAAGCAAGACCAGACCTGGGAGTAAGTTCTGTGGTTCCTACCAGAGCATGAAGCATCAGCACCCCTGGGGTGGGCTGGGGCCAGTTCTGATGCACATCTGTCCCAGACGAAGTCGAGGGACCAGATTATCTCCAGAGGTTTTTGTTCCTCGTTTGCTTTCCTTGGGCTGTAAGCGCTTCCCTGGTAGCACAGCCACAGCTGCTGGTGGGAGGCTGGGATCAAGCTGAAGGCAGAAATCTTGGCAGATGTTCTGAGGTAAAGAGAAAGGAGCAAAATGCAACATGAATCAATAGCTTCAGGATTTTCCAGCTCTTTTCCTGGCTGAGGTGTGACTCTGACACTGACCCCCCTGCTCCAGAGCTCTCCCTCTTCTCCTAAATGGGTGCTGGGGGGAAGTGTCCAAGCCAGCTGTGTCCCAGCTGCACAGCTGGAACAGCTGCTCAGGGCTTGGCAGCCTGCCTGGCTCTGGAGGCTGCTCTGGAGGCATTGCTCCAGCACGGGCTGGCCCTGCAAGCGGCGACAGCCTGGATGGGGCTGGGGGAGCGTGGCTGCTCCATCCTCAGCCCTGTGCTCCCAGGAGGTTCCTGAATAGGCAGCCTCTCCTTTCACACCTTTTCAGGGGAGCCCACCCACAAAACAACCCCCTTGTGCTGGGGGCTGGCACGAGAGCGATGCTGCTGGGCCAGTGCCAGCATCAGTGCCGCAGCTTTCCAGCACTTGTGGCCCTGGAAGGTCCCCAGGGGGCTCAGCTTGCACAACTCCAGGTGGCACAAAACCAAAAACACTGCTGCAAAAGCTCTTCCCTGGTGTTCTCCTTGTTCTTATAAATATATCTGTGTGCATCCATACAAATATTTTTAAATGGTGTTATCTCGGTAGATCTCTGGATGAAGTTGTTTTCCTGTTGCTACAGCATGAATATTACCTAGGTTTGTTCATTAATATTACCTAGGTTTGTTCATTAATATTACCTAGGTTTGTTCATTAATATTACCTAGGTTTGTTCATTAATATTACCTAGGTTTGTTCATTAATATTACCTAGGTTTGTTCATTAATATTACCTAGGTTTGTTCAGGAATATTACCTAGGTTTGTTCATTAATATTACCTAGGTTTGTTCATTAATATTACCTAGGTTTGTTCATTAATATTACCTAGGTTTGTTCAGGAATATTACCTAGGTTTGTTCAGGAATATTACCTAGGTTTGTTCAGGAATATTACCTAGGTTTGTTCAGGAATGTTACCTAGGTTTGTTCCTTTTTAATAAACTTTTTAAAGATCCACATTTTTCCATTTCTCTTATTTGTTTTTTGCAAACCTGATTGGTAAAGCTCTGTTTCTGACTGTCCCTTGCCTTAGATACAGTTGCACTCAAAATCTTGGACACTGAGATTTCATCCTTTGCATTTTTCCCTTTAGATTTTTCATTGCCTCTAATGGGTTGGTTAAAGTCCCTCTCAATTTCTTTGCCTTCTGCCATTTCAAAAATATGTACTGAAAGTATCTTTTATTTTTTGTAGTCTTAACTGATCCTTTGTGGTATTGTTTGTTCTTTTCTCTTTCTATTTTCTATAGAAAGATTAAGGGAAAAAAAAAAAATCAGTCTTTCAAGTAACATCTTCCAGAACCACATGGACTTTTTCTTAGTTCACTCCAGAATATGTGTTAAGTGATGCTTTACCTCAAACACGATTTGCTCAGCATTTTCCAGCTTGCTTTTGCACTTGTAGATTTAATATTTCCCCTCGCTGCTTGTGTTTCCACTGAACATTTATTTTCATTTTTGGGTTATTGTTGTGTTCAGCGCAGTCTTATCTCACCGGGTGGAAGTCAAATAGTCTGTAATTGGTTGCACATTTTGCTATCATAGTCTATTAGTTCCTGCCAATTAGCTTGTTGTCTTGTTGATAAGATTATTGCTATCTGCACGCTGCAGTGATTGTGCTTGCCGAGGGATATTCATGCAGTGGTGCTGACGAATGCAAGAGTTTGACAATCGACAGAAATATTTCCTTAATCAGCCTCCTCTTTCCTTACACCAGTCTGTTGCACAAGGCAAGATTTTATTTGTCTTTACTGTCGTTTTTAATCCCCACATTCCTGCCCTGTTTAACAGCTGCCCTTTTCACTGGGAGATGGTTTCTGCACACAGCAGGATGGTTTCTGTTTCTCACCACATTGCATCGTGTCTCTTCTGGAAGAGGAATCACAGGAAAACCATCTTCCCTGGTTTTCAAGAATCACTGGTTTGAGGAGTGGAGCTGTTTCATTTGGACCATCCTGTTTAATTGCTGTGGAAGAGGAGCAGCTTTGTGTGGATTTGCCTGGTTCCTTTCCAAATGAAATTCTGTGGTAATGGCCACAGGTACCATGTCTAATTAATTATGCACAATGATTGTATTTAAATTTATTAAAATAAATATTTTTTAAAAATAAAATATTTAATAAAATATTTAATAAAATATTTAATAAAATATTTAATAAAATATTTAATAAAATAAAATAAATTTAATAAATAAATGTATTTAAATTTCTTTTAAATCTGATTTTTTCATCAAATGACATTAGTTGTTACATTGTGAGATGTAGTGAATAACATATTCATCTTCTCTGTCTTCATTTCTCCTGGACCTTTGCTGTCACCCTCTCTTCACCCAAGGCATCTGTTCCTGAAATGAGGAGCTGCTGCATGTTCAATCACTCCCTGCTTGAATGAATTCCTTACCTCTGCCTGCCTCTCTTCCGTTCCCTGTTTCTGCTGCGGGAAGTCTGGTGCTGTGTGGATTTACCACAGATTCACATGGTGACACCACAGTGTTTGCTGGTTCTTTCCTGTTGTTCCCCTCCTAGCTCCTCAGACTGCCTGTACACGTTTTGCTGCCACTTTGCACACCTCACACAAGGACACTGACCCCAAAAGTGTTATTTTTTACCTGTTCTCTCTTGCCTCAGATATTTATCAACAGATGTAATAAAAATATTTTAAAACCTTGTCTCGTGTACATCCTTGGACCATCAGAGCTGTAGCACATCCACCACGGATAATATCCTGTTCCATTGGCCTCCTTTATGGCCTCTGAGCGTGGAGCTAATGCCATCATTGCTGTAACCCCAGCACCTCCTTGTGCAGCGAGAACAGCTCATTTCTGAGCCCAGGGCTGTGCCTGACAGGGCTGCTTGTGTCCTTGCTGTGGAACGTCCCAGCTCCTGCTGGATTCTGTGTTCCCACCGCAGGGTCCCGAGCACTGCTGTCCCGGGATGGGGCACTGCTGGGACACTGCTGTCCTCCCGGGATGGAGCACTGCTGTCCCGGGATGGAGCACTGCTGTCCTCCCGGGATGGAGCACTGCTGTCCCGGGATGGAGCACTGCTGTCCTCCCGGGATGGGGCACTGCTGTCCCGGGATGGGGCACTGCTGTCCTCCCGGGATGGAGCACTGCTGTCCTCCCGGGATGGGGCACTGCTGTCCCGGGATGGAGCACTGCTGGGACACTGCTGTCCTCCCGGGATGGAGCACTGCTGTCCCGGGATGGAGCACTGCTGTCCCGGGATGGAGCACTGCTGGGACACTGCTGTCCCGGGATGGAGCACTGCTGTCCCGGGATGGAGCACTGCTGTCCCGGGATGGAGCACTGCTGGGACACTGCTGTCCCGGGATGGAGCACTGCTGGGACACTGCTGTCCCGGGATGGAGCACTGCTGTCCCGGGATGGAGCACTGCTGGGACACTGCTGTCCCGGGATGGAGCACTGCTGGGACACTGCTGTCCCGGGCTGGGGCAGCGCTCCCTGGATGTGAGCCGAGCTCGCAGCCTGTCACATTTCTGAGCGGGGCTGCTTTGGGCCACAGGAACAATTGCCTGAGTTGATTCCCAGCTTTGCAGCCCTGGAAGTTGCGGGCCAGGCTGGTGCGGGACCCGCTCGGGAGCAGCGACGGGAGGCAGTTCCCTGGGAACTGGGCTTTTGTGTCTCACCTGGGCTCTCGGGAGCTCTGGTGTCCCCTGCCCCGGGGCTCGGCGCTCCTGGCCATGGCGAGCGGGAGCCGGGCGCTGCCGGCCCGCAGGAACCCGTGGGGGCAGCGAGCCCCTCGGTCCCGGCCGTGAAATCAGTCATGTGGAGGTTTTTGTCCGGCCCTGGGGGGTGGGGGAAGGAATGTGGGTTGGGCGAAGTCTAGGATTACACCACCGCCGAATTTCTCCTTTCCACACTTTAAATAGCCAGCACCTTTGGGTCCTGCCCTCGCCTCTCCCGACAGCGCCGTCCGCAAGGTAACTCCTCCGGCCGCTCCGCTTCTGCCCTGCTCCCCCGTGCCCCTCGCCCTGCCGGGGCTGCTCACAGCTCGGACAGCATTTGCTGCCTGTTTAATCATTTTCCAGCGTGAGGGGGTCCTCGCCGCCCTTCCTCTCGGCCGCTGGCAGACGCTTGCCAGCGTTTCTCGGTCCTGTCCGCGTCCCCGGCTGTTTAACAGGGGGACCGTGTAAGGGGAGGCGAGAGGTTGGAAGTGTTGATTTGCCCTTTTCTAGCTCTCCCGGGATAGGGGACAGTGTCACTTGCTGCCGGGGCCTTTCCTGCTGTCCTGGCGAGGGAGCTGGGGCAGGATGGGTGCAGCGGAAGGCTGGGGACGCCTGGAGGGCTGGCACCGTGCGGGGAAAGGTGCCCGAGCTCCCGAGCAGCCCCAGCCTTGGCACCGGCAGTGGGCAAGAACCACAATCCTCACCCTTCTTGCTGCGGAGCTTGGCAGCCAGCGGGGCATCCTGCCTGGAAGGAGCAGGCTCAGCCCTCCCGGTCCTCGTGTCCTGCCTGGGGAGGGTGGCACGGTGAAGTGGTGCCCACCTGCTCCCTGCCCATCCTCTCCTGGCACAGACACTCTGGAGATGCTGCCAAAGGATCGAGAGCAGCACTGCGGGAGCTCTGCAGGAAATGGGCAGGTGTTTGGAAGGGCAGACCTTGAGCAGGGCTAGATCCCAGATGCCAATGACTTCTGTCCACTTTATCCTGCTGTTAGAAGGACAGCACCGTGCTGAAAATCACCTTTTCATGCGGTCCTGAAGACTGTCAGCAGCAGTTGCTGCCTTGGGAAGGATAAGATTGTTTTCCTATCATTTCAATTTGTTCTCTTCCCGTGTCTAGGACTTGTGTGTGCTTTGTGGCATCCACTGCATGGTCTGTAAAAGCAGGCCTTGGTAGGCAGCAACAGAAGAGAAGAGAAACCCTTATAAAATATCTTGTCAAGTATTTGATCACACTGTCATCCATCTCCAGCCCTAAGTCTGTTCCCCACGGCTGACACAGCTCTGGCCTGAGCTGCTGGGTCTGCTGTGGAGCACTGGGCTCAGAGGATGGGCTTCCAGAGACAGCAGTGCTTTGAGATGAGGCTATTTAAAATAATGAAGCTGATAGTGGCTTTTCAGGACTGGTTTTGGACTCAGTAGCGAGAATGCACGTGCACTCTCAGCCCCAGCAGGAATTGGTATGAGGAGAAAGAAGTTTGAGGTGTGTGTGTGTGCATGTCCTTGCCCCTCTCTTGCCTCCCATGGTCCAAATTTCTGCCTCTTTGCACAGCTGGTGCTGAGTGTAATGAAGGAATCTCTTTTTGAAGGTGGGATGGATTACAGAGTCCCTGGCGCTGTCAGCAATGGTGAAATGGTGCCCACACCCCCTGGCATGGAAAAGGAGAAGGAGGAAGAAGAGGAGGAGCAGACACTGGAGCGTGGGCAGTGGAACAACAAGCTGGAGTATGTGCTGTCCGTGGCTGGGGAGATCATTGGCCTGGGAAATGTCTGGCGCTTCCCCTACCTCTGCTACAAGAACGGCGGAGGTGAGTGCAGCCAGGGCCAGCGGGTGCCCAGCACCCCTCCACTCCTCAGCTGTGCCCAGCTCAGGGCTTGCTTTGATCCAAACAGGACGTGGATAACAGTGGCAATATCCCAGGGGTTCTCACGGCTGTGTTTCCCTGAGATGAACAGAGCTCTGCTCCTGCTGGTGGAGTGGTGGCTGGATGCAGAGGGAAGGCTGGAAGAGCAGGGAGAGAGCTCAGCTCTCTGAGCTGTGTGTCTCACTGGAGGCATCCTCGAGGAGCTCCAGGCATCCTGTCCAGAGCGGATGGAGGAGCTGGAGGGAGAGCAGGGAGTGCTCTGAGGGCCCAGGGTCTTTGCAGGCTCTGACAGGAACTCAGGGCAGCTCTGGGAGCTCCTGACCACAGCTCCTGCTCCTGTGTGTGTCCATGCAGGGCTGTCCCCTGGCTGCTGGAGGCAGGGACAGGGCAGAGGGAAGGGGTAGAAGTGCAACACCACTCCTGACCCCCATGGCACTCCCTTGGCCTGCAGGGAGCTGTAAGGTGTGGGACAGGGGACCCCTGCCCCCGATGCTTGTGGCAGGGCTGGGAGAGTGCAGGGGGACGTGGCTGCTGCAGAGCCAGGGAAGCACTGCAGGGCTGCCCAGGCTGTGCTCAGCCATCCCCCAGGCCAGGCTCTGCCTTGGCAGCAGACACGGGCTCGCTCTGCAGCTGGGGGGTGGATGGGGGCTTCCACAGTTTGTGGCTGCCTTTTAAAGGACAAAACTTTAAAAAATGAAAATACAAAGGTTTTTTCAGCTTTGGAGAGGGAGCTGCTCTCCCTGGCTGGTGATTAGTTGCTTCCTCCAGAAGTGCAGGGGAGAGGGAAGCAGCGCTTGGCTGGGAGCTGGCAGGGAGTGAGCACTGAGGAGCTGGGGCTGAAATCCCCTGGCCTGAGTTTGGGGTAGTCTCATGGGCCTCACTAAACTGCTTTCATCCCGGTGGCACAAAAGAGGATTAAACACTGTTCAGCTACTTCCACGCCGTGCTTTGTTCAGCACTTGTTTCTTTTCACCAGGTGGTCAGGCAGTCTCTTTCCCTGTTGGAAAAAGAGAAGTTTTCCACATGTTCTTCTTCTGTGGGAAGTGTCTCTTGGCTGCTTGCTGAGCTGTGTCTGCTCCACCGATGGGACAGGACCTGGAATCCTGTCCTGGGTGCCAGGAGAGAGCTCAGGGAGAGCTCTGGGGAGAGGGGAGCTGCTGTGTGAGCAGCAGAGGGAAGACACAAAGGGATTTCTGTGGAATTTCTCCCTGGGGAAATGGGCCTGAAGCAAAGTCCTGTGAAGCAGTAGAGGCTGTGAGATGGAATTTGAAGTCCCAGGCAGATTTTTCATCTCCAGCCCTCTCTCCATGAGGTTAGAGCAAGGATGGGGCACAAGACTCTTGTGAGGAAAGCAGTTTCTGTAAGATTTCCCCTGGGGCAGAGCAGTGTGATGCAGAGGTGGTGCAGGACACAAGGCTCCCTCCTGCCTCATGAACCCAGCCTCCCACAGACAGCACTGGATCAAAAGCCTTGGAACGCCTCAAGTTGAATTTTAAAAGTTGCCAGAGGTTTTGCCTTATACTCCTTTAGGAATGCTGGTCCAGGCACTTGCTTCTCCCATTCTTCTATAAAGGTGCAGGGCCTTTATCTAATTTCCAGCCCCAGGTCAATCAGAGCCAGCCTGCAACCATTAACCCTTGTGCCAGCACTCCCATCAGTCTGAGGCAGTTCTGCCCTGCTGGATGACTCTCCCTGTCCCTTCTGAACTGTGTGCAGGCAGTGGTGATAACTGCTCTCAGCTCTTGCTTGGCTTGCCTAAATATGAGCCTCTTCCAGAAAATGGTATCTGCAAAATCTGAGTTATGCAAAGAGCCGGTCACTCTTCCTTTCTTTAGGGATATTTTAACATAACAAAGGAAGAGTAGCCCCTTACACATTTAATGCTCAGTGCACGACACCAAAGCCCTACACAGCAGAGAAAAACAACAAAGAAAAGCAAAGCAATGGTTCTTTTTGCTCTTGTTTGCTTTCCCCGCAGTGGCAGGGTCAGGCTCTCCCTGGGCAGGCTGGCCCCAGTGACTGGGAAATGCCAGGGAACCTTTGTGGGGCTGCCCTCGCTGCAGCCCCTGCCCAGCTCCCCACACCTGCCACCCTGGGCTGGAAAGCTCAGCTTGCTGCCTCAGAGACCTCTCCTGGGCTTGAGTTAAATACAAATTCTATATGACAACAATCTTCCTTGGAAACAGGCCTGGCTTTCAGGACGATATGGTTTTGTGCAAGTTGGGAGTGGAGGGGATGGTGTTGAGCCAACCATCCTGCCTGCCTTTTGCCTTGCCCAGTGGTTTTGTTTCCTGGCAGGGAACGTGGCAGCACGTGGGCAGATGTGTGTTGTTCCTGCAGGTGCCACAGAATCTCTGAGATTAGAAAAGGCCTCTAAGATCATGGAGTCAAGCCACGAAGCCAGCACCCCTTTCAGCTCCTGCTTGCCCAGAGGGAGCTGCCAAGGTGCCTTCCCTGTCTATTTTGCTTACACCTTTTTTCCTTTGTTTTGCAAGAAGAGGGGGCTGTGGCTCTGTACCTGGCTGAGATGAGCAGCTCTGTACCTGGCTGGGTGGGAATCCCTGCCAGTCCCCAAAGTGCCCCTTCCCTTTCCCAGCCCCTGCATGCTAACTAAGCTTCTTAATGAAATCTCCTGGCTTTTGAGCTCTCTCGTGCACCAGAATTGTTATTTCCCATCCACCCCCACCGAGCTGAGCCCAAAGCCAGTCAGCATCCAGGCAGGGAAAAAGGCCTGGGCAGGGAAACCACAATTAGTGCCTGGGTTGTCACCTCTGATCCACCACAGCCAAGAAGCTGCTCTTTGCTTGAGTCTTCCTCTCTGCTGCCCTGTGTTCCTGCCTTTCAGCAGGGCTTGAGCAGCTCCAGGGGCACAGATGTGTGAGTGGCACGTGGTGTGCATGGACCACACACTGGTGGGGCTGTCTCTTGTGCTCTGTGGGGTAAAGGCCACTGCTGCAATTAACGTTAGCCTGGGGTAATCAAAAGCCTGAAGCATTTGGTCTCTCCCTGCGTGTTCCATGACGGCGCTGGAACGGTGAGGCCCATACTTTCCTGCACTGCTTGCTCTCCCTTTGCATGTCTGCTGCTTTCTGCCAAACAAATGATTGAGCAGCCCCACACACTGGGCAGAAGTGTCTCCATGTGCTCCTCAGAGCCCTGCTATTGGCATCCATGCCTTTGTCAGCTTATTCAGTCACAATAATCAGTGTGAAAGGAGCCACCAACCTGATTGAAAGCTGAAATGTCTTTACAGCAGAGTGTTCTTCTGTATTTCCATACAGCTATTCACAACTTTCCTCTCTGTTCTTTGTACATATTGAATTATTCATGTAATCACATCATTCCAGAAGATGAAATGTGAGGAAATTTTTTTCCTGGCATCCTATCTGTGATCTTCCAATCTCCACAGCTGCCATCCCTCCAAGGCTGTCCTGCTGACTGGCTGGAGACAGCCTGACCTCAGTCCCCTCACGGGACTTATTTCTCTATCTGCCACTTGAATCTGCCAGGTGCCTTCTTCATCCCCTACCTCATCTTCCTCTTCACCTGTGGGATCCCCCTGTTCCTCCTGGAGACGGCGCTGGGGCAGTACACGAGCCAGGGAGGGGTGACGGCCTGGAGGAAGATCTGCCCCCTCTTTGAAGGTGAGTGGAGGGAGCTGGGGGGGCCTGGAGAGGTGGGGAGACCCTGGGGCCCAGGGGGTGAGCACAGACATGTGTCCCCACAGCCTGGATTGTTCTGCACCTCTACACGTCCCCTGCCCACCCGCCTGAGAGGGCCACCGGCTGCCCCCTTTCCAAAATCCCGCTGGAAAAATGGATCAGCACCTCCACCAAACAGTTCTCACTGTTACATTGCATCCCAGTTTCCTCCTTACATTCCATCCCAGCATCCCAACACTTCCTCCACAGTGTTGGCCAGGAGCTTTGTGCCCAATCAAGGTCGTCCTCTAAGAGGAAAACAGGGAAAATTCTTCTGGTGGTTACAGAACCTCAAGTGTGCTGCTGGTTTTTTAAGTCAATGCTCTGTCATCTCTGTGAGTTTGCAGGTGGTGTAAAACTTCACTGCTGAAGGTGTCAGCTCTCTTAATGAATTGTTAGTAGTCAGATCCCCTGTTCCTAGCACTGTTTCATCACAGTTATCCAGCCTCAAGCCACTTCCCATGATTTCTCTGAAAGTCACAGTTGCCTCCTCCTCACACTCCAAAACCTTTGCATGCTTCTCCAACACCTCCCAGAGAAGGTGTGCAGGGTTAATAAAAGAGCTTCCCAAATAAAAGTGAAAAGGGAAAGTGAAAATTACTAAAAACTGGATTTTGTTAGAAGAGATGTGACTGAGCAGGTGCCTCACCATTGCATGTTTCTGCCCTTCTGGGTGGTGTTCCACCCTTCCCCTGCCCACCCCCTGGCACGGTTCCAGCAGGGAAGGCTGTGGCAGGGCAGCAGGAGGAGAGGTGCCTGGGCCCCTGCTGGATGCCCACTGGCCTTTGGGGAGGGCACTCCCCACCCCACCGACCCTGCAGCACACTCAGCATTTCCCTGCTCCGTCCCCTGGCTCACCCACCCTCGGGGCTCGCTCTCTGCAGGAATCGGCTACGCCTCCCAGGTCATCGTCATCCTGCTCAACTTCTACTACATCATTGTCCTGGCCTGGGCCTTGTTTTACCTCTTCAGTTCGTTCACCATTGACCTCCCCTGGGGCAGCTGTGACCACGAGTGGAACACAGGTGGGTGTGCAGCCCTCTCCCCGTCCTCCAGCAGATCCCAACTGAGGGAAACGTGCTGCTGCCCAGGGCCAAGCCTCAGGAGAGGGTCTTGCTCCTGTGTGGGTGGGACACAGGGTTTGGGGTGTTTGAGAGGCTTGGCTGAGCTCAGCCTCTGCTGGAGAGCACCAGTGCTGTGCAGTGGTGACCTCCCTGGTGACTCCTGCTCTGGGCTCCTTGGGGCCCCTCCTTGGCATCTTTCAATCATCCCGTTCTGTGTGTTAGCCACACACCCAGTGCTGATCAGGACCATACCCTGAATGAAAGGATATTCCATATCCTGGAAGGAAAAATCAAATACTATCATCCTAAAGTGTCCTAGATTTCCTGCCAGCCTTTCCATGGAAGGGATTTATTTTATTTCTTTTTTTGTGCATCCTTGGGACTATACAAAACCTGTCCCAGAGTCACTGTCAGTGAGTGTCGACACTGTGGATGGACAGGGAGGGATTTTTCAGATCCTCTGGTACCCTGGGCACTACTGCTCACAGCTCTCCTCTCCCTGGGCCTTTCCCACAGGGAACTGCGTGGAGCTGCAGAAGAACTCAACGCTCAGCGTGCTCAGCGAGAACGCCACGTCCCCGGTCATCGAGTTCTGGGAGTGAGTAAAGGACAGGCCTGGGCACCCCTTCCCTCTCAGGTGCAGTTTCCCTGGGCAAGGGGCAGACTGCAGCAGCACGTCCTATTAACCCCCCCAGCCAGAAGAGGACACGAGGGGGGAAGCCGGGCAGGTCAGAGTGAAGGCTCTCGGGGGCAGCTCTGTTGCTCAAGGTCACCTTCACTGTGTCCATGGTGTTGCTCTGAGCTGTGCTGCCATGCCTCAGAGCCCCCTGATTCTGTCCTTCCCTGCTGCCCTGCTCCTGTCCCTCTGGACCTTTTGGCCTTTTTGGTCTTTTTGAACCCATGCTGCTGTGGGACACCAGCACGCTCCCCAGGAGGCTCTGGCACGGTGGGTGGTGACTTTTGTGTGTGCACTGCTCTTATCTCAAAAGCAGGAAAGGAAGGGATGTTTCCACTGTAGGGTGACTGCGGTGCAGGTTCTACTGAGGAGAGAAACTCCTCAAAATCAGAACAAAGTGCTAGGCTCAGATAACTTGGCACTGAAATTTGGTCCCTCGTGCTCATTGTTTAACCCCTTAGTTACCCTGAGGTACAGAGCAGCTTTGTGCCTGTCACAAAGGCACAGGCTATTAGTTTTGGATCTCTGATGATCCTCAGCAGGTCCAGGTAAGCACTGAGCCCTGGCTGAACACCTGTGCAGGTGACCCATGTGCTGCCACCAAGCATTTCCCCCTCAGGGGTGGATGGAGCACACACAGCACCCCCAGGGCTTCCTCAGCTCAGCACGGGGACACTGCTTTTGAACTTCAAAGCTTTTACATTTTGTCTCCTGTGTGCTCCCTGAGCATGTGCTCCCTCTCTACCTGATGCTCACAAGTGATTAGATGGTGGCCTGCCTTAGACTGCTTTTCCTGTGGCTGAAGACTGGAAAAGTTGTTGTTTCTCTCACTGCTGTGACCGCCCCTGTGTTACTGGGGAATAAGCAGCACGGAATTGGAAAGTTCCACTGTCCATTGCTTCTGATGCAGTGTCTGTTCCTGCCCTCCCAGGGTGGGGAGGTAGGAGGCCAGCATTTCTTTGAGGAGCCCTGACCTGCCAGTGGGCTGATGGCACACTCCACAGATCCCCTCTGGCTGCAGTACAGCACCCAGTTAGTTCCAGTCCAGCGGCACCCTTTGCACTGGTTAGAGTCCACATCCTTAGAAGCAGGCAAAGAGCAACATGACGAAGCGTATCCGAGAGATTTCCAACCCTTCTCTCACCCCCTCAGTCTGCTCTGGGCTCTGGGGCAAGGAGAGCAGCAGTGTGCCTTACACAAGGGTCTCCAGCAGCACCTTTATTCTGGGATAACTGCAGACTCTTGCAGCAGGGCAGACGCTGTTGCTGGGCTCCAGTGCTGTGCGAGTCCTTCTCTGCCTGTCTCAGGCTTGGGTTTCTGGGACTGCACCCTGGGGTTTCACACTCGGGTTCAACTGTGTGGTGTAGGAGATGGAGGAGGATGAGTCCTTACTTTTGTAAGTGATGAGGAAGGTTTGACATACACGTGACATGGAAAGGCTGATATGATGTGACCTCGTTTGTACCAAGGTCCACACAGCCCAGGGTTTTATCTCCACACTGGCTGCAAGAGAATGCTCTAGGTGGCCTCTTCTGACTGTGCAGTGGGGATTATGGTGGTTGTGGCTGGCTCTTAGTCACAGGACAGGATGCTGTGCTGCTCTGCGTCTTGAGGCCAATTACTGAGAAGTGTGCTATGGAGAAGGGACTGGACAGCATTGCTTCTTGTGTGGTCCTGATGGATTCTGCATGGTAAGTGCAGTGTATCCCTCACTTTGGGGACTGGAGCGTGTCAGAAATGTAGGTGGACTTTGTGTGTCACACTGTGTGTGACCTGCCAGGCTGGCAGTATTTTTCAGAGAAGAGCACTGCTTAATTTCTCCAAGGGTTTCAGCTCAGACTTGAACCTTGTTAGCAAGACAGCTTTCCTCCCCAGAGCCACCAGGCACTGAGGGGGTGAGAACCAGCACGGTGTTGGGGACAGTAGTGGCCAGCACCAGTGACCCTTGCATGTTCCTTTGCTTGTCCCCAACACAGGAGGAGGGTGCTGAAGATTTCTGATGGCATCCAGCACCTGGGTGGTCTCCGCTGGGAGCTGGCTCTGTGTCTCCTGCTGGCCTGGATCATCTGTTACTTCTGCATTTGGAAAGGGGTCAAGTCCACGGGCAAGGTGAGCCCTTGGTTCAGGCCAAGCCTCTTCCCTTGGTCACTGGTTCCACTCACCTTTTATAGGTTCAGAGAGGTCCCTGAGGTCCCCTGGGAAGCGCTGGCTGCAGGAGCTGGCGGGAGCCTGTCGGGCTCAGTGTGCAGCAGCAGTGGGAGCCAGGCTCTGTGGTTCTGGGTAGGAGAGGATGGGAGCACTGAGGCATCTCAGAGCATTGACTTCCAAGGTGCATATCCCCATCTAGTCCCTCTCCATCCACAGGCTCAGGATGGAGCAGCCTTCCTCTGTATGGGCTGGTTGCGTGTTTCCTTCCTTCCCAGCACAGCCTGAGCAAGCAGCATGTTCTTGCCTCTGTTGGCAAGTGCAGCTGGAAAATCAGAAAATTCCTTAGGTATAAACAAAGGTGACTGTGATGGCCCCAAAGCCCTCAGTGCCTCAGCACCATAGGAGCTGTCTTTTTGTGCTTTTTTTTGTTGCTCCTCTTCCTGCAGCTGCTCATGTTCTCCAGCAGTAAAGGTCTCCTTTTCCTTTCCCCACACTAGACAGCATGGAGTTATTTCTTGGAATGTTTTTGGGGAGATTGGTGTGACTATCCAGCTCCATTCCACACTGTCTGTTACAGAGTGTGCCACTCTCATTTGCACTGACCCCATTACTTAGTTTCTGCTACCGCCTCCTGACCCCATTCCCAGCCAGCTTTGTCTGGAGCCAGCAAGAACAGATGGAAATGAAAAGGTTTAGTGGGTTTCCCAAACGGTGTCTTCTCTGCATGTCTTGAGCAAGATATGTGATGGGGTGTAAGTTTTAGCTGCACCCATTCCCATCAAGTTGATGGCATGGATGTTAGCAGTTTCTCTTGCTTCCAGAATGGTCTAGGATTATGAAACCTGACAGGGAAATCAAGCAGCTTGCAGGAATGATATTTTCTGGTTTCCATGGAGTAAAATTAGAAGAAAAGAGCAACTGCTTGCTGTGGTGGTCTGGTAAAAGAAAACAGAGGCAGCCTAATAACAGCAAATATGATCCTAAGATACAGCAAACGCAGTGTGGGAAGTCCTGAGAACAAATGCCATCTATTTTAGATACAAGTTCTTGGTCAGATGCAAGTGATTTTTAGCAAAAAGGACTAGTGATGGTGAGATCTTGAAAACAGAAACCTTCTTTCAGTGAAGGAACAGTGTCCATAGGTTTATCAACCCTCCACGTATTTCATACTCCGACTAAAATGATGGCTGTGGGAATATAACCCCACTGGGAAGGAAATATTCCTTAATTCTGAGGATTTGCCTGTGGAGGGTCAAACACCCTGAGCTGAAATCACCGCACTCAGATCAGCAGTGGTTCTCATCCTCCAGCACAGGCACTGCCTGACCCCAGGAGCGCTCCCACAGGCAGGAGGTTGTCACAGATGGAACCACTTTGCCGAGGCATGTGGATCAGATTCAAATAAAACCCTGGATGTTGTTGACCAGCATGTGACAGAACGATCACACTGATCCCGGCAAGGGTCCTAGTGATGTAGCTAGTGCTAACAATGCCCCCAAAATAAAAAAGATTGGGTCTGAGCCAAGCACTGAGTCATATCTCATTGGATCCAGATGTTCCTGTTGTTAGATAGAAGTTTGGCAATCGTAATTCAGCAAAATATTCTCCAAATTCAGGCCTCTGGTCTCGGTGGAGGTGAGTGTGACCATGAGTGAAAAGCTTAACACACCAATTCACACAGGCTGTAAAGCACATAGGATGTCACCAAAATGTGAATCCAAATCATATGCCAGACAACTACCAGTGTGTACCCCGAGCTCCTAAAACAGATGTCATTTAGAGATTAAACTAAGAATGTGCAACCTGGCATCCTGGAAGAATGTGCACTAAGGTTCAAAGACAAGGAGTTGTTTTTATGCTTTTTTATTTTAATCTTGCTGTCATGGGCTGAGAAATCTTAGGCTTGCATCCCATTATTTCCTGAAGGAAGACTGGTTGTGTGGCACATACAGTGATGATGGCTGAGCTTGCAGGACCTGCAGATTTGATTTATTGTCACTGTAGCGCTCTAAATCAGAGGCTCCTTGAAAATTTGAGACTATGTGGAATGATGGCATTTACTTTTGCTGAGGGATCCTTGGTTTCTACAGTGTTCAGGATGCAGATTCAGAGGGACAGGGATGAACTGCTCCAGACAGCTCAGGCAACCCAGAGCCTCAGCAAGGAGGTATTTTTCTCTGATCTCTGCGTCAGTGTCATCCCAGACTGCTGAGATACGTGGAGCAGGGCACATGAAATGCATAGAAAACTTGGAGCTGCAGATAGAGATGATGGTCTAGTATTGGGTTTTTTCAAGGATGGGATCTCTTTCAAATCCTGTCCTGCAATACAAAACTGAACCACTGGAGAGTGTGTGTCCTGACGTGGGAGACAACTTGCAGACCCAGGTGCTTTGGACATTGCTCTATTCGGATGGAGTCCATCAGGGTGGATCCAGAAAACAAAATCTCTTTTTGAATCACTACTCAGATCACAGGGATTACCCAGGGGCAGAGCAGAAGTGGTCATGCTGTCCAGGGAAATGATATGCTTGTTCTCAGTAGGATGTCCCCTAATGCAGAAACCATCAAAGGTGAGTCACAGCCGGTGGCTCCTGCTAAGAGATGGGGGGCTTTAGGTGGGTTTTAAAGCAACTTATTCTGGATGGATGGGCAGGTGTGAGAAATGCATCACTTCACATCATTACATTCTGCACTTGCTCCAGAGATGAGCTCTGCAGTGCACAGCTGCCAGAGCTGAGAAAAGAGCTGTAGGCTAACATTTAGGTGAAGCATGCTGATGCAAGTCCTCGCCCAGCACGTCCACACAGGAAAAACCTGAAGAAGCAACATTTCTTTTTTTGGCCTACCATGATAATGAACAACCTCTTCTCGAGGTGGTCAATAATTCTTTAAGGTGTGGAAGCAATGCAAAAGGATTAATCACATTACTTGAATTGTTGAGGAGGTTGCATGAGCTCTCGATATCAGTTTGTGTGGGAAACAGGCTGCAACGTGGTGTCATTGTGGCATGCTGCAGCAGTTAGCCTGAAAGCACCAGGGTAGTCCCCAAGCTGAGTGTCACATCTACCAGAGGTGAAGCCCCTGAAAGGATTAGCTGATACTGGTTTCCAGCTTTCCCCCAAGGGATGCAGCTCCTTTGCTAGAGGAAAGGCATTTTAACCCTCCCTGAGTGTGTCTGCAATGCTCATGGGGCTAGTGGCACAAAAAGCAAGAGGACAGGTGTTCCAGGTCCTGTTGGGGTCTGCATCCTTGGTGGCAGTTCTGAGAGGAGCCCAGGATGGGTGACTGAAGCGGGGTCACTCAGAGGCTGCAGTGGGAAGGGCTGGGCACAGCCCCTTTGCCAGCTCCAGCTCTGAGCTGGGAACCCCCAGCATTGTCCCTGGTGGGCCTTCAGTGGCAGTCATGCGTCAGGGCCTTACCTGCACACCCCTTTACCCTTTCTGCACTATGGAGAAGAGGCTGTCTGTGTGTCACTCAGACTCTGTTTGGAGTAGGGATGTGAAGATGGACACTGGGGGCAGCTCCTTCTCTGATGCATTTCGGTATTACAGCACTGGCTTCAGCAGACCCACTCTGACTCTAGCCTGCTGACAGCCTGGCTCAGGGTCTGGATCGCTCCTAGGGCTAGAAAGGTTTTCTCTGGCTCCAGACATGCAATGGCACTTCATAAGTTTGCTGAGTGCATTTTAAAACATGCTTCTTTCTACTGCAGGAGACAGCAGGGTGCTCAGCAAAGCAGCCTGGGCTGTCCCCTGCCCCCTCTCGCAGCCCGGGGGTCAGTGCCGTGCTGGCACTGTGTGCTCTGCTCCGTGCTGCTCTCTCACACTTGTCCTTTCCTGCCTTTCCCAGGTGGTGTATTTCACTGCCACGTTCCCATACGTCATGCTGATTGTTCTGCTGATCAGGGGAGTCTCCTTACCCGGGGCATCCCAGGGAATCCTCTTTTACCTTTATCCAGACATCAGTCGCCTTGGGGACCCTCAGGTAAGGTGGCGGAGGGGGATGAACAGCTAAGCTGTGCTTGCATGGATTCCTCTGGCAGCCCTCACTCTCTCCTTTTTGTTTTCCTACTCTCTTTCTTCAATTTCTACTTTCTGACCCCTCTTTTCTCCCCTCTGTGTCCATAAGGCAGAGCTGTGGTATTGGTGTGTTCCCTGACAGCCCCTGCTCTCTTGCCCTCCCGTGCTGTTCCCATATTTTCCTGTGTGAATTGAGTCTGAATTGCTCAGGGGTATGGGCAGTGGGATTTAATCCCTCATCATGAGTGGTGCAAGCTCTCCCTCGCGTTTCCTGGGGAGGCTCCTCTGCTGTGGAGCCGGATGGTGCCCGGGGTGCCCCTTAGCACCGTGCCGGCAGCTTGTGGGGACGAGCGCTGCTCCTGGCATTTGCTCCATCTTCCTTGGGAAGTGTGCCAGGTGCATGGATGGTGGGAGCATGGCATGCTGCAGCAGCAGGCCCTGGGACCTGGCTGCCTTCCTCACCTTCCATCCCTGGGGAGAAATTCCTGCCTGTTTGACAGGAGGGTCAGCGCCCGACTGCTGCTTTTAATCTCTTTGGGACAAGTTCTTCCACGTTAAATCCTGGCTCCAGCTGAGCTGCTGTACCAGCCTCTGTGTGAAGGTGTTTCCAAAGGAGATTAAAGGGTGCCTGCCTGGAAAATAGGCCAGCAAAACCCTTGGTAACCCCTTTAACTCTTTCTGGTCCCACAGCAGTGCTGCCTCGGTTATTAATTTTGGGAATGGGAACATGAGCGCTGGTGGATCTATGGCAGGAGGTGGGTAGGACAGCGGCTGCCTCGGCATGGAGGTGCAGTAAAGCGTGGAAGGGCATGAGGACAGGTCTGTGTTTGCTGTGATTGTGTCTTCATTTGCACTGATGAGGTGCAAGAGGCTTCTGAAATGAAATAACATTTTGGAAGAGTGCTCCTTGTCTTATGGAAAGTCCTGCTGTCACCGTGGCTGTGTTGCCCAGGGGACCGCCCGAAGCCACCTCAGGTGCGGCATGCTTGGTTCTAGCTGTGTCCTCATTAGGTCTGTCCTGGCAAAAGTTTTCAATTGCAGCCTGTGCTTTAGAAGCAGAACTTCCTTCCAGCCTAGAAAATGCTAGTGCAAAGCAGAGTAACCACTCAAAGTAAGAGGATGGCTCTGAACCAGGGGAGGAAAACTCTGCTGAACCAAGGGAGGAAAACTTGCTTCTCCCTCCCCGCTCCACATTCCCTGAGGAATGCTTCGCTTCTGAGGGAGAAAAGGGGGATTTGGCAGCAGTGGTTGCCTTCCTCTAGCATGTTTTAACCATCCTACTGAACCGTGGAGCAGGGCTTGAGTCTCCTCTTGTGCCTTCCCAGCAGAGAGGGAAGGGTTAGTGCCCCAAGCCCCACACGTGTGTGGCTGTGCCCTCCTGCCTCTGTGCAGGGACTGTGCTGTGAGTCCTGCCAGCCCACGGGGACCAAGTTGATTATAATTGATTTGTTCTCAAAGGACAGTGAGCTGGAATTGTTTACCAGCAGCTCTGCACTGCCTGGAAAAATGGAAGAGTCTTTAGTGCTTGGGAAGGGATTCTGGAAATTAAAAAAAAATAATAAAAAATTAAAAATAACCTCTCCAATCTGAGCCTTATGATTAAGCATCTCAAAGGGAGGTTTAAACAAAGGGCAAACAATATACAAGGGGGCAAAATCAAAGCTCCTCTAAAGTATATGAAAAACTAGGTGAAAAGAGGGGATGAATTATTTATCAGATTCTACCAGGGGAGCAGCAACAGTTGAGATGTGATTAAATGTCAGAGTATCAGGCTGGTGTGTGGAAATCATTGCTTTTCACCTGCCAAGTGACCTTGGACAGAACTGGGAAATCCTGTCTGTGAGAGTTCACTCGAGCTGATTAATGATGGTCTCTTCTGGCTGTGAAGCCTACAGTGCCCTAAATCTTCCTGCATCCTAATTTCCTCAATCTGTGAAATGCCTATAATTAAAATGGTAAATGAATTGCATTTGATGGGTAGATCAGACCATACAGAGAACTGCCAAACCAAGGTGTAGAATAATGAAGACCAGTTATGCTCAAATATGAGCATATAACAGCAAAACCACCAAAGAGATCATCTATTTTGAACTGCATGTCCCCCAATCCCCCCCACAAAGAAAAGTCTAAAAAATGAGCTCATAGCTCATTTTCTTCATGTGTAGATTATTTAATATTATGACATTAGCCTGTCAGCCATAACTAGGCCCCAGATATTTCCCCAGTCCTTGGCTGCACTGCTGTGCTCCAGATGTATCCTGTGTATTTCACAGTGTAGACCAACAGAGGGTCTTGGGGTCATCCTCCATTCCTACTTTTGATCACTCCACCCTTTGCATTCCTCAGTTCTATCAATTGTTTTATTCAGCGGGAAATTCTGGAAATTTATGAATGTGGTTAAGGAGAGGGATGCATAGTGGGATCCACCAGTGAGAAGATGAAATGAGAGGAATTCAGGGTACAACTAAGATTCAAGTGCATAAAACTTGTCATTAAAAGAACTTTTTTCAGGTGCTGTCAGGCTTTCTGTTGATTGAAGCTTTCATATCACTGCCAGTCACTGTTTAGATAGACAGATATAAAGAGAGGACAGATGGGCTTGATACAGAAAGGGCTGTCTTGTGTGTTTGGGTTTGCTTTAAAGAAAAGAAATGTAATAGTCTCCTTTCACTCTGGTATCAAGTCTCTTAGCTAAGTTTCCTCAGGTTTAATGAGTGAGAATGGAGAAGGAGTGGTGCTCAGAGCCTGCTGAATTTCTGTCTCTCTGGAAAAGCAGCAAATGTTTCTCAAAGCCTCCCACTCTCATCTTCCTCTGGAAATTTCCAGAAAACACCCACCGTGCTATATTTGCTTGTATTTTATCCAGTCTTTATATACAGAAAGAAGCTTCTGTGATAAGCTGCTTTCCAGCCATCCCAGATGTGCTGAAGGCCCCTGAGTTTGGGGGCTGTATCCCGGTCCTAGGGCAGGGAGGCACCAGAGATGTCAATGGTCAGCAGAGTTGTGCATTTCTTTCTCAATATCCTCCCCTACATCCCTCTCGTTGCCTTGCACCTGTTTCCCTGAGGATTGGTTTTTGGAGTGTTTGCCCCTGCAGATTTCCCTCACGGCTCCTGCTCCCCAGCAGACAGGACAGAAAGGTTAGACAAGAGAAGATGCTCCCCAGTTTTTTGGGGGTGTCTGTCCCCTCTGCCGTGGCTGCAGAGGGAGGACGCTGAGGTGATGGTTTGGAGCAGGGCAGCTCTTACAGCCCATGCAGAGCTGGATCAGCCCCGCTGGCCACGGCAGGGAGGATGAGAGCTGTGGGCTAACCTTGGGCCCCTGCAGCCATGCTGGGACGGGCTCAGAGCCCCAAATTCAGCCTCCTCCTGCCGCTGCTTCCCTGTCAGAGGGGAGGGCGACCGCAGGCCTCCTAAATATTATTTGTTCCCCGCGTTTATTGCTTTGCCAGCAGGCCTTTTCCTGGAGCCAGCGTGCCGGGTTTGTGCAGCTCTCCCCGGGGCGGGCGGTGCTGCGGGGCCTGGCCGGGCCTGGCGCGGGGCCTGCGGGCCCGGCACCCGGCAGCGAGGGCAGGCACCGGGCAGCCCCAGGCTGCTGCTCCCAGCAGGCCGGAGGGGCTCGGGGCTGCAGTGCTCTGCTCCGCCCGGCTGCAGCACCGCATCCCTGGGGGTCGAAGCACAGCTGTATTTACCTTAGCCGGCTCCCCCCGGCTCCTTGTTCCATGCCTGTTCCCAGCCCTGCTGCCACGGGGCCCGGCCGTGCGGCCCTGCTGGGCCTGAGCTCAGCGCTGGCACGGCAGGAGGGAATAAAGCTGTCTGTCTGTCTGTCTGTCTGTCTGCCCGCAAGCAGCAGGGCGGGGAGCACCAGAAAGGCCTAAAGGCTGCCCAGAGCACAGGGAGCGGCTCTCGGAGCGCTGCTCGCCCCTCTGCAGCTCCCCGGGGCAGGCAGCTGCGCCCCTTGGCACAAACCAGAAACAGACTTGTTCCCTTGTGGGCTTTAAAGGAACCCCAGCTGGGGAGGGCCCTCCCGGGTACAAAATGTCCCTGCAGGTCCCTCCAGGTGCCCAGGTGTCCGTCCTGAGGCGTGGGGATAACGCCAGGGCAGCGCTGGCACTGTGGGGGCTCGAGGCTGGCACAGGGAGATAACCGGGGAACAAAGCCTCGCTCCCAGGAGCTCTGGGGCTCAGCGCTGGGAACACGATGCTGGCCCGGCTGTTGGATGGGCAGACGGAACAGGAGCACCCGGCGAATGTCAGTGCCCCATTCGCCGTCTCTCCCTGCTGGGATGAACGGGGATGGGGAAGCATTGCCCCGGCTGTGCAGCAGAGCACACAGAGCACAGCTCCGTGCTGGGGTGGGACGTGGGCTGCATCCTTGGGCTGGGTAAAGGGGAACGTCAGGAAATGCTGCCCTGGGAGTCTGGGGGAGTAAAGCCTTAGGAGTCACCATCTCCCTTCCTGAGGCAGGGATGTGTTTGTGTGCTGCAGTGGGTGGCTGGTGGGCAGTGCCAGCCACGGGCTGACTCGTGATGTTGTGATATCGTGAGCCAAAGAAATTCTGCTTGAACTGCAGCCCAAGATTTGGCTGGTTTTTGCTCTCTGCGCTACACCAAGCGTGACCCTGCACACAGCACGTACCCACTCCGTGCTGATGGGGACAGCTGGGTGCTTCTCAGCATGCCACCTATATCTGATGTATGGCATCCAGCGGGCTTCAGTAACATTTTGCTCCAAAAGGGTCTTTTGAGAACTTCCTAAGGAAGGATCTGTTTCAGTATTGGGAGCTATTAAATTCCAGTACATGTAATAAAGTGAATATTGCTGAGAAAATTAAGGGACGAAGGAATGGCCATAACCATCTTGGGTAACTGCAGCTCAGGTGTAAAGGTTTTGGCTAAAAACGGAGTAGGAGGCTATTGCAAACTGGAGCAAACAACATGTTTAAATAAATTGAATTAGGAATTAAATAAACCGGATGGCTTAGGAAAATGCAGACAATAATGAAATCAAAATACCCATGCTGCCAATATGCCAGCAAAATCCGAACAGGATAAACTTTACCAGTCTCTTTGGGAGCAATGGCCAGAGAACAGCAGGATGCTTTTATCTGCAGTGGAAAGAGAGCCCTGCCTAACCCTGCAAGGCCTTTTAGCGAGAGTGGTCTGAGAACAGCTGAAAAAACCATTTCTCTGAGTCACTGCAGGGAGAGAAATGAGCACAGGCAGCAGGCTGGGGAGGAAAGGTTTGAGTGGCTGTTTGCTGAAGTGAGTGGTCCACAGGAGCCCAGTGGGGCTGGATGGGCAGTGGTGCTGCTGCTGGGAGGCTGGAGGAGGCTGGATCCCTTCCACTCCCAGTCACCCCACAGTCCTGGGACTCACTGCTGCTGCTTGACCCCATCTCCAGTGGGTCAGGAGCACACATGGCATCAGTCCTGTGGCAGTCCTTTGACCCCCAAGAAATTTGGGAATTGCAAGGAAACTGGGAAGTCTGTAGATGTCTCTTGTCTTTGGCCCAAGAGCTGCAGTGACCTTTTAATGCATGAAATAATGTGCAGGCAGCCTGAGCTGGTGTTCACAGTTGTGCTAAGTAGGATCATAAGCTCTGCAAGTCAAGCTTAGCTTTATTTACAGTTTCAGCCAAGGCTGCCTTGCTTCAAACGGGAGCATATGCTGAGGCAGGTCCTGTATTCCATAAACATATCCCTTTGGGTGCCAGGTGTGCACCCCAGGGGTGTGAGACTGGGCAGAGCAGGCAGTGAAGTGAGGAGCCCACAGACCCCATGCTGGTCTCTGCTACACACTCAGGGTTATCACTGCATTTTAGAAATGAGCCACCTCATAAGCCACACAGCTAATGAAGCTTGGCCTCTTGATGTTTGGCTTCCACCATGGCTGGTAAAGCACCAGTTCCTTTCCTGCCTGAGGGGTATTTCTCCTTGGCTTGTGTGATTTAGGTGATATTTAACACTGGTTGACTCTTCTTCCCTCTAGCTTTCTGCTCAGTGGGCACCCTGAGTTCCTGTCTTTTTCTCATTCCCTAACTGTTGTGCAATTCATAGGTAGTTGATATCCTTGAGGCTTCTGAAAACTGTTAAATCTGATTGAAAAGCATCAACTGACTCTGATATTATGACAAGTGTGGGGTAGGAAGTTTAATGGCAAAAATCTTGTTATCTTGAAAAATTAAGCTACAAGAGCTACAAACCCCATGAGACTGTGTGTTTTGAGCTCCAATTTGATGGTAAACGAGCTCTAGCAATGAACAGCAAAATAAAAAGCAAACCTAACAAAGCATTTGATCCCAATCTGTGCCAAGATGTTTAAATTATTGATGCAAAAGTGTCTGCTGCTCCAGCTCACCTTAGTGCCTTGCTGTGCCTGAAATGTAGCTGCAAAATGAAAGCTGTGCCCTTACTGCCCATGAGCACACTGATGCTTTAGGAATCAATTTTAAAAAGAGCTTTGATCTTTTTCTACTATTTTTGAACTGAAAAACTTAATACCTTTCTCTCTAAACCCATCTTCCCATTCATCTCCAAAAAGAGTAAAATACACTGAGGTAAATTACTTTTTTGACTTCCCAGTGCCTCGAATTAGTTGTTCCAGTCCCATCTCGTCACCTGTCCCTTCCCATCCTACAACTCAGAGATTTCATCTCATTCCCTGTTTGATCTGAAACCCAGAGTCCAGGGTTTCCATGGACTTAAGTGGAAGTTGTGGAGTAGAATGTGAGAGAGAACAGTCAGGGAGAGCAGTTTCACCAAAGCCAGCCCTAGCAGCACCTCGCCTTCTCTCCCTGCTGGGGTTTGCAGCAGTGGGCAGGGAGAGGATTTATTCTGTGCATCTGTGCCTTGAGCTAAATCCAGAATTCCTTCCAGGAAAATGGCAGTTCATGGGATTGTAGCATGCCTTCATAGGGCCCAACAGCCTGGGAAGGAGAAGAAGTAAATATGAAATGGAACCTCTCACCACATGGCTGTACTCTGGCCAGTTCAAAAGGGGAAAGGCAGGAGCACGCGTTGGTAAGGGTGCTGAGCAATGGGGGTGCTTGGGCAATGCCCAGCTGCCATTGCCTCAGGACATGAGGGCTTGGCTGACAGATACAGGTGTGATTTGAAGCCATCCAAACCTGTGGAAAGCACTGTGGTACTTTCCCTTGGCTCCTGCTCTTCTCAGAGGGGCTCTGAGGCAAGGCTGGCGTTTGTCTGAGGGCTTACTGGCACTGCCACTCTGGGAGAGGAGAGTCTAGTCAAATGGACACTTTCCTCATAAAGTTGTCCCAGCAATACTTTATTTCTGCTTTTCTTTTGTCTCGAGAATGTGACTACCCTTCAGCACTGGTTGAATGATTGTCTTATCTCTGCTTTATAAAACCCCTAGGAAAAGAAGATCTTAGAGAACAGAGGTTTATTTAATAACCTTTGTCATTGCTTCATTGCTCACCGTTGGCTCCTGCTCTTGCTGTTGCCTGCAGAAGGCAGTGACAGTGGCTGAATTGGTGACTGCACACAGCTAGGCTTTCAGATGAAATTTGGCATTGACAAAAGTCAGCCTTAGAGCCCTGGGATGTGTTATTGACGGTGAGAGCAAAGGGCCTCATGGGAATAACAGTGTTCTTGTATGTTCTTTTAGGAGCTGTCTTTTGCAATCAGCTCTGTCTATTTCTAGCATTCCTCCCCAGCTGAATTTCCCTGAAGTTTTGGAGTCTTTATGTTAGGTCTTGGAGGGAAGGGCCACCACCTCAAGCTGTATGCACCTGCGCTGGCCAGCAGGAGACAAGGCTTGCCCAAACCAAGTCCCCTTCCTCTGGTGGCAGAGGGCTCCTTCAGCTTCATGGAAAGTGTTCATCCTCTTGCTGGAAGGCTCCTGAGTGTCACAGGGTGCTGCAGATTTGTCAAAGAAAGAAGGAGGTGGGGATGAAGAGCTCTATGTGATTGGGTGAATGAGGCTCCTGACGTCTCCCTTCCCTTTGGCACTCCTAGAGCCCCTGGTGCCTCACTGAGCACTGAAATTCCTGGCACTGTCCAAGCTGCCTCTGCAAAAGGCTTGTTTCAATGCAGGGTCCTGCTGGCCTCTGATCCCTGGCCTTTCTGGTGCTTACAGCAGCCTTTGGGCTCTGCCTCCTCCCATCTGTGCAGTGTCTGTGCTGGCCTTCTCTTCTCACCTATGTTTGCATCTCCCTTGCAGGTCTGGATGGATGCAGGCACTCAAATCTTCTTCTCGTATGCAATTTGCCTGGGCTGCCTGACGGCTCTGGGCAGCTATAACAAATACCACAACAACTGCTACAGGTAACTGCTGCCTCCAGCCTTCCCTCCCTCAGCATCAGGGATCTGCTGGAGGCTGCTGGCCTTTGGAAATGTCACGGTTTCTGTTTCTACTCAAGGCATAGGAAAACACAGGAAAACACTTTCCAGGTGTTTTCTCCCCAGATCCAGTTCTCTGTGCTTTATACTCATGGGAATTGTCTGTCTGTCCCCTCTTCCACACTCTGCAAAGTTAGATCCTCTTCACTAGCTTCGTGACCCCAGCCCACACTACATCCTCCCTTAATACTTGTGTGCATGAGCAGGCACAGGGGAAGCAGAACTGTGAAATCTCATGGCTCTCAGCTGGAGCCCTTTCACTTTGTGATTTATCCTTCTGTGGTGCATTTGGACCCGGTGACTGGCACAGCTGTCAGTGCTCTGGGTTCCTGTGTGCTGTCCATGGTTACCTATGAGCCTGCAGATGTGACTTCTGTTTATTGCCTGCTGGACTGTGGGAGCAGAAATGGACCAGGTTGCCAGATAGAATCAGGCTGCTGAGTTGAAGTGGTCCAGTGAAAAGAAACTCATTTTGCTGTAGGTGTATCCATCCCCAGGGTTAAAAAGCTCATGTGAGAAGAGGCCATCTCTCTTCCCTGATTTTCTCTGCTGGTTGGGCTGCTCCTGGCACTGGCTTCTCCCCCAGTCTTTTAACTTCAGAATTGTGGTTGTTGCCATCAGAGGTCCAGGCACACCCCTGGCTACATGATCCTTGCTTTGCATCTTTCTTCACCTTAGGAGTTCATTCCTGCTGCAGGGCTGCCTCTCCAACAGCAGCTGGGCTAGGGTGCCTGTTTCTTTTCATGTCCCTTCTCCCAGATTCAGTTTTGAGAGAAAAAGCTGCAGGAAAAGAAGAGATAATGGATCTGTTTCTGGCCTTCAACATGTCCTTGGGCATTAGCCCTTTGCATCCCCAGTCTAATATGTAAGATGGAGATGATGACAGGCTGCTCAGCAGCAGGGTTGTAAAGACCTCCTGTCACTGCAGCTGGGAGTTGCTGTGGAAAGGGGAGAGAGCTCTGTGTGCACATGGTGCTGTGCTGTTACCCTGTTACCATTTGGCTTTTCTAGGAACGCTGCTCTTTAGTTCCGGTGTCAAACCTTCGACTGGCCTTAAACAGGCACGGACCCAGCTTTAATGAGTCACTCCTGTGCTCTACAGGCTGAGTTTGGATAAGAAGACAGAACCAGGATTTAGCAGGGGACAGAGACGTCAGCATGGTGCCCCACTTTGTTACACCGGGTGTAACCTTTGGTGACCTGGAAAATCATGTAGGCAGTAGAAACCATTGTTCATCTGGCAGTGGTCCAAGATGGCATCAAACAGTATCGACCATTTCTTGTTTCCTGCAACAGTGAGGGAATTCTCTAGGTCTTCCTGGCTCCCTTTCAGGTGTAAATCTGCAGAGATCTCTTTGATCTGACCAGCCCCTCATTTTACTCTCTACCATGACACCCCTTCCCACCTTCCAGATAATGGGAGAACACCTTCCAGCCCACGCCTTTCCAAGGAGGGTGTGACCTGTCATGGATACATCCAGGGGAAAGAGGGAGAAACACCAGGAAGGAGGAGGAACTATTTGAAACATGTGAGAATTTGTATCAAATTACTGAGAATATCATTTGAGTGGAGAGTAGGAAATTTATAGCAACTGGAGAAATTATGTTCTGTCTTGGGCTTCCCATTGGGTAGCTGGGATTGGTGGAACATGGTCTTCCTTTCCAGCTGGGATATTCACTGTGCCTTAGAAACCAAATGCCAAGGCAGAGCAATGGTGCTGAGTGCTGTGCAGCCCTTGACAATGCAAAGAACTGTGCTTTGGAAGGAATAATTTGAATTTGTATGATGCAGGGGCTCTGACCTAGTTAACATGCAAGCAGGAGCACAAAGCCCCAGAAATACTATGTAACAGAAGACTGGTACAGAAAAATCACACTGGATTTGCAGAGTAGCATTTAATAAAGTCGGAGCAGGCCATGAAATGCCAGAAGGGGTGCATTCAGTTTGGTTCAGAATATCTCAGAATGTTGCTGCAAATGTTATTGTTGTCCCCAGGGTTGCAGTCACAAGGGGACTAGGGAGACTCAAGCGTGGAAAGGAATTGGATAGATAAGAGATGTTCAGTTTAAAGTGTTGATGGATGAGAATGAGATGAAACAGAGACAAAAGGGAATAGACTAGAGAAAATAAATTGGATGGCTGTGATTATCTTTTTCTCATAATGCAAAGACCAGGAGATACCTGGTAATGCTGAGAGCCCAGGAGATTGTAACTGGTCTGAGAAATCTATTAAGGAAAAAAAACATGTTCCCTTCTCAGACAAAAATAAACTGTTACATGCTGCCACAGGAGGGACCAGGGGAGAGAGAGGAAAAAACCAGAAAAAAACCCCTGGCATTTAGATGTGGGGGAAGACTATCTCACCAGCAAGGAGCTTGGGTGAGCAACGCATCTTTACGCTGTCCTCGGACAAGGCTGCCCTTGGGGCAGTCCTGCTGTGCTGTCCAGCCTGGGGCATCTTTCTGCAGCTCCCGGTGCTGAGTCAAGCTGCGGGTGTGTTGGGAGAGACACAGTGGCTGGGGCAGAGAAGCAGGTGCTGCCCTGGGGGGCTGCCATGAGGTGTGGGCCATACCTGGCTGATGCTTTGCCCCCTTCTCCCAGGGACTGTGTGGCACTGTGCTTCCTCAACAGCGGCACCAGCTTTGTGGCTGGCTTTGCTATCTTCTCCATCCTGGGCTTCATGGCACAGGAGCAGGGTGTGCCCATCGCCGAGGTGGCCGAGTCAGGTGAGTGGAGACCCTGGTGGGATGGGGCTGTGGGGTGCTGCCACTTGAGCCCCCAGTGACCGGGGCATGCCTGCAGCTGCAGGTTCCCATCCCCTGCTCTCTGCCCCCAAAAGGGAGAAATGAGAGCAAATGAGTGCACATTCATGAAGAACTGAGATGCAGTAGCTGTGGTTTGAGCCTAATACAAGCTGTCTCTAGGGGTGAGGGCTGGGGTTAGGCAGCTGCTATCTCCTGTGGGGAGGGCGCTGGGGTGACTGCATGGCACATGCCCAGCCTTGTGCTGTGCTCCCTGGGCTCAGAGGCTTCCCCCGGCTCCCAGGGGAAGCAGGCAGAGGTTTCTGTGTCCCCTTACCTCCCCTCCTGCTTCTCCTTCCCTGCTCCAGGAGCCCGAGTTCATGCACAGCACGGGTTCTCCTGTGGCGAGGGGCTGCATGGCCACAGGCTGTGCCTGGGCTGGGTGGCTGCCTCTGAAGCAGCCGTGCTGTGCTCTCAAAGCCCTTCTCCCTGCAGGGCCTGGCCTGGCATTCATCGCCTACCCTCGGGCTGTGGTCATGCTGCCCTTCTCCCCACTCTGGGCGTGCTTCTTCTTCCTGATGGTTGTTTTGCTGGGACTGGACAGCCAGGTAAAGCTGCAGGAGCAGAGCGATTCCCTACCAGACAAAATCCACTGTCTCTTCAGGACAGGCTTCAACTTGGCTGAGGGGGAGCCAGTGGGGCTGGGAAGCTGATGGGCTGACAGAGGTGGGATCTGTGCTTTTTGCAGTTTGTCTGCGTGGAGAGCCTTGTGACGGCTCTTGTGGACATGTACCCCACCATCTTCCGCAAGAAGAACCGCCGCGAGACCCTCATCCTGCTGGTCTCCATCCTCTCCTACCTGGTTGGCTTGGTGATGCTCACAGAGGTATTTGGGGCTCTGACCACCTGCATGGTGCTTGACAGGACAGAGTGGGAGCTGGGGGGTGCTGAGGTCTACACTGGGGCCAAGAGCTTGCTGCTGAGTCCCATCCTGCTGCCCTGGGCCTGCAGGAGGCTGCCCTGCCCTTCTCGTGCCATTCACATTCTGCCTTCCAGCCCTTACCCCTTGTGCCAGTTGCAGTCCTGGTACTTCTCCTGCCATGACTGATAGCTGGAGCTCTGGACAGCCTGGGTCTTGGTTATAAATTTATCTTGACACAGACCTAACCTTTACAGGTGTAGTCTGTTGCATGGGAAGGGGAGTGCCCCTGTCCTTCTCTCTCTTCCTGAATGGAGCTACAGGAACACTTGCTATAAGGAAACTCATCAGGCCTGAGTCCACCCCTTATCTATTATACTGATATCATCTGTATTATCCTTGTGATTAATTGCCTGGGAGCTAAACTGTTCTTGTTTAAAACACTTAACTCTGCCTAACAATACGCGTGTGTGGATTGATGCTGTCAGAATGTTCTTGGCACTTTCTGTTCTCATTTGGGCATAACTGTTGGAAAAGCTATTCCTGATGTTGTACATGCAACATTGTGCCTGTTTTGCAGACAGCCCTGCAGACCTGGGCAGTGAAAATGCCAGGCTGAATGCAGTTATTTCCTTCTGCAAATTGGGACTTTCAAGTCAATCAGATGGATTGCGTACCTTAAAGGGGTTTTCCATCCTGACTTCCAGCCACAAGAGCTGCCTAGGTTTTGTCTTCTCCCAAAACATCCCCACAGTCTCTGGCAGTCAGTTGCCATCTGCTGTGCTGCCTTACATTGAAATGCAGGGCTGCAGAGACTCCTGAGAGCAGCAGGGTGGCTGCATGTCTCTGTCAGGCTGAAACCCTGTCCCAGAAAGGGAGATGCCTCCAGCTCCGGGGATGACACTGAGTTTGTTTCTTGCTCTGCCTCTTTGCCTGATTCCTCTCCCCTGTCTCTCACCTTGCTGCCCACTTGGGCCTTCCCAGGGTGGGATGTATGTCTTCCAGCTCTTTGATTACTATGCTGCCAGTGGCATGTGCCTGCTCTTTGTGGCCATCTTTGAGACTCTCTGCATCGCCTGGGTCTATGGTGAGTATCAGCTAGCGGGGGCCACAGCTCTGGCCCCTCACGCTCTTGTCTGCTTCATCCTCAAAATGCCGGTCCGTAGCTCAGCTTGGTAATTGCTTGGCAATGCAAGGCAGAATCTAAACCTTTGCTTTGGTGGCCCTGGACTCAACTGGCAGGGACTTCCTCACAGGAGCACCCTGGGGGATCTGCTTGGCAGATATCCCCTGCTTGTTTCTATGTGTTCCCTCTTTTGAGACCTCCTTCCTTGGGGAATTGAAAAATCTCTTCTCAACCTCTGTTCAGAGGGCTTGAGACTCAAACATTTTTGAGAGCCCTCTCTCAGTCTTGACAGTCAGCAGGTATGGGTAAAACCTGGGCTGAGGTGCTAGCCTTGGAAATGCTGAGGGGATGGCCCTGCTGGCCTACTGAGCTGCTTGGGGGGATAGGAAGTCAGTCCAGGACAAGGACCAAAGCTGGCCACACTCCTGAGGAGCTCCCTGACCCGACTGTTGGCTACACTGAGGCTGCTGCACCTCAAGAGTGGTGTCCACCCTGGACACACAGACCCTGCTGCCCTCCTTCCCTGGGGGCAGTGAGGGGTCCCATCCTCGCCCTCTTCTGCAGGCGCTGAGCGTTTCTACGATAACATTGAGGACATGATCGGCTACCGGCCATGGCCCACCATCAAATACTGCTGGCTTTTCATCACCCCTGCGGTTTGCATGGTGAGGACACACAGGAGGAAGAGCTTGGGGAGGAAGATGGGAGAGCTGGGGGCCTCTGAGATACAGACACCTACAGAAATACAGAGGGATGTGCATATGTATGGGGGGTTGTGTGGCCTGGACTACGGGGCCTTTTGCTGGTGGTGCTTGTAGCTTTGGGGGCTGGGTGTGGGACTCAACAACAGAGAGGCTGAGCTGTGACAGAGGTGTGTGCTAGTGGGACAAGCTCCTTGATGCCATGAGGGCTGTTGCCCTTGGGGGCTGTCCCAGCAAACCCTGCTTAATGGAAATCTCCTCTGCTGCTGCCCTGTGGTGCTCCTTTTCACCACGAGTCTCTGTGCAGATGTGTACTCACCAGGAAGACCTCTCTTTGCTCATGGTGTTGATTTTCTTTCTCTTTTTTTCCTGGTCTCTTTCACCTTGCCAGGCAACATTCCTGTTTTCTTTGATCAAATACACCCCGTTGACGTACAACAAGAAGTACGTGTACCCGTGGTGGGGAGACACCCTGGGCTGGCTGCTGGCCCTCTCCTCCATGGTGTGCATCCCTCTCTGGATCCTCTACAAACTCTCCACTATCAAAGGCTCCCTCAGAGAGGTGAGGTTGGTGCCCTGGGATCGGGGCATGTGCTTCTGTGTTGAGCTCCAGCCCTGCAGCAGAATCATCTGCATGTTGCAGGCTGATTAGCAAGGAGCCAAGAATAAATCAATTAAATGAGTTAATTGCTATATCAGACCTGTTATTTAAAGTTCTGCCTTGCTGGAGGGCTGCTCCAAGCTGGCTGCTGTCTCGTGGTACCCTTTTTTAATTTCTTCTGTCTCTTGGCAAGTACCACCAGGAAAAAGGTCATTAGATTGAGAGAATAAAGATGATCTCCATGCTGCCCTTAACTGAGCCTTGAGGACTTGCTCTGAGATAGCTCCAGATCCCCTGAGCATTATGATCAGCTGAGTTCACCGGTCTGTGTTGAGGCCATAGAGCTGGAATGCAGGAATCACAGGGAATTTGGAGGTCCCCTCATTTTTAGTGCTCTGGTTCTCTCCTGCTTCCAGAGTGATGCATTTCTGGTTGCCTTTTAATACACTGCAGGGGCAGGGAGCTGAAAAACCAGGCTCCAGATAAGCATCCCATCCCTGCCACAGCTCGTGGTTTCAGGGTGAGGTTTCACAAACGGCCCAGAACCCCCAGGATCCCTCTCACTCCCTGCCTCCTGCACGTGTTCAAGAATGGCTTGTGACAGCAATGGGCCCCTGACCCCTGTGTCCAGCACAGACAGGCAGGAGTGGGAACAGCTGCAGGGGCATGGCAAGGCTGCACAGCGTGGTGTGGTGTGAGAGTAAACTTGTCTTGAACTTGTCCTGAACTTGTCCCAGTGGAAGGCAGCCCTGTGCGCACAGGCTCTGTGCTGATGGAGGACACTGCCTGGAGGCACTCGGTCACCAGCCTTCCTTCAGACTGTGTTCTAACCCTGCTCTGGAGCAAATGGAGGACAGAGCTTTCCTTCATTATCCCTGTGTTAGAGTCTCATGTGTTCGTGCCTCTCTTGGGACAAGTGGTTGGAAGATTGAGTTTATCCCCTCAGTTTCTGAAGTACTGACTGTTCTTACTTTGGACATCTCTGGCATTTATGGACCAGATCTGCAGCTGGGCCCGGCTGGCTGAATGAAAGCCAGGACTGATAGGGGAGGGCCCAGGTCACTTTTTGTCTTTGCAGCTGTTTAGTGCCTGTCTTTGCCTTCCAGAGGTTTCGCCAACTCACCTGCCCACTTGAGGACTTGCCTTCCAGGCCGGGCACAGAGCAGTCCCTTCCCTCCACCAGAGCTGGCCTCCTGATGCTGACAGAGCTCGAGTCTCATTGCTAGGACCGGCGTGGCTCTCCCTCCCTCCCCCCAGCATGGTTTCTGTACAGCCTTTGCCACCTGTTGGATAACACAAGGATTCTTCACTCGCCAAGAAGAGAGGGATTTCTGGGCTGAGCTCCCTTCCCTGGAAGATTTGAAGGGCTGAGGAAGAGGCTGCCATGGAGATGGTCTGTGTGGAGTTAGCAATGCACCTTAATTCTCTCCCTGGAGAGAGCTCTGAAGGGGCACATCAAGCACCAGTGTTCCTGAGCATTGCCAGGATTCTGGTGGGCAGAAAGGAAGGACTGACCCTGCAGTAAAGAGTGTCAGAGTCTCAGAGCTGTGGCTCCAATGTGGACTTTGGGAGCTTCTCCATTCATTCCATTAAATCTGTGTTTTTCCTGACTAGATCTGCTCTGTCTCTATTTTGTCCCACTGGTGTCCAGCAGCATGTTAGGTGAGATGTGCTGGGCATCCAGGTCTGGATCTCTGTTGTGCTGGCACAGGGATATGGGAAGGTGGCCGGAGAGGAAAGAAAACAGGGAGCAGTGGTTCAGTGGCTCCTCCTAAGTGACAGACCTGGGGTACCCTGGTGAAGAGTGCAATGCCACCTTCTGCTGGAGCCACTGCCAGCTCCCAGACAGAAGTGATCTGTGTGAGTCACTGGGCTGCTCCTGGGGTCTGAGAGGAGCATGTGGATTTGTGTTTTCCTCTCACAAGTGAGAGATCATGGGAAGCTCTCCCTCGCCTCTGCAGGTCTGTGTCTTTCTCCGTGCTGACCACCTTCCAGGTGCTCTGGAGCCAGTCATTTCTGTTTTCCTGGGAATGGAAGAAGGGCTGAGCGGTGGAAACGGAATCTGCATGTTATGTCAACAAATAGGGCCCCTGGCTTCCAGGCTGTTTGGGTAAAAGAAATAAAACTCAAAGAGCCTTTGTTTTAAGTGCTGTAGCCCCAGCACCCGAGGAGGGCAGCCAGAGGACACGTAACCCTGGGAAGCTGGATGGCTCCCAGGAAAGCCTGAGGAAGCTGGAGCCCGGACAGGGCTGAGGCAGCAGCCGGAGGCGCTCAGCTGCCCGAAGCACACAAGGGCACCACGCCACGGCCAAGGCTCCTGCTGCCGCGGCCAGAGCAGGACGCCAATTAAAGCGAATTAAAGCGAATTAAAGCGAATTAGCGCGAGCCGCGCCATTAGCCACAAGGTGGCCCCAGGCCCCCAGCCTTGGTGCGGGACACCGGGACACAGGGACACCGGGACACCGGGACACAGGGACACAGGGACACAGGGACACAGGGACACAGGGACACCGGGACACAGGGACACAGGGACACAGGGACACAGAGACACAGGGACACCGGGACACAGAGACACAGGGACACCGGGACACCGGGACACAGGGACACAGGGACACAGGGACACAGGGACACCGGGACATCGGGACACCGGGACACAGGGACACAGGGACACAGGGACACAGGGACACAGGGACACAGGGACACCGGGACACCGGGACACAGGGACACAGGGACACAGGGACACCGGGACACAGGGACACAGGGACACCGGGACACAGGGACACAGGGACACAGGGACACAGAGACACCGGGACACAGGGACACAGAGACACCGGGACACACGGACACCGGGACACAGGGACACCGGGACACACGGACACCGGGACACAGGGACACAGGGACACAGGGACACAGAGACACCGGGACACAGGGACACAGAGACACCGGGACACACGGACACAGGGACACAGAGACACCGGGACACAGGGACACCGGGACACAGGGACACCGGGACACAGGGACACCGGGACACAGGGACACAGGGACACCGGGCACGGTGACCGGCCCTCCTCGTCCCCGGCCGGCCGCTCCCCTGGGCAGCTGTGCGCTGGGAACATCTGCCTCCCACGGACACATCTGGAACGGGCATCCCGGAACGCTGCTCCCAGCTGCGGATCTACTCCTCTAGGCAACGAGTCCCCGAGTCTGCTTTTCCTGGTGCCAGGAAAATGAATCCACAAACACCAGAGGTTTATGTCCAAAAAGGAGACAGAGGAGTTCTTTCACTTTATTCCAATAAAGGCAGAGGCCATGGGGCATTCCCCTGGGGTCTCTCCAATTTTTGGAGGATGCAGCCTCCTTTTTATCCTGATTTCCCAGCCACCTGTCCCTCTCTCTTTCCCCATTAGCTGAGGTACTTGAGAGGTACAGACTTCCCGGAATGCCTGATACCTAACATTCCCCTCTAATATATAACCCCCCACTCAATTTTTAATTCTTATGGAATTTATGGTCTTTCCCCATTGTCTCTTCCATCTTTCAATGTCCAATTTCATTTACCAGCAAACCTACAGTTTGTTTGTAAAGGCAAATGTCTTTTTCCATTCATCAATCGGTGGAATCCATCCCATTGCTTCTTTTATCTCTCGGCGCTAGTTTTATTCACCAGCAGCCCCACAGCTTGTTTGTAAAGACAAATCCATCATTCCTCTCACTGGGCTTAGTTTCCCCTGGCTTGGTGTTCCTGGGAAGCCGAGGTGGCACACGGGGCTGTGTGGAAAGGGGTTGGTGTTGCTGCTGGAGGCTGTGGAGCTCCTGCGGGCAGCAGGTGCAGGTTTGCTGCTGGGTGCAGCTTTAACCCGCTCTAACCCAGTGAGCAGGGGCTGCCCTGGCTCTCCTTGGCCCCTCTGGAGACCTCATCTCATTGCCTCATCTGCCCTTTTCCCAGCCTGTTTTCCACAGGGACTGTGATGGGCTCCTTTTATCAGGCTGCCTGTGCAGCCGTGGGTTGTCCCCTCGGTGGGTCTGCACCTCCCACATCAAAATCTCAATTTTCCTCTGGAGAACAGTGGGAAGCCGGGAGCTCACCTGGTTGCCACAATTTTCATGGACAGCTCAAAGCCTCGGAACTCCAGATTCCCCTGCTACCACTGTGCTTCACACAGCTCATGCACGAGCTGAGGGCAGTAGAGAACTGAAAATCCAGGGACAGCCCCTTTGGAAGAGACCCACAACGTGAGGGAAGACAGAGCCAACAAGTTGCCCTGCCACTTAGATATGGAACTGCCTGGTAAAAATTACTTCTAGAAATGAGAGAATGGAGTGAACACAGAAGTTCTAGCAACAGCTATTTGTATTCATGTAATTTTAACCTTAAACAGAATTATACTTTCATTTTCCACTAATATCTATAAGAGGCTTGTGCCACTGGGAAGATATTTTAACCATAATATAAAGCAGTAATTGTCTGCAGCTATCTCTAAAATCTGGCTAGTGTCAAAGTCTGCTTGGCTGCATGTAGGCAAAGTGTGAGTTTGCTGAAAGGCTTGTGACTTGTTTGGTCCAAAATAGACTGGCGTCCAGTGAATTGGGCATGTGGTTTATTGATCTGGTTATGTATGAGCCAGGAAATTTCCCAAGCCTGTGTTCTTGCATGACCCAATTGCTGTAAAGCTTTGGATGAGCTAGGTAGGTCAGATAACAAGAGAACCAAAGGTTTTGCTGAATACTCTTAAATAAGTGTCTTATTTCTGACATGACTTTAAGCAAAGTATTAGACTTGATGACACCTGGCTTGAAACATGAATCAAGTATATTCTATATTGCTCACTGAAAAGGCTGAAAGACTAAATTTGAAATTAATTTATTTGAAATTTCCAGACATGACTTTTTTTTCACAGCACTTTTAAGACCCCATGCTTAGAAGGAATTTTTGCTGAAATTCAGAATATGGCAATTTCAGCATACGGTGATTGTGGTTTGGAATGTAGTGAAAGGGATTTCCATTGCATCCAAGATCTGCCTTGCAGTCTGTGGAATTTGCACCATACTTTTGGCAGCTCAGGAGATGCTGATCTCCCCTTAGACAAGGGGTGTGTGGTCATTGGGTATTTCCCACCTTCAGAATCCAAAACTTACAAATCAGCCTGAGAATCCAACCCATTACTTACTGGATAATGGACATGAGATTAAAGAGCCTTTTTTCCATGGATTGTTTTGTGGTGGTTTTTTTGTTTTGTTTGTTTGGTTTTGATTTGGGTTTTTTTGGTTTCGTGTTTTTGGTTTTTGGTTGTTTTCCATCCATCCATGAAAACCAGGCTCTGCTTTTTCCTTTTTGTGTCAGTGGTGCCTGGGGAGAAATCTCAGCTTTCCTTGTCCATGGATGGAGATGCTCACATAGGGCAGGGGAGAGACTTCAGATCTCAGGGATGGGCCCATGGATAGGATACATCTCCTGTCATGGAGAGCATCCCAAATCCTGACATTTTGAACAGATTCCTGAGAGGTCTTTTTCCTGTTGCCTTTAGTGGTAACTACAGGGCAGTTTTCCATGGCTGTTGCAGAGTGATGTATTGTGAGTCGTGTTGCACATTTTGGTGACAAGAAGAGTGGATGTGCTGGATGCCACGGTGCATAAATGGAGAGAACAGCGAGATGAGCGTGTTAACTCGTGGGACACATAATCCTGTGAAGCAGAGATCCCCAGATGATCTGTTAGTTGTGTCCTACAGGCAGGTGCAGATGAGCAGGTGGCACAGGGCAGGGTGCTGAGTCCTTGTGTGCAGAGTGGTGAGCAGCCTGCAGGAGGGAGATCTGCACGGCCCAGCCCAGGGAAGCGTGCGTGGGGCAGCACAAAGGCACACTGGAGAAGCTGTGAGTCCCAAGAAGTTTCCAGTGGTTTTGTTCCCCCAGTCTCCATCTGAGCTGCCCAGGGTTGCAGCACCTTGGGCAGCAGCAGCAGCACAGCCTCTCTGTGTCTCCATCTGCCCCTGTCCTCTGTGTCCCTGTGCCCTGTGCAGCGGAGGTGTTTGCTGTCACATGTCCCACAGCAGCAGGCTCAGCTGCCCTGAGGGAGCTGGGAGGGAAAGCAGGAGCACACAGGCACATACCCGTGTGTCCTCTGCCTGCCTTTGTTCTGGGATCCTCCTGGTCTCTGATCACCAGCGAGCTCTGCTGTGCAGCTCAGAGGCTGCAGGACTAAGGATGTCTCCCCAGCCTTGCCACTCCTCCCTCCTGAGCACCTTGATTGCTGACTCTGGGCTCCTAAGCCATCTGCCCTTGCCTCATCCTCTCCCATACCAGGGATGCTGTGGAACAGGGGATGTCTCACCCTGCCTGGCCTTTCACAGATGAAGGCTCCTGGCATCCTCCTCCTCCCTGGGAGCCTAGCACGGGAGCGGTGCTGTGGCTGCTGGAGCCCGTCAGGGTCTGTGGGGCCTCATTAGCTCTTGTTGCTTTGGTTATGTTCACTTGTGATTAGTTACAGTGAAACTGTTGTCAGAAGTCACAGGCTTACTCAAGCAGAAATTAGCCATAAACATGAAAAATAAATTATACCAAAGCCTAGGGGAAAACCCCCTGCAGACACAGTGTTCAGTCAGCGAGGCACGCTCTCAGCTGAAGCAGCAGCAGCCTTGTGCCCACAGGGCAATCAGCATTTCTCCTGTTTTGTTGGCCAAAGGGTTAGAAGATGGTGTTTCTGCCACAGGTGGCTCAGCGAGGGGGGCAGCCAGGGCTGCCAGCCCCACCATGTCCAACAAGCGTCCCAGAGACTGCCTCTGTGGGCTCTGCTGTTTGTAAAGCACAGCTGGGATTCACACACAGGGTGCCAGCCTGACAGACCTCTCCCAAAATCTGGGCTGGGGGAGATTTGACTCACTTTGGCTTGCAGCTTTGTGTCTGAGTGGCTCAGGGGCTCGCTGCTGCCAGGGAGTCACTCACTGGCCCTGGCGTGGGCTGAGCTTGGCAGCTGCTCCCCTGGGCTGGCTCTGCAGCAGGCATGTCAGAGCTGGCTGCAAGGGAGCAAAGGGTGGGGACACCCAGGTGATGGGAAAAGCCCACATGTCTTCTGAGAAAAGCAATGGTAAAAGGAGAGGCAAGAGGGCACTGCCAGCTGGCAGGTGCTGAGCAGGGTGGGGAGGAGGATGCTTGGGAGGAGATGCAGGACAGATCTGAGGTTGGGGTCAGCCATCCTTTGGGGCAAAGGCTGAGTCCTGGTCTCCAGCTGCCCTGAGCCTGGCAGTTAGAGGGAATCTGGTCCTTTCAAAGAAAGTTTTCCTCCTCTGCTCAGGAGAGGGGATGGAAACCTGTGCAGCTGGCTCTGAGCTGGGAGTGCAGAGGGAGTGGGCACCTGTGTGGTTGGACAGCAGTGCTTTCCCAGTTCTGCCATGCACCCTTGGGTGCAGAGATTCCTCAGGATGTAGCGTGGGGAGCTGTGGAGATCTGAGGGCTGTTGGTGTGTGAGCTGCTCACAACAGGGTGTTCCAGGGCTGGGAGGGGCTCATGCTGCCTGGGGAGAGGGGTGCTTCTGACATTTCCAGGATTTATTGCAAGCAGTGCTTCTCTTTCGAGGATGAGTGTTTAACAGCACCCTCACCCACACTTGTGGAGGAGAAGCCCACATGGTGGGGTGCCCTGTAGTCAGATTGTCACATCCTTTGGCAGCCCTGTCCTGCCTGCACAGAGTGCCTGCCCGGGGCTGACTCTGCCAGCAGAGGTGGCAGCTGGTGGTCGGGGACTGCATCACCCTTGCCTTGCTCTCTTCTGGGGTGGGACTGAGCACAGTGCCTGCTCCACCAGCTGAGCTGCTCAGAATGGGATTTTTGCTTTTCAATCTGGGTCATCACACCAGTGAAATCCTCCCATGGAAGCTGGTGTAGTGATATAAATGTGAGCCTGCCCATAGCAGGATTAAAAAACCCTGTGAATTATAGCCTGGTGGGAAACTCTGAAGCCTGAGTGTAACTTCTGATACCCTCTGGGCTGGCAAACAGAAATAGCCTTTTTTCCCATCCTGGAGAATGATTTTCACACCTTGCTGAATAAAGTTTTAATTTAGGTTGACTTTCTTCCTGTTTTACCTTAATGTCACAGGTCATTTCCCATCTACAGCTTTGCAAAACCCCTGCGATGTTCCTGTGAAACACTTCAGTACGGATAAATCAAGTTTTTAGGTCAGCTCTGCTTACCTAGGCTTATCTCAATCCCCTTTTCATATCTGGATAACCTCTATTGCACCTTTTCCTCGGTTGTGCTGGGTCACACCAGAGCTCCGTGACAGCACAGGCAGTGGCACTGTCCTCCACCAGCAGGGTCAGAGGCAACGCAGAGCCAGCACCTGCTCGGCACCTTGCAGTCTCTCAGGACTTTGGAAACAGCCCCTAAAAGGCAGAAGATGGAGCCTGTCCCAGCTGATGTGGATGCCAGATAGGCATTTGGCAGGCACATTATCAGACAAAGCAAAAGACAAAAGAGTGATAGAATTAAAAACTGAGCTGAAGTATCTTGGGGAAAAATAGTGTAACTGGAATGCCTGCTTCTGGTGCTGGTCATGAGAAGCTCTGGAAAAGCCCTTCAAGGCTGAGATGGATACACAGAAAGCTGTCAGAGCAGAGCCACAGAGGCAGCTGTGTGACCCCAGAGCCAATGTTCCTTCTTCACCCACACTCTGCCTCTTCCTCCGCCTACCTGCTGGTGTTGGTGAGACTTGAGCTTGGCCACAGAAGGTTTGATGTGATGCTCCATGGAGATTCATTCTGCATGTTTGTAGGATGACACTGAGGGATGTCCCTATCCCACTGAAGTGGTGGAGCCCCAGAACAGTGGGAATATGTGGCAGCCAGCCTGGGCCATGCTGTGGGGTCTGCAAGGGGAGAGTTCCTGCCCTGCAGAGGTCAAGAGGACATGGAGTTACTCCCTGACTGCTGCAGTTGATATTTACAAACTCTGGGCCTTTACCCTGCCCGCCTGTGGCTGCTTTCTCATCTTGCTTTCTTGTCAGGGCCACAGTTCAAGGTCTGGAGAGGTGCATGTTGTAAGGGAACAGGGGAGAAAGTTCTGCCCTGATGCACCTCCCTTGCCTCCGTCCCACCACCCACACATGAGCTGGGTGATAATTTGGTGGGGGGAGCTGCTGGAAGGGGTGGGACAGGAGGAGGAGAGAGGGATGTCCCTGCCTTAACTCTTGCTGTATCTCTTTGGCACTCAGTGGATTCCCTGCCTGGACTCCAGTGGGACGGGGAAGGATAGGACGGGAGGGGCTTGCCTGGGGGAGACCTGCTCTGGCTTCAGGTGAGTTGGGTGTTTGTGAGTTGAGCAGATGTGGCTGGGTGTGTGTGTCACCCTGGGAGTGCCGCTGACTCCGCTCCTCCCGCAGCCAGCTGTGCTCTGCAGAGCGGGCCAGCACATCTGCAGGGGCAACAGCTCCCCGGCGCTAAGAAATGCAAGAGCGAGATGGAAAATAAGGAGCAAATAATCAGTTTGGAACAACCCAGGGAAGAGGTTTTTCTTTCAATGGTTCCTCTGGAAAAGAAAGGACAGGCTGAGATGCTGCAGAGGAAGCTGAGAGCAGAGGTGCCTGAAGGATCGGTAATTGGTACTGAAGGTTGTGGCAGCAGAGAGAAAGGAGAGAGCGATAGATAAGTATAGATAAGTACTCAGGCAGCAGAAAGATTGAGAAGAGAGACAACAATGAGCAGGACAGGGACAGGGATGAAGGGCAGAGATGACTGGTTGATAATAGGTACAGCAGCCAAGGAGTGGAGCAGGCTGTAGGCATTTCAGCTACTGCCAGCAAGAGTCCTCTCCTCCTGCAGAGGAGTGACCCCAGTGCATTGACTTGGGGGCTGCAGTGTTAAAAGATGTGCCTGGGAGTGCACTTTTTGTTCTTCTTGCCCCTGAGGTTTCATCAAATTTGTTCCTTTAGGAGGTGAGGCAGGGAGACAGCACAGTTTCTGCATGTGCTAAACTCATCTGTGGCCATATTTGTGAGCAAATGCAGGCAGAACACATGAGGGTTTCATAACACCTGATCTGTGTCTTCTTAAATCAACATTGCTTTTAAAATAATCACTACCAATCAGGGCTTTCATCTCATGCCAGTGGAAATGCCATTGCCCTAGTTTTAACTCTTTGACAGCTGCTGATACAAGAGGCTGAACCTCGGACCTGACCTCTGCACAGCCCAGCTTTTCTGGATTCACGGTTGCGACGTGGTCCTTGCAGAGGCTGAAGAGCCCTGTGCTGTATCTCTGCCCCACCGCTCCTGGGCAGGGCTGCAGGAAGGTTTTGGTGCCCCAGGCTGGACTGCAGGTACCTGGCCTCTCCCAGGCTGCAGGTGGGATGCAATCCCACCACGTTACCATGTGGCATTATGGCAGGAACTGCTGGGAGACACTCGTGCACTCATGGTGTCTGCCTGTGCTGGTTTCACCCGATGGGACCCGTGCTGAGCCCTGGCTGGAGCTGGCTGAGCCCGTGCAGGGTGTGACACGGGGTGCTGGGTGTGCAGGGTGTGACACGGGGTGCTGTGTGTGCAGGGTGTGACACGGGGTGCTGGGTGTGCAGGGTGTGACACAGGGTGCTGGGTGTGCAGGGTGTGACACGGGGTGCTGGGTGTGCAGGGTGTGACACGGGGTGCTGTGTCTGTGCAGGGTGTGACACAGGGTGCTGGGTGTGTGCAGGGTGTGACACGGGGTGCTGTGTCTGTGCAGGGTGTGACACGGGGTGCTGGGTGTGCAGGGTGTGACACGGGGTGCTGTGTCTGTGCAGGGTGTGACACGGGGTGCTGTGTCTGTGCAGGGTGTGACACGGGGTGCTGTGTCTGTGCAGGGTGTGACACGGGGTGCTGGGTGTGCAGGGTGTGACACGGGGTGCTGGGTGTGCAGGGTGTGACACGGGGTGCTGGGTGTGCAGGGTGTGACACGGGGTGCTGTGTCTGTGCAGGGTGTGACACGGGTGCTGGGTTTGTGCAGGGCTGAGCAGGAACACTCTGGGCTGCCCCACAGGTCGCTGCCCCACTGTGCAGGACCTGTTTGCAGAGTGGGTGCCGGAGCAGCGTGGCTTTCACCCTCTGTGCCATTCACCTGCTCTGCTCCTGCAGCCAGTGCCAGGAGCTGTGCTGGCCACACGCTTTGGCTGCACACAAGGACCTCTGAGCCAGGCTGCTGCAGCTCCAGGACTTTGGCCATTCAGCTCCAGCACTGGGAGCTCTCGGGGCTCCTCTGGTGCCTGGCTGGATCTGTGTCTGTAGCAGGCCTGCTGCTGGTGCTCTGGAAGGAGAATGGATGCTGCTGTGGCTGGCTCTCCTGCTGTGTTGCACTGGATACAGCCAGGCTATGGGCTGAGTGGAGGTCCAGATTACCTGGTTTGATGCAAAGACTGGTTTCTAGTCATATTTAGACACCATTTATGGACTTCATCAGTTAGTCTTGTTTTTCTCTAGAGAAAGATACCACCCGTGTGTCTCTGTAGCCCAGAACAGGGATGGTGGTCCATGGACACCAACAGAGACTGATCTGGCCCTGGGAACAGCAGCCTACATTGCTTTTAGCAAGAGATTTGCCACTGATCCTCAGGAAAGTCCAGTCACTCTTAGGGGCTTTGGAGGGTCTCCTACCCAGCAGCAGAAGACGGAGCAGGATGCATTTGGCACCCTCCTGCACTGGGAGTGTGTGCTCTGAAGGGTGATGCTCTATAATCCTTGCATCTTGTATTGAAGATGTCTGTGCCATCAGTGAACTCACTCATAAGGAACTCACTGAGTTCCTTATCTCACTCTTTCTGGTGTCAGTAAGTAACAAACTCACTGACTGCACAAGCATCGCTCTTATTTCACACTGGAGAAAACACAGGTAGGATCTGATTCTTGTAAGAGCCTCCTGTGCCTCATGAACCTTGCTGAACAGATGCTTTGAGAATACCCTGCAGCCCACAGAACCTGGAAGTTAATTAGAAAGCGTAAAGAAGCCAACTAACTTTCAATTGCTTGAAATGAGAGGCATTTTAATTTCAACTGCTGTCCTAGAGTTGATCAGTGCTTCTCCTTCTCCATCTTTCCTTGCCTTTCTCTGTTCTGCAGCTGGAGCAAGCCGTTTTCCAGCAGCATTCCCATTTGCAAGCAGCTGTCTCTGCTCATGAAACTGCTCTTAGATTGGCTGGGAAGCACTTGCTTCCCCTGCCAATATTTTCTTGTCCATCTTGCCGAGATGACTGGCTCCAGCAGCAGCCCCCCTGCTCTAATTTAACCGGGCTGGTTCCTTAAGCTGGACCTTGGCACTGCTGCTCCTCGCTGAGCCCTGATTTTCTGTCTCTCTCCCACAGCCGCCTCCGCCTGCTGCCATCAAAATGCAGCGCAGGATTTCAGCTGCTGACTGACTGCTGGCTCTGATTGTGCAACCAGGGAATTTTCTGTGTCCTCCTGCTCCTCCTTTTGTAACACAGCCCAGTCTTCTTGCTTTCTGATTCCTCCCTCCCCATCTTGAATTGCAGTTTATGTGCTTGGTTGCTGCTTGTTTCAAAATGAAACCAAGAAATAGAAATGCAGTGCAGCTGTCTGCGTTGTGTCTGAATCCCAGCTCTGTCTCCTGTGACTCTGCATTCTGCAGTCCAGGCAGCACCTTCCAGTGTCCAAGGGAGCTTTTACACTGTGCTTCCTCTCAGAGATGTTATCAGCTGCTTTTAAGAGACATTTCTGTCTGCTGTTCCCTGTGTTTCACCGTTCCCTCTGGAGATTGTCCTATCTCATAAAACAGCAAGGAAGGTCAAACGGAGGATGTTAACTTCCCAGCAGCAGGAACTCCTGTCTGACAGCAGTCGGGAACAGGCAGTAAGTTTGCAGGGAGAAAAGCTTCAGAGAATCACTACTGGCTTCTTCCTTTGGTGCCAAAACTCCAGGTGGCTTCTCACTCATCTTTCTTGTCTCACTCTTGTTCCTTGCCTCACCTGAGCAACTGTGAAAAAGCCCTTTTTACCCTGAGAGAGCCTGAGGGTAGCACCGTATTTTGCATCAAATGATGCTTTCTTTCTCCTCTTTTTCTTATTACTGCCTCTGCCCTTCAGTTACATCTTGCTTCCAAACAAAGCCAAAAAATGCTGTTCTGCTGCATATCTGCATTGTTCAGGACATCATAGGCAGCTGCTGAGTGACCACAGTGCTTCAGGGATGTCCTTGGTTTTCCTTGCCCTTTGTCACCACACTTGAAGGATCCCATGGTGGTAGGTGTGGGACAAACACAGTCCCAAATTTGTGGCCAAGGGGAGACTGTGTTGCCTCATTCAAATGTTTAAGAATGGAGCTTGTTGCTCTGGGTCTGTGGCTGCCTGTTCTCTTTCCAGGTCCTGCAGGAATCCAGGTGTGTTCTTGTTTTCCCAGCTATAAATCTTCTTGGGGGGAAAAACTGCGGTGATCTCCGTGCAGCAAGCCCAGTAGCAAACACTACAATTTCCTGTGGAGTGGCACAGAGGGAGCTCCCTGCTCTCTGTGGGGAGGTGACAGACTACAGGTCATTTCTGTGAAGGGCAAAAAAACATCTCCTCCAAGGGCTGAGGGCTGAAAATGCAGCAGAGCACCTCTAGAAGAGACTGGTGGGGTCAGAGGGGGCTGAGGAGGAAAGGTGGTGCTGGTGGAGAGGGTCCAGGGGAGGGGTAGACTCTGGATTGCATCAAGATGGCATTTTAGCAGTTGTGAAAACTTTATGGCAGAGGAAAAAAAGAGGAATGAAGTAGCCATGGGAATTTTTTTCCAAACTTTGGTGAAGGAACAGCAGAAAAGGTGCGGGTGAGCAGTGAGGGCACAGTCTTTACCCCAAAGTCATGTATTAGGGAGGGGGAAACCAGAGGAAGAGGAAAATGCTTGCCTGTTGGGGAGGATGTAACCCAGCAGGTGGCTGTGACCGCTGTGGGAGAACCAAATTGTTCCTAGCTGGAAACAAGAAGTTATTTGAGTCCCCATCTGGCCTAGGAACACATAGAGCAGGGGCACAGTAGGATTAAATGTTCAGGAAAAGAGCCAGGTGTATGAAGAGGCTTTCTCATGGAAACAGCAGGCAAAGCAGAGAGGGAAGCAGTGGGGATGTGTAACGTGCATGCCTTTGTCAGGGAAAGGAGAAATTGTAGTTCATGCCATGAAGGGCCAGAACTTGGGACACTGGTTTAATCCACCATCTGCTCCCACTTGAAAAGGTTTGATTTCATAGCCAGGTGCTTTCTCCCTTTTTAAAATAGGAACATGGAGGCAGAAGTGCTGTTTCTCCCTTGCTGTTTTGTGTTTCTCCCAGCTGTGTTCCTCATTGCAGCATCTCAACTTCTGTCCCTCATGTTGGCCCATTCAGGGGTCAGAGGACAGATAAAAAGTCCTGGTCCAGGTGTCCCTGAGGTGGAGGCTGGGGAGGATTTGGGCTCCTACATTCCCTTCCCAGGGCTAGGTGAGAGATGGTGATTCTCTGTGACCTTCCTCTGCACCCATGTGCGAAACAGGTCTACCAAAAATGAAATAAAAACACAAATATTAGTAGAAATAGGCTGACTCTTGGATCCACCTTACATTAAAAGAATAAAAACAAAGAATTAACTAGTCTTCTCCTGCCAGCTTCCTGGGACATCCTCAACAAACCCAGACTTAAACATCAGTGCACTTGATAACGTGCCCTGGACTGCAGCAAACTGGAAAGTGCCGAGGACTGTGACAGATCAAACACGTTTCATTAAGGACGTGTTACTTCTGCTCTCACATCTGACAGTGCGTGGAGCTCTGCTGCTCTCAGAGATGAGGAGGCTGTGCTGCAGCATGGCAGTGAGCTGATTAGCCAGCTGGCAGGCCTTGCTGCAGGCAGGCAGTGGGGAAAAGGGCCTTGCCTGGGCTTCAGAAGCTGAGAAATGGCTGGCAGGAAATTTGGCTGGCAGGAGGACCTGATGATTCCACCTCCCAGTCCAGGCCAGCAGGAGGGCAAAGTGAAGGGGACAAATCTGGGACTGGAAGGACTGCAGGGGAGCTGCAGCTGCAAGCCAGCATTTAGGGTGTGTGCCTTGATTCCTGGGTTCCACCACCTTCTCTAAATGTGGGGCTAGAGGTTTGTAGGAGCCTGTGAGAGGGCTGGTTCATCTTCATGCTCTCAAGTAGATCCACAGGTGCCGAAGCCCTTGGTGTTTTGGGTCAGTGCAAGCCATACCAGTAACAGAGGTGCTTTCCAGCATGTGGACCAAGAAGAGCAAGGGCTGGAGAGAAAACAGAGGTTGCTTCCTCAGTGCCCTCGTGCATCTGCATTTGGCACCAAAACTGGTCATGTCCACTGCAGTGCTGCCCAGATAAAGGCTTTTACTGGCAATACTTCTAAACACCTCTTAAATTTAACAGGGACCAGGATCTTTCTGCCGTGTTTTTGAAGAGGAAGCTGTAATAGCCTGGAGGATGACCTCCAGCAGCCCCTGACTGCTCTCCTCCATGGTTTATGTCCCCCTGGCCTTGGTGCAGTCCCTCTTACACTGGTTGATGTCTCAGATGAGACTCAGTCCATGGAAATCTGCTGCTGATAGCAAAGCAAATAGGATGAGCCCTTCAGGAGAGCAGATGGGGGAACGAAGGCTGTTGTTGCCTAGGGCACTTAGAGAGCAATTGGTGTATTACACTGAGATCTGATTTCCTTTCTTTACTTGAATAACAGGCAGGAAACATGCCTGTGTCAAAGAACTACTTGTTCTGCTGTGAGCATTCATTAGAAGTTGTCTTTCCACACACAAGCATCTTTCTTTGCCCCAGGGCCTGATATATCCAGAGGGTAAGCATTGAGGAAATAATTTCCTTCACAGAAGTAGATGAGACACTTTGATAACGATGCTGTCTTGTGTGGGTAAGTGCAAGCATGGCCATCAGCTCCTGCTCCAGCTTCCTCCTTGCCTTATTGAAATGACACCGAAACAAGTGCCACAGTGTTCCTTGGCTGCTGGGACAGCCAGGTGTCAGGGTCTACACTCCCTCTTATTTCCAGTTAGGTCAGGTTCCCTGGTAGTCCCTACTCAGGGCTCCAGGAGTCCCTGCTCCTGTAGTCATGGGATGGCTCAGACCTAGGGCTTGTCCAGAGGGATGTGACTGGAGAGATGCCAGGCACAAGGAGGGAGGGAAGAGTTTGCCATCACGGTCCTGGTGCCCCATCCTGGTGCAAAGGGTCCACAGAAGGTTTGGTGCTCCTACAGGTGAAGGACATCGAAAGGTGACGTGGTGTTGCTCACCTCTGAGCCGCTGACTGGGAGAGGCCCTTGGCCTGAGCTGCCTCCAGAGCCAAGGGAGAGAGCAGGTATAAATAGTCCAGAGCAGACCCAGGGCAGAGGAAATGCTGGGTGTTGTGGGTGATGCAGATTGCTGTCTCTCTTGCTCCCTGAAGATGGGGATGTTCCTTTAGGTGGCACAGAAGGAATGAGAAATGTGCTATTAAAAAACTTACCAAACCACCAGCAAAATGCATTTGTGAGTTGCTACAAAGGAACAAAACCCTGATTTCTTTGCAGTCCCAGCTGGAATGGAAGCAGAGATGCTGCTGCTTCGCAGAGACTTGTTTTCCAGTGTAATTTCCTAATCTCAACAAGGGAATGTGTATCCCTTGCTAAAGCAAATCACTTCTAGAAAGGCCAGCTTCTGCTCAGCAATGCCACCAGTTAGATGTGCCTCAATTTACATACTGGGATACTGGGAGCACATCTTATTGTGGTGTCTGTTCCCCTCACTCCTCTTGCCACAAGTGTGTCCTGCAGCAGCTCCCTCCATCCCATGCTCTCCTCTTCTGTCCCACAGAGCCATGACAAGAGCCATGTCCAAGGATGGAGAGCCCAATGGGGCCACCACATCTCCTGAAGAGATAAAAATAGAGGAAATGGAAGAGAGAGGCCAGTGGAGGAACAAAATGGAGTTTGTGCTGTCTGTGGCTGGGGAGATCATCGGCCTGGGAAACGTGTGGAGGTTCCCCTACCTCTGCTACAAGAACGGTGGAGGTGAGTTCGCAGCACACGTGAGTTGTTCTACATCTGCAGGTGTGACAGGAGACAGGGACATGCCTGGATCCATTTCTCCTGTGCCTCATGTGCCCTAAGGCACTCCCTGATTCGCTCCTTCAACAAGCTAGTTCCTGCCAAAACCAGGAGGAGTAAAAGCTCAGGGATGAATCCAGCTCCCCAGTGGGTACTCTTTCTTAAAACAGCACTCTCTAATCTGGAATCCTAAAAAATTGAACTCTAGTAACAACTTCAGGCTCTTGGACATCTCAAGAAATTATTGGTCTTTGGAAAATAGCAGATGCTGTCAGTGGTCAGAAAGCCACCATCAACCTCATCCTACATATTTCCCTTTTCCTACTCCTGGTGTCAAATCCATCTTTTTCAGGCCCTTGTTACAGAGGAGGGGAGGATGAGATAGTGCTGGTATCCAAGGTAGCCAAGGCCTGGTATTCCCTAGGAGGAGATTTCTGCCTCTTCCCTGGAACAATTCTCACAGTGATCAAACAACTGCTGGGGAAATTCATCCCCAAAAACAGTTCATTCACCTTCCCTTTGGTGTCTTTGTTCTCCATTTCTCTTGCAGTAACACTGCAATAAGATCATTACATGGTTAAAAGTTAAAATTTCTCATAACAATAAAATGAAAACGTAAGGGAATAATTGACTGTCACTAACTTTTCCTGGTGAATAAAAATCTAGCTTTGTAAAAGAAAAGGAGGAATACCAATTACATGTCAAATACAGCAATAACTTCTCTTTTGTTCTTGCTCCCTAAAAACACCTTGAAATAATGGTCTGGGATTTGCTTCACACACCCCCCCTCCATACTTTGAGCTTCCTTTCTCTGCAGACCATGCCCCACAGGCCCATCTTTTCCCAGGTGCCATGAACTTTCACCAGGAGCTGAGTGGTTCCACTGTAATTTTTCCCAGGGCTTCCAAATTCCTGTCCCCTGTGCTGTTGCTGGAGTTTATCCAAATTAAACAAGGGACAATAAAATACGTCCTCAAAACCAAAGAGGGGCAGGGTGAGAAATGGTTAAAGAGAAGGGAATTAAGGTTTTCTTGAACCTGAGATGATTTTTAGCAGATCCTCCAGTCTTCTCCTCCAATATTTTGATGGGAGGCACCAAGAGCAAGTCAGATGGGCACAGGTTAGGAAACATCTAACTGGATGGTTCTGGAGGTTCATGTGATAGAGCAGCCCATTCTGCAGTGATGCTTTGAGAGAGGAGTCATGGGTTTTGCATGGAAATTTTCTCCCTGAGCTCAGATGATATCTTTGCACAGTTTATGCCTGTGGAACCCGGTTCAGCCCTCCCTGCAATCTGTATGCTAATTAGGGGAAGTGAAAAGGCTACTTCTGCTCACTTTTACTATCTCTTGAATAACATTTTTCTCTTTAATTAAACTGCTCTGGAGTATCCAAGGCTGTGATTCAGGGGGCAGCGGGGCTAGGCTTGGGAAAGGTGAGGATGGGAGAGTCCTTCCCTCACAGCTCCACACGCTGCCCCTGCAGAAAGTGTGCTGCTGCTGGAGAAGGGACTTTTCTCTCTCCAGGGCTCCAGGGAACAGGAAGACTGATGTTGGACAAGCCAACGTCTTTCCCATGACACTCAAAGATATTCTCAGCATTGGAAAAGTTCTTGAAAAAAGCATTTTCCACCTATAAATGCTGCATCCCTGTCCCGCCTTTACCCCCCAAACCCTTGAGACTGCTGTCACCTTTCTCCACCTTTGGATGTGCTGAAATAGTTCTACAGCTGTGAAGATGTATGCTATAGGAGCAATAGTGCCAATTTCCTGTAAAGCCACCAGCTGCAACCTTAGCTATCGCTGCACTGTCCAATTTGACCTAATTGTTCAGCAGCCTCAACTTGTTATGGACTCATAAGGAAAGAGGGTCTGTTTGTCCTTCAGTGGAACAACAAACTGAGGAGGGGCTCACAGCTGGAGTTTCAGCTGGTAACTTCTGTGGGACAGTTCAGAGAGACAGGACAACAGAGGTGCAAGAAAAACATCATTGCTCAGAGAGCAAAATGGGTCAACCTCTGGGACAGATTGTATCAGAGGAGAGGGTCTGGGAGGTGCTGAGAGGCTGGTGTGGGGTAATTAGGCTCTCTCGCAGATTTGGCATGGATGTCTCTTGCAGCACCAAAAACCGCAGCTGCCTCTAGTTCAGGGTCTGCAGTTCTCATCCCCTACCCCGCAAACCTGGACTGACATGAGAGCCAGCCTCCTTCCCTCTGGCCCCAGGTCTCCTGCAGCTACACAGCTGTGTTTAGGGGAAATTTGAATATTCTTTGTTTTTGTCATTGTTGGCTTAAAAGCAAGGGCAAGCGTTGCTAGTTGCTCATTGTCACTGAAGGGTTTCAGTGTGATGCCTGTGCTGGCAGGGGAGGGACAGTGGCTGAGAGAGGCACCCTCATCCTCCTTGCAAGCACCTGAGACGCTCTCCAGGCACTGGAAAGAGAAGTGTTCGTGACCAGAAGTTTATTTTACGGAGTGGCAAGGCTGCCACAGTTGTTTTGGTGAGGAAGGAAGCCACCTTATCCTGTTTGGAGGGGAGCAGAAGTGTGAAAATCTACACTAAGGATGTGGGGAGAGAGAGAGAGGTGACAGAAGGAATGTCAGCTGTGAAAATGAGATCTCAGGAGCAGTTTTGAGCAGAGCAGTGAATGTATTTGGTGTTTTGGTTTGGCAGCATAACTGAAAAGGCGTAAAAAAGTTCCAGACAGCTGAACAGAGCACTAAACCATTTTTTCTGAGCATTAAACTTTTTTGTTGTTATTTTTGTCTTTTCTTATGTTTACGTTGGTCATTGTTTCTGGGAAAAAGCCTTGCCCTTTCTCTCCTTCCTCTTCCATTTAGACAAGGGTTAATCTGAGGGCCATTCCAGGCTGATTTCTCTTCAGACATTTCTCTGCATTTTTGCAAAGAAATTGATTTTGAAGGTAGGAGTTAAACTTCTTTATTTTGAAAATGCTGGAAAGATACTCTTCCCCTATTTCCATTCTTCTAGTGCAATCTACTTTGCAAATTTGACGTGAAATATGTCTCAAGTAAATTTATATCCTGGCAAATTTATTACTTACGCAGAAATGTCACCAGCCTCGGGGTTTGTATCCTCTGGGCAAGTGGGAGTTCTGCTGTGACTCTCGTGAAAGGCAGAACAAATGTGGTTATGTGAAACAAGGACTCATTTTGTTCACCCCATTCCTGCTGAAAGCCAGAATGAGGTCAGGAGCATGAAGAACTTCTTCAGCACTATCTTTTTTTAGCTTCTTGCCTGGCTGCTCCTTACCTCTGGGTTTTGGCCCGTGCCAGATGCAGAAGTGCTGCAGTGGCACAGGACACACCACCCCTGTGGGTTTTTTCTGAGAAATGATGGTGGTGGAGACCTTGTTTCTTTAGCAGAGGTTGCACAGTTAGTTCAGAGAAATATTTATGTTTCTGTAGCTGGTTCCAGCTGTGGTATCTGGCAAGGGGTTTTAAGGACAAGGTTTTTGAAGAGGTTTCTGAGGCAGCATTTAACCTCTCTCTGCAGGAGCCTTCCTCATCCCCTACCTCATCTTCCTCTTCACCTGTGGGATCCCCCTGTTCTTCCTGGAGACGGCGCTGGGGCAGTACACGAGCCAGGGAGGGGTGACGGCCTGGAGGAAGATCTGCCCCCTCTTTGAAGGTCAGTCAAGTTACAGCATTTACTGGCAGCACTCTCTGACAATTAGTGACTCAGATCCTTTTTTTGAAATATTATTATTATTCTTTTTTTTCTTCCTCCTTTATTCTCTCTCCCCCAGCCTTGTTATTCCTCCTGCTGCCTGCTGTGTGTGCAGGGGCAGCTCCTGCCCCCTCTGGCCCTGGGGGAGGGTGGGTGCTGCTGCCCGGGGCTCTGCTGAACCACGGGCTCTGCTTCGGGGAGCTCAGAGCCTGGCACAGAGGAGAAGCAGGAGGGCCAGCAGGAGGAGGAGGAGGATGGAAGTGCCGGTGTACAAACACCTGTGTGTAGTCCAGGACAAACAGTGAGGGGAGACTGGGGAGAGCTGTCTGCTTTATCTCGCTTTCCCTGCCCACTCCTGTGTCCAGGGCTGCTGTGGCAGCGGCTGCAGGCTGGCATCCTGCAGCCTGGGGAATCAGACCCTGTGTGCACTGGCTCTGACAGACCAGGGATGGGATGGGGTTGGGGTTAAGCCACAGGGATAAGAACCACGACTTCTGGGGCCCTGGGGAAGCTTGTTTAATGGGATTAATATATTTATATTTATATTTATTTATATATATATATATATATATATATATGTATATATATATATATGTGTGTGTATATATATATATATATATATAAATATGTAAATATGTAAATATATAAATATATAAATATATAAAATTATATAAATATATATGAATTTATGAAATGTATGAAATATATATTAAATATATGAAAATACATGAATTATATAAATATAAAAATATATAAATATATAAATATATAAATTATATAAATATATTTGAATTTATGAAATATATAAAATATATATTAAATGTATGAAAATATATTTATATATTTATATATTTAATATATAAATATAAATATATTATATTTATATATAAATATAAAATTTTATATATTAAATATTTATATATTTATATATTTATATATTTATAGATATTTATATATAAATATATTTATAAATATATAAATATATAAGTATACATAAATATATAAATATATAAATATATAAATATATAAATATATAAATGTATAAATATATAAATATATAAACATATAAATATATAGATATATAAATATATAAATATATAAATATGAATATTAATATTCTATTCATATTAATATATGAATGTAATTTCCTCAATTCCCCTGTCCAGAGGAGAGCTTATCAATCATGTTTTTCAGATGGAGAAAGCTGTGCTCAGGCAGAGTGGAGCCTGGTTTGTTTGACTGAGCATGGGCACGCAGAGCTATTTGAAACTCCCTGAGGAGTCTGGGGCCTCCTGTGCTGGAGACCCCTGTGCTCTGGCACAGGCCTGGGGCTGGACAGCAGGGGCAGCTCAAAGGTCACTGAAAAGCAGTTTTAAATACATGAATTGGGCCATTCTGGTCTGAGGTGTCAGTGAGCAATGGGCACAAGCAGGACCCAAAGCTGAGCATGGTGGGTATCAGCTGTAAGAATGGGTTTTGCCTGGCTCTTCCCAGAAGTGAGAGTCCCAGCTGCATTTCTTTTCTTCAAAGCCCAGAGCTGTATTTTTCTGAAGAAGAGGCACTATGATGCTGTGCCATGGCAGCCATCAGAACTTTTTTTCAAATCAGTGTCAAGTTTTCTGGCTGTTTCACCACAGAACTGTCTAGAGTTACCCAACAATGTTTCCTGTCTGCCTGCACAGTCACAAAATCCTTCCTCTTTCCCTTAGGTAGATCCTGCACTGTTCTCTGGAGACTCATGCTGTTGGTGTTGCACCCCTGTTACCACAGCCTGAGCTGTGTCTTTGGGGTTAAGCCTCATGTGCTGGGAGCTGGTTTCCAGTCCCATCCCCACCTCCTTTGCTTTTCTTCACAGGAATTGGATATGCCTCCCAAGTCATTGTGGGATACCTGAACATCTACTACATCATCATCCTGTCCTGGGCACTCTTCTACCTGTTCAGCTCCTTCGCCTCAGTGCTACCATGGGCCAGCTGTGATAACTCCTGGAACTCAGGTACACAACTTCCCTTGGTCAGCTTCTAGCTTCTTTCCAATTCCCAGAAATTATTTGGGTTCTCTTGAAAATGTATTTATTTTGTTTGGATAAGGAGCTCTCATGAGCCACCCTGTGATGTCACCAAAAAACAGGCAAGCACTGGTGGGGTTTTCAAGCCAATCTAGAGCTCTCCTCATGGCAGGAGATTTTTATTAGCTCTGGTGCAAGAGTTTATCTTACAGTTCCCTTTCTCTGCCCCATTCCTGTGGAGTTACTGGGACAGGAGCTGCCTGAGCAGTCTCCTCTGTGCACTCAGATTTTGGATCAGTCAGGCCAAGCCTGAGCTGCAGGATTTTGTTCAGGTCTCCCAGTGGAGGAACCAGCAGCACAGAACTCTTAGGGCACGGTTTTCCTGGTTAATCACATCCATGCAGCCTCCACAGCACTGCATTCACCAGGGATCTCATCACTTTGTGCTCATCTTCACTTAGCTCTGCCCTGCAGAGAAACCTGGCTCTGGCCTCACCCAAGGCACTTGTGCTGAGCCTGGGAAGATGGGGTAGGTGTGAGGTAATCCTCATGAATGTCCTTATCAGGACTTTTTTACATCTTGAGCAGGTTGTTTTGCTTGGCAGCAGCTTGGTTCCCTCCCTTTTTCTTTTGCATTAGATGATTAATTTCTGCAATTAGTTAAATTTCTCTACCCTGTGGGCCTTTCACTGGAAGCTCCCTCTGCCCTTTCATCCCAGCAGAAGTACCCAGGCTTTTAAAGAGCTGATCCAATTCCTTCAGCTCCCCCAGAATGGGTTTGTTTGTAAGGAAAGCCACATATATTCTCTTAAAAGAGAGAAGCTTCCCAGCAACAGCTGGCTTTCCTTGCTTTTCCAGTGGATTGTCTTTTGCTGGCAAAATGCAAGATGAGGTGCACTGGATATGTGGCATCTCCTCTGTTTTTAGTTTTTTCGTGGTTTGTAGCAGGGTTGGGGATGGCAAAGGAGAACGTGAAGGCTTCTGTGGTGTGTGCATGTGTGGACAGAGGATGGTGTGTGATGTGGAAAGAGAATGGGATTTTCTATCCTGACTACTCACCGTTGCTGCCCCTTGATAATCCATGTTTTGCAGCCATCTGTTGTCAGTTTGGCAGGGAATTGTTCTCTCCTTCCCCTCTTCCCTTCCTGAAGCCCCTCTGGCGACTGCTGGATTGAGATTCATACCTGGGGAGAGCCAGAGTTTAATGAGATGTTTAGTGAGATGCAAAAGATAAATGAGATGCTGTAAAGCACAAAATGAAGGATCTGTGTGCTGCCAGAGACAGGGTTAGGGTCCAGAGGGGAAGGAACATCCCTCATGGAGGAGCCCTAGAGAATTTCTCACCTCATTGGCTTCCTTTTCTTTTGGTAGATCTCTGTATGGACATTCTGAATAGATCCAGCCTGGACAACAGGACCTTGCCAGTGAATGCCACCTCCTCAATGATTGAGTTTTGGGAGTATGTGATTGCTTTCCCTCTGCTCAGGCTCTCTGATCCGGAGGCTGCAGCTGCAGGAGGGGCTGGGGCTGGGGCTGTGACAGTGAGGTGCCAGAGCCGAGCACGGGGAGCACAGGGAGCTCTGAGGAGATGGGCACAGAGCCCAGGCAGCTGCTGCTGTGCTGCCCAGGGAGCTCATGTGCACCTCGAGGGTGTGTTCCCCTCCTGGCTCCTGCCTGGGCGAGCGTGGCCACCGAGAGAGGCAGCGAGAGCAGGCGAGGGCTTGCTGCTAGCAGGGCTGCGTGTGCTGGGTGTTACAGCTTGGCTGGCACCCGTCAGAGGTGTCCTGGGCAGTCCTCCACAGGGAAACACAGAGGGGAAAATTGCCTTTTACCTTGCTTTGAGCCAGTCCTGCTTGCTGTCTGAGGGAAGGGATCCATCAGGCTGCTCAGGAGCTTCCCTGGAGAGCGGAGATCTGAGATGTGTGAACCAGATGCCAGAGAAGAATCTGGGGAAGGTGGAGAATTTTGAGGAATTTGGGGCTGGAGGCACTAAAACACAGTCTGAGTGAGGGGTCTTGCAGCAGGCCAGACAATGTCCCAGACAGGGTCATCAGTGCAGCCTGGGGAGGTTGAAATGACCTCTGGTGCCACCCTCCCACCCCACATGCTACTGAGAAAAATCTTATAAAGAACAGGGGTGTCAAGGACTCAGCTTCAACACTTGGGCTTGGGGCTTTTCCCCATTTCTGTCTCCTGAGGTAGCTTTGAAAGGGTTGACTTTGTCTGTGGCAGCCACCACAGGGCCCACAGAAGATGGGCTGTGCCCATGGGTCCATAAAGAGCCTGCACACCGCTGGCCCCCTCTCCTGCCCCGCTCCTCGCACGTACGAGCAGCACATTCGGTGAGAGCTGAGACCCCTCTGAACAGCTGGCTGGCTTTTCTGCAGGGACAGCAGGGCACACTGAGGGAAGTGCTTTTGAGCAGAATGTGCAGAGGAGTTGTAAGCGTGGGCTTGGGCTTCTGAGAGCTGCATGAGCTGCAGTGCTGAGCTCTTGAGTGGCCTTCCCTCGTGGTGGTGAGTCTGCAAGGAAGGAGGCTGAGGGAAGGCATGGGAATCATAATTTATGCTTACATATGTATGTATGTTTGTAGCATGTGGGGAGGAAGAGTGGTGGCCATGGGCTGACAGTGGCTTTGGTGACCTGCTTTGGATTGAGCTGTCTCTGCTGGGGAGCTGCCAGGCTCAGGGAGCAATGGGGAGCAGGGGTTGGGTTTGTGGGGTCTGATGGGCACGGCACCGTGGGTTTGGAGAGTGGGAGGGCTGGGGTCAGCTACAGGACACGGCAGAGCAGAGATGAGTGCAGAGGAGAGCTTTAAGCAGAGCTGGGACGATTTGCATGGCTGGGAGCCCTGGCAGATGTGCCAGGACAGGCTGCTGAGTCTTTGGATGGGGCACTGTGGGACAGGTCTGTATGGGTGAGTGGGTCTGGGGTGTTAATGCTTCTCTCCCTGTCCCTGGACACCGGCAGGAGAAGAGTCCTGGGGCTCACGGATGGCATTGACAAACTGGGCACTGTGCGCTGGGAGCTGGCTCTGTGTCTCCTGCTGGCCTGGATCATCTGCTACTTCTGCATCTGGAAAGGGGTCAAGTCCACGGGCAAAGTAGGAATGGGGATTATCCTCCCAGCCCATAAGCCTCCTTGTACCCATCTTACATTTCTTCCCAGTCTCTTTTTCTTCTTCATGGAGCAGAGGCAGGAGGCACCAAAGTGAAACTCAGAACCTGTTGAGGCCATGCTGATACACACAGTTGTGTTTGAACCCTGAGGGGAAGAATAAATGAGCAGCTCCAGGGAGGGGAGAATGGGAAAAGAACTGGGAACCGAGTCTTGAGTCACATTTTAACTTGCAGATACCCACAGTGGCTGATGGATTCTCCCCAGGTGCCAGTGGGAATCATGCACTCACCAGTGTGTTGTCCTGCTGTGGCTTGAGGGTGTTTTCAACAAAATCCTCTGCAGTGGCAGACTTTCCATCCCTGGCAATGATTAAACACTTGAGCAAAACAGACAAGCTGCTGCCTGTAACCAGCTCAGAGCATAGATAATGAGTCTCTCCTGCTTCTTTATCCTGCAGAACACTTGGGGTGGGAGAAGTGTCCTAGTCCTCTCCTCTGTGCTCTTTCAGGTTTGGGGTCTGTTGGTCACTTTCTGCATTTTGCTGATGAGACTGGAGCCAATGCTTCCTCCTGAAGTTCATCCTGCAGAGCAGATGGACTGGTTCTCCTTTTGGAGTGCATGAGTGTTTGGTGCCTTGGGCTGGGTGTCAGGGACACTTCCATGGCCTTGACTTGCTCAGGACCTCTTTCTTTCCTGGATCATTTCCTGGAGATGGGTGGATCATTAATGATGGTGGATGGTTAATGATTAGTCTTGTGGGTGTCCCAAAGGGAGGGAACCAATTTCAGCAACAGATTTCTTCTTTCAAATCTCCGTCTCTACTCTTCACAGGTGTTCCCTTTCACAGCTGACTCCTGTGTTTCAGTGTTAATCCCATCTGCTCACTAAGAACTGCACTGAACACCCATTAACAGCTTCTTCCCTGACTAGATTTCCCCCAGTTTTTGCTGATGGCTGGTTCTTGCTGGTGCTGACTTGCTGTCCCATTTCTGAAGGGAGGAGAGCCAGACTCACCTTTATGGGGAGAGGGGATGGATGATCTGCACTTTAAACCTTGAGTTTCTGGTGCCCCCTAATGTGAATACTGCAGTGCCATCGTCACAAGAGGTTGTGTCAGGGGCTGTGTGATCTGCAGGGAAGAAGAGTTAAACCCCCTGAGGGTCTCTTTAGCTCTCAGCCTTCTCCACTGAGTTTCTCCTTTGCCTGGTACTTCCCCAGCGTGCAGAACTTACCTGCACAAGGAGGAAGCTAAAGTGGTTCAGTCAGGCTGATTTAGCTGACTTGGCTTGGCCAAACCAGACCAGAAAGTGAGAGAAAGCAGTGACTACATATAGAAAATGGAATGGTCTTCCTGAGACTACAGAAGATTTAAAAATCACAGTTTTTAGGGTACAGGGCTATTGGCTATTTACCAGCCAGGTGTTGTGGACGTGGTGCAACAGTAAGAGGGGTTTTCTGTCCCCAAATATGCTGCAGGTCGAACAGGCCAGTTGTCTTCTCTGCAGGCAGTAATTTTGGGTATTACAGGGGCACTGTCAAAAAATTCAGCTGCTTCCTTCTTTTTCTTTGCTAGCAATATACTAAGACAAGCATTAGGAAAGAGCCAAGGATTCTGAGTAGGTGCATAACTTTGTTCAACAGCCCCAGATTAAACAGGAGGGTGTGCTTGCCTGAGAGGCTGCTCTGATCACATAACCCTGCCAGATCCTTCTGTTTCTGCTTCGTGATTTAAGGAATCCAAATTTAAAGAAAGCACAGTGACCTCGGGACAATAATTTCAAATAACTCCATAAAGACTCTTTTCCTTTTAAAAGCCTTTTTCTTTTATTCATTTTGCCCAATGTTTCTCTTCCTTATGCATTCAGCTGCTGCGCATAAATGTTCCTTAGAAGTGATTTCTGAAGGTAGATTTTAATACTTGTGCCCATTCTCATTCAATCAGGGAACAGCAGAAGTACCATGTACTGTGACTTATTTGGCCAATTATCACTAAGCACAAAAAATTGTCATTTCAGGCCCATCACTGTGAATTCATGGAGTAAACAACCCTCCACATTACTTGGATTAATTTTAGTAATGAAAAAATATTAGGAAGTTGCAACTTGCTCACAAATATTTTGCAAATAGAAAAAAAGAATATGTTATATTAAAGAAATGGTTTAGAGATGATTAATTCTACTGTAGTATTTATTTATATCAGACACAAAAAGAAGTAAAAATAGGAATTACAAAAATAACAGTCTACGTTTTCTTTAAAGGCTTTGAGCTGCCCCCAGTTTTTACCTGTGAGCTCAGAGGCATTGAAGGGATGAGAGTGACACATCTGCAGCACTTGTGGAAATGAGACCCCTCAGAGGTGTCTCAAATTGGACAGCAAAAGTTGGTGTTTAATTTGGAAAGCTCTTGCTGTGCATAGGACCATTTTAACACCTCATTAAAACCCAGTGACAGGAAGAGATCTGGGTTTGCTCTGCAGCTCTAGAAAGATGAAGGGAACAGCTGGAGAGCAGGGAAAGTACACTGACTGGAAGGAGAAAACAAAGCAGAGCAACCAGTGGCAGAGTCTTGGATGAAGAGCAAAATGCAGATGAATTAAATCACCAGTGAGATGTAACCTTGATTACTTTCTTTCCCACCCCTCTTCTGTGTCAGCAGCAGGCTCAGGGAGGTTTGCTGGGCGGGGGCTGCAGGTGGGATGGGGAGAGGTGATGCCTGTCCCCCTCCCTGCTCTCTCCTCTGTTTCCCTGCCCCTGCAGGTCGTTTACTTCACTGCCACCTTCCCCTATGTGATGCTCCTTATCCTGCTGGTTCGAGGGGTGATGCTGCCAGGGGCTGCTGAGGGAATCATCTTCTACCTGAAGCCTGACATCTCCAGGCTGGCAGACCCACAGGTGAGGGGGGTGTCAGGCAAATGCTGGCCACAAGAATGTTCTCAGTGCCCTGGCCTTTGGATCTGAGCATCTGCCTGTCATCTGTGGAAAGATGTCAGGGAAACAGGGCCCTTAAAACTTCTGGGAGGGGTCTAGTCCCCCTACACAGCACATCCTGTTTGCTCGTGGTCTGCAGCATCTGGGTATACTAGGTCATTTCCACTCAAGGGCTCAGCAAAACCACAAGATATATAAAATATTTAGCATGTAACAGATAGCTTTTCTGGCTGTTAAATGCAGGTAATTAAGGGAGGGGTTATATAATCTATCACTTCTAATTTTTTTCTGTAAGATAACATAACTTTTTATTTTTGTAACATAACATAACATAACATAACATAACATAACATAACATAACATAACATGCACATAACATGGGCTGTGGCCAGCTGGGTTCCCTTCACTTGCCCTGGGGGCTGGTCCCACCTGCCTAGGGCAGGGGCTGGCCAAAGGGTCAATCCCTGCTACCAGTTGTTGGAGCTCGTGGAAACCCTCAGTGAGATCCTGCTGCTGAGTGGAGGCAGAAGGCAGGGCTTTGGTTCAGGTGTGTCCATGCCTGAGGGTTCCTGCCATGGTGACAAACCAGTGTGAGCTGAGGCAGCACTGCCTGTGCTGGGGTTCTTTGAAGGCCACCAAATTCCAGCTGCCTGGATGTTTGCAGCTGGGGGCTGCTTAGAGGAAAAAGAGATGAGTGGAGAACCTGGAGACCATCAGAAAGGTGGGCTGTTTCCCTGCCTGCCTGAAACTCCCAGCTCAGGGCTTTCCCTGGGACTGAGAGCAGAGCTGCAGCTCAGCCCACAGTTCAGCTCTCCACGGAGGACAGGGCTGGAGCAGTGGTGACAAACCACTCTCAGCTTTTCCCATGGAATGCCAGAGCAAAGGGGAGCCCGGGTGTGTGACACCCCACTGGCCTGCAGCCTCTCATCTCAGCAACTTGCTGCCCTCACTGTGGCCTCAGAGAGGTGGGAAGATAAATCTGGGAGCAGGGAAGGGAGTACACGGATTGTTGATCACACTCTCATTTGGGGTGACTCAGCAGTGGCTCTGCAAGGAGATTAATCATCTGGGCCATGCAGGGACCACAGACATCTCTAGTGAGAGCTTCAGCCGGAGCCAAGCTATCAGGGATGCCATCTCTACCCTGAATGCAAAGGTGTGGGATGGAGAAATGGTGTCACCTTGAGTGGGATGTGACAATATGGTCTCCTCTAGAGCCTTTTCCTAAAGGGCTTCCAGCTCTATAGCTCAGGTTCTCCAGACAGAGATCCCACATTCTCCATTCACTGTAGATCCCCTTTCTGTCTCACAGGGTTTGTTCTCCATGACTGGAGGAGTTCCTGTTGACAGGGCACAGCCATTTGTTTATTTTGTTGCCAGGTCTGGAGACCACTGACCTTCTCTGTTCCAGGTCTGGATGGATGCAGGCACTCAAATCCTCTTCTCTTATGCCATCTGCGAGGGGTGCCTGACAGCTCTGGGCAGCTACAACAAGTACACCAACAACTGTTACAGGTAGGAAGGGCCTGGGCTCCTCATTTCCTTCTGGAAATGTTCTCACACTGCACAGAGCTGCATCAGGGGCAGGCTCTGTCCCTGGGGGACCTTGGGTGGTGCTGCTGTGACCAAGGAGCTGCTCAGGGTGCAGAAGCTGCAGAGCACTCAGCACAGGCACCGAGAGTGGCTGAGGGAAGAGAGGAGTCCAGAAAATGGCTTTAATAGTGCTCTCCTGCATGAGTCAGTGTGGAAAGAAGAGTCTGGAGGAGGAATGAGAATGGAGAATGTCTCCAGCCACTGTGCAGACAGCACAGACTCTTTTGTCAGTCCGTGGGCAGGGTGACACAGCCAGCTCTGCCATCACTTGCTGGGCAGGGGAGGTGGCACAAAGGTGATGCTGGGCCCTTGTCTGCAGTGCTTTACTTCCATCAGACTAATGTACTGCCAGTGTCCTTGTGATCCTAGCAAGGAGATGAATCAAGTCTGTCTGGCCTTCTCCTTGCCCTTGGATTACAGATCTGTTTTATCCATGGCCTGACCTGGAGCTCATCAGGACCATTTCTGACACCCTCCACAGAGAAACAGGGACTTTGCTATTCTTTCACATATTGCTCCAGCACAGATGGTAAAATGTGCTTGGGAGACATCAATCATCCCTCCTTCTGCTCTCCAGCAGCTGCCATGGCTGCTGGTTGGGCACTTAATACTTTCTCCTGGCTCTCCCAAAATATTTCCGTCACCAGTGAAGTGGTGTGCTGACACCTTCCCCTCATTCCTTAGGAACCTTGTGCTGGCAGCTTAGTCCTGGGTGTCCCAAAAGTGTCCACAATGCCTGCCCAGAGCAGCTGATGCTGTGGGTCAGCTCTGGCAGCTGCCCAGGCAGGATCCAGCGGTTTCCAGCCCAGCCAGCTCAGAGTGGTGCCCAATTTTCACAAGGACCAAGTGCACAGAAGTTTCAGGACAAGTAGCATAGCTCATGCCAGCCCCCATCTGAGCACAGCTAATAAAGACAGTGTAGACACAGCCCTTGGCAGTGAGGATTTTTATTATCCCATTGCCCTTGTTTTACTAGACCTGCTGAACCTGTATGTCTTCATGCTTTTAGATACTCCTCTTTCTTGACTAGGTTTCTTTCTGCAACCTTTTTTCTTTTCTAATTTTCTGTTTTCTTCATTTTCTCTGTTGTTTTTCCTATTCTCTGGACTCCTGACATGTTTTTTATTGCTATGTGCTATGTGGTTGTGCCCCATTCCCCCACTGCTGTGCCATGTATAACCCTGTAACTCTGCTCTGAGCTTTTCACTTCTGAGGGGCTCAAGAACAGCGTTGCTGTTTCGTGCTAGTGCTGTCCTGCTAGGCAAGCTGAGCCCAGGCATGATCCAAAGTGGATCCATTCTGCAGCAGGAAACCCCCATTTCTGTCTGGTCTCCTTCCTGCAGGGACTGCATCCTGCTCTGCTCCCTGAACAGTGCCACCAGCTTTGTTGCTGGCTTTGCCATTTTCTCTGTGCTGGGCTTCATGGCTCGAGAGCAGGGCGTTCCTATTTCACAAGTGGCTGAATCAGGTGAGTTTTTCTGGGAGGCCTCAGAGCCAAGGGAAAACAAAGAGCCTGAAGGGGAGGGCACTCTTCAGAGGTGACACCCAAGGTGTTCTCTACATCCTCCATTGCTATGGGTGTCTGCAGAGAGGTCTGCAGGACCAGTACCCCTCAACACAGCTTTCAGCCGTGGCTGGGCAGCTGTGGCAATAGGAGCTTTGAAGAGGTGTGTGAGCCTGCTCTGTGCTGCAGGTGCTGCTGTGGGGGCACACACGCTCATCCTGTGCTCTGTTGGCAGGTCCTGGCCTGGCTTTCATAGCATATCCAACAGCAGTAACAATGATGCCCGTGTCTCAGCTCTGGTCCTGCCTCTTCTTCCTCATGCTGATCTTCCTGGGACTGGACAGCCAGGTACACAAAGCCCCCTCCTCATCCAACATGCAGGAGCTTGTCCCCAGCCGAGCATTCCCACGGGCATTGGGAGGGATAAGCTGGCTCTGTGCTTTGCTGTACCTTCAGCAGGTTTCTGTACGTTGTATGCAGCATTTTCACTCTCTGGGAGCCCAGAGCTGGGGCCAATGGCAGGCCAGAGCTTATGTGGGCTGGCATCTCTGCTGGCATCCTCTCCCTGTGTGTATGTGAGGATGTCCCAGCTACATGCCCCCAAAACTGTGCACCCTGCAGAGCGAGGCCCAGTGCAGGGCAGGGTGGTCTGGGACAGGGAATTGGGCCATTTTCTCCCAGCTGCATCCCACCAGAGCAATCCCTGTGTCCTCACTGGTGTGCCCTGTCTTGCATCCCAAATCCCTGTTATGGCAGCAGCAAAGCCTGCAGGGTGCAGCTCTGCTGCTGGCACGAGGGGAGCAGGGGGTGTCCTGCATGTCCAGCAGGAGGGTGTTCTGCTCAGGCTCAGCTCTCTCATACCTCAGCCCTTGTGAGGTATAATAATATATAATCAGGCCTTTTCCCTCTGTTTCTGCTGGCTTTTGGTGGGGGTGAGACAGATGAAAAGAAAAAATGAAAAAATAAGGATTTGGGTGGCAGGAGGACAGAAAGAACCGTGAGGGGAAGTGCGTGCTTGGGGAAGGAGAGACGCTGATTTCTCTGGCTTGTTTTTCTTCTGCAGTTTGTCTGTGTGGAAAGCCTGGTGACAGCTATTATTGACATGTTCCCAGGAGTGTTTCGGAAGAAGGGGCGCCGGGAGCTGCTGATCCTGGCCATTGCTGTCATGTGCTACCTGCTGGGCTTACTGCTGGTCACTGAGGTGAGGCAGGAGGAGCTGGGCTGTGCAGCACCAAACCCCCTGCTGCACAGCTCTGGGCAGGGACAGCCTGTCCTCAGTGCTGTTAATTGTGTCTCATTGCCAGAGCGTGAGCTGCTGTCTCTCACAGGCAGCGCTGCTCTGACCCCGTGGGGCACTGGGGCATCCCCGAGCCCTCCCCTGCTCCCACAGCCCAGAGAGGCTGCCTGACACTCAGCTTTGTGCAAATACCAGACCTGGCAGCTAAAACAAGCCCAGCTGTTTGAAAACAAGCTCCTCCAAGGGCAGTGATCATTTGCTGGCTGCTTTCCACACAGAGCAGAGCAGCAGGAGAGGAGCCTGGGGGTGATGGCTGTGCCAAAACCCTGCTGGAGCGGTGGGAAGCCTGTGATGCCGGCAGCAGCAGGAGCAGAGCTGTGCTGGTGTTTGCCCTGCATCTCTTCCTGCGTGGGGCTGGGCCCTGTGGGTACCACAAGCTTGGCTGGGGGTTTTGGCACTCCTGTGCTGCCTCCAGCAGCTCTGCAGTGACAGCTCACTCCTGTCAAACCCCTGAGGCACACATGGATCCTGGAGCCCAGCTAAGGACCTGCTGAGGGCAGCACCTATCGTAATCAAATTGAGTGGCATTGTGTCTAGAGCCCTTCAGCGTTATTTGAAAGAATCTCCTTGGCCTGGAGATTCTCCTTCTCTTGGAGAAGTCAAACCATCCACGGGCCTGCACAGGCAGCTGATGGCAGCTCTGCAGGGCTCAGCTTGGAGTCAGAAGCAGAAGGAAAGCCAGGTGCCTCTGCCCTTGCAGAGCTTGGAACTTGTGCAGAATGCAAGGTTGGATGAAGGTAAAACGAGGTGTCTGAATATCCTTGCTCAGGATCACGATTCTGTGGGTGCAAAGTTCTGCACTGCTACACGCTGTTTCAAAAATGCTTCTGGGAACTTCCTAATTGTTTTAAAACAACCCCAAAAAAAGCACCTCCTGCTCTTATGCACATAGGGGCCAGCCTAGCCCAGCAGCATCATAAAACAGGCGTGAAAAACTCTCCTACCACCAGGCTTGACTGTGTTTTTGGAACAGTGAGGGCAGCCCCAAGAGAAGGCTCTTCTCCCACCTGCTCCTGGTTCAGTGTTCCTGCTGTATTGTTCTGCTTGCCCTACTCATTTTTCCCTGACATGGAAAAGTCTTGTCATGGCTCTGTCTTCTCTACCTCTTCAACAGGGTGGCATGTACATCTTCCAGCTCTTTGACTACTATGCTGCCAGTGGCACATGCCTGCTCTTTGTGGCTGTTTTTGAAGTCATCTGTATAGGATGGGTGTATGGTAAGTGCAGGACAAAAATCTGGATGATTCTTTATCAAGGCAGGAATGGGGAGTTGAGAAATGAGAGTGGATAGAAAAGACCCTCAGGGGGCAATGAAGTGCTGTAATTATGTTCTTTCTTGTCTCGTTTTCACTGTGTTTTCTTGCAACATTTCTTAATTGCTCCACATTTAGACTGGGAATGTTTGTTCCGTCTCTGTGGGTGCCTCATACTGAACTACCTTGCTGTTCTTCCATCTGCCCTTTGAATCAGAAAATCAGCTACAGAGGAGTGACTGCTGTTCTTTGGTGTCTGTCCCTGTCTGCTTACACTGTGCATTTAGCCTAGTCCTGCCACTTAATTTAACACGAAATTCTGGGATGCAAACTTGCTTTGTGTTACTTCTGCAATGATTCCTGCTTCCTGTTTACCCAGGCTAGGATGGCACTCAGAAAAGAAATAGGAGGGACTGCTTTGGCTCTCACTGAAGTCTGTAACTAAACTACCCAGGAGCAGGGTAAAACTGAGCTTCATGAGCTATCAGGAGGAAACCACCTGCATGTTATTCTGTGCAGTTAGAAGAGTCTCCTCTGTGATCCTACGGGAGATCTCCTCCTGACCACAAAGGCTTTGGTTCTTCCCTCTGGAGGTTATGTTAAGGCTGATGGTTTTTGGGCAAAGCATCTTGTGTGTGATGCAGAGCAGCTGCTCCCTCTCTTTGCTTCATGGATACTCCATGGAGCCTCTCACGTGTAAGGATTGTGCCCAGCTGTAGCAGATGCCAGCTTAGACCAGACCTCACCATCCCACACTCACACATCTGCTGGTCCCAGCTACTGCAAGCAGCACTGCCATCATAACCTCAGGGAAAGATTGCAAACACAGCACCATGTTGGGTCTCAGTGTCAGGAGTGGATGCTCATAAAGGAATACAATATGAGAAAAATCAGGGGTGATACTTTCTGTCAATGTTCTTCCAGCTTTTCACAAATTATAACAGAACCATAGAACTGTTTGGAAGAAACCTTTAAAGATCATCTAGTCCACCTTCTTGGCTACTTTCCACTTGACCAGGTTGCTCAAAGCCCTGTCTAACCTGGCCCTGAACATTTGCAGTGGTAGTGTATTCACAGCCTCTCTGGGCAACCACTTCCATTGTCTCACGGTCTCCAGAGTCAAAAATTCCTTCCTTGTATCCACTCAAAACCTCTCTTTCAATTGACAACTGCCAGCCTTTGTCATGTCACTACAAGCCCCCTTTATATATTCAAAGGCTGCAACAAAGTCTCCCTGGAGCTTTTTTTTCACCAGGCTGGACAGCCCAAACTCTCTCATTCTGTCCTCAAAGGACCCGTGCTCCAGTCCTCTCTCGGTTTTCATGCTCCTTCTCTGGGCCTGCAGCTCCATGTCTTCCTTGTTCTGGGGGTCCAGAACCAGATGAAATACTCAGCTTGTTGCCCAGGAATTTCCAGTCCCAGAAGTGAAATCTATTTATTTCTCTTCTGTTATATTTTTCCAGTTGACTTGGCAAAGCATTTGTCATCCACAAAACGCTGCAGCAAGGAGTTCCATGGTTTTCTCAGGGTGAGGAGTCAATCTCTTTTCCTTGTTCTGAATCTGCCACCTGCCAGCTCCATCTGGTGCCACCTTTGCCTTGTTGGGGCAGTCATTCCCTGTGTGCTCCTTTTGGTGTTTACACTTTTATAGGGGTTGCACTGGCTGCAGTGCAGTTGCTGATGAAAGCCTTACCAGTTTCTCCAAACACTTTGTGTATAGCAGGAGCCAACTGCTAGTTTGGATAAACTCCTCTCTTGCTGAAAGGATAACCAGTCCAGCTGCTTGGTCTTGGGCTCCAGGGAATGCAAGAGAAGCAGATCCTTAAGAGAGATTTATTTTAGAAAGATGTCCTTCAAGGGAAGCTCACCTGACAGCTTGCAGTAACTGACCCTGGCCAGATTTTAATTTTGAGTCACCTTCTGCCCAGTTCTTTTGGGGTTTAAAGGGATGTGGAGATCCCCATCCGTCTGTGACTGGATGGGGATCACCATTTGAAGTTAATTCGCTAAACTGAATTATGTTTTCATGTTTAATGCCATTTTTACAGTCACACAGGCAATCACAGGCAATGAGTAACAGGAGAGGTGATGCTGCCCCAGCAGCCTCCAAGGGAGATGGAGTAGCTGGGGATAGAGAAAAGGCCTTTTTTCTCACCACCATGGGTTCATTTGTGCCACTCCACACAGTGTGATTTTACCCTCCTGATGTCCTGCTTTGCATCCATTGGGATGATTCTGGTCCAAAACATAACCAGAGGGCCGAGGTGAGGCATTACCGTGGGGGGAAAAAGTGACTAGTGCTGATTAAAGGGTTTTTTTCCCCAGCCTTGGAATTGGCAGGGCTGAGCCTCTTGCTTACACTGTGAAGAATTACACCAGCTCTCCCAACACAAATAAGTGTTCTGAGTTTCCCCTCTCCCAGCACATTCACCAGCCACCCACCACTTGGCAGCTTCCCCCTGCTGCCAGGCACTGCTCTCCCAAGGAGCCGAGGCTTTCCTCCTGCTGCTCCCTGCCTGTGGAAGGCACAGCATCGCTGGTCGTGTTCCCTGGAGGAGGTGCTGGGGGGCTCTGGTGTCCCCTGCCTCTTCTCCACTCCCCCCTCACTGTGGGACAGGCAGCCCTTCTGTAAGCAGGGCTGTGGGCACTGGCATTCCCTCCATGGTGCCACCCAAATGTGCTGCAGAGGGCATTTCCCAGGCAGGCACAGCATCCACATCATGATCAGCTGCTCCAGGAGAAAGCAAGGAACTGTCAAACTCACTGTTTTTTGAACATGGTAAAAGTCAAATCAAATCTTTGTCCCTTTTAATTTGGGTCTCATTTGCTGTTTTTATAAGCTGTGCAAAATGAGAAGGGCTGTGTAAGAACAAGAGATAAGGATGTGAGCAAACCTGCAGTTAGGTTCATGTGAAGTCTATTCCTGTGAGTTTACATGGCTAAATGATTTGCCAGAGGAGCACACAGCCACGTTGAAGGCATATGGGGTTGATCAGCACGAGGGAAGTGGTGCCAGCATTCATGGTTAACTGTCCAGTGACTGCATCCCATTCTTCCTTGTCCTGGAATATTGGAGATAAAAGCAAACATCTTTGTTCATTCCAACAAAAATATCTTTGGGGAAGTTTTTTACAGTTTTCTCTGCAGGAGCTTTATCTAATCCTTCTGATGTGCTGGGAAGGAAGGGCACATTGCTCCAGAGTGTCCTCCAGCTTTTAATTTGCTCAAAAAAACAGTGTTGAGTGGTTGAACTGATGACTTCTTAAGCTTGATTACTTTTTCATCTGCCTGTGAGATGTAGAATATATAAAAGCTCCTGTTGATATACCCTCTGAGGATGATCATGTCAGTCCCCATCACATCCCAGTATCATCACATCACCCACTCCTGCCACAGTGGCCATGGAAATTCAGGACCTGGCAGTTGCCCTGGACAAGGACATCATAATTAACAAAATAAGTGGTGGGGGATTTTTCTTGTTGGAGGATGGATGCATGTGTGTTCTTCTTTTTGTCTGGCATTTTTGTATTTCTTTAATTGTTATGTCTCTGACTAGATCCTACACCTAGTCAAATTGGCAGGGAAACTGCATCTGCCATGAAGTCGTATCATGAATTAGTTTATCTGTCATATATCTGCCATGACAGTGGGTTTCTGTGGAAGGCACTGTGCTGTGCTCATATTCTAAACTCCAATCCACATGATCTGTATCTCTCTTTTCTTTTTTTCACCCTGTGGAAGAGTTTGGCTTTCTGGCAAAATTAATTTCATATACCATCTCCTTTCATCCCCAATATATTTTCAGAAGCACTATCTGGAGCCTCATGGTATTTACAGCTTGGAAGTTCTGTGGTGTAGGCTGGGCTCCCCCACAAGGCTGCACGTCCCTTGATACACCACAGCTTGTTGTCTTTGCTTGAGGCCACTTGTTAACTTGCCAACTCTGCACCAAGAGGTGTTCAAAGAACCATCCTCCCCCTTACCCCCTCCCCACAAATACTTCAAAAAGCTGGGTTTAAAAGAGATTTTCTGCAAGCATTAGTCATGGGGTATAGAAAATAATGCGAAGAATTACAGAAAAAAAAGAGCATACAGAATGTGCTTTTGTAGAATTACTATATTTAAGGGAAACATAATATGAGAGATTTTAATTCTGAGACATAAAACCCACAAACCAAAATACAATTCACCAAACCCCAAGCACTCACAAGTGTGGCCAGTTCTTCAGGCACACATTTTGCCTAGTCCAGCATATAAAGAAGCAAAGTCTTATCACGTCAGGAAATGGAACTGTGGCCTGACCATGAGTTCACAGGTGGATGAACATCCCCAAAAGCAGAATCCTTCTTTAACAGCTAAGCACCAAGATAAAGCTTTAACAAGACAAATATGGTATTATTTCATCCCAGAGGTGCTTAAGTGGTAGCTCTTTTTCTGGACGGACTAGCTCAATTTTTTTGTCTAATATTGTTGTCTTATTTTGCCTGAGGCAGTCTGGTATCTCTGGATAGTTTTGGTTGGAAAGGTGCTAGGGCACCTTATAATGACTTTTTGATTTTTCTTCATTTTACATCTCCTTCTGGCCAACATTAGGCTCCTGATACTTGAAGACACCCCAGAGTTTATTGCAAGGTCTGCTGAAATCCATCTGCATTTTGTTGTCTCCTCCCTGCCATTGCATGAGTTTGCTCTTCGTGCTTTGTGTTGTGAAGAGTCAATGGTTGGAGTCTGGCTGGTGGCAGGACTTTTAGGTGCCTTCCTGAAGTAAATCCCATTCCAGGGCACCACGAGGTTTAGGGGGGTCCCACACACTGTGAACAAAACAACCCAGTAAGTGAAACTAATGAGAAGGGAAGGAGGAGATCAGAGCCCACCAGACACTCTCACTGGACGGTACAGCAGCACCTGCAGATGGAAGCTTTGGTTTTCAGAAGAGTTTCAATTGCCAGGTTTTCTGAGTTTATGATAAAATATTCTGTGGAAGACAGGCTCTTGAGATGTCAGGGGTCCTGCCAAACTCAGAGGTGATTCTTGACATGACTTCCCTGGCATACCAATGTTTATTTACAAAGAGAAGCTTTTGTTAGGTGTTCCCCACTCACACAATCCCTTATGCTTCACCTGCAAGAGCTTTCCCTGGCTGCTCTGTCAAGCAGGCACCTCTCTCTTCCCTGGGCATGGCTGCATCCTCTCACTCTCAGCTGCTGAGGGACTGTGCTTCTCTTCAGTGTCAATCTTTCTGACACTTATGGATGAACTCCAACCCCTCCATCTCTATCTAGCCACTGATTTTCAGTGCCAGAAAGCCCCATCACCTGCTGCTCTGTTGTCAGGATAGCCACGTTTTCAGCAGGAGCAAACACCAAGGATAGAGATAGTTTGGGATCTGATGTGAATAGGGGTTGAAGGAAACAAAACCAATCTGACCTGTGACTTTGTGCTGGTTGGTGGCCAAGGTGCCGACCGCTTCTACGACAACATTGAGGACATGATTGGTTTCCGGCCGTGGCCCTTGATCAAGATTTGCTGGCTGGTGTTCACCCCAGGGCTGTGCTTGGTAAGTGCAATTATGACGTCGTGACATGTCACTCTGGGTCTCCAAATTCTCAGTAGAAAAGGCTGATTTATCTCCAAGGTGCTGCTGTAAAGTTTTCAAACTGCTGTGGAGAAGTAGAAGCTTGTCCATAGCTGAGGTAGCTATTTATTTCCTTTTAAAAGCCTTATGTTTTGCCTGGAAAATTAACTGAACCTTATTTTATTAATTGAAAATCCGATTGCTTATTGGAAGGCAAAAGGAAATATGTCCCCAAAGCCTGGAAAGGTTTGGTCAAATCACCTATGAGTGGAAGAACAGTGCAAATTACCCTGTTCTGAAATACTTGCTTCGAGTCTCTGCTCCTGGGACTGCCCGTGGTTCAGAAATACCTTTCTGTAGCCATTTGTTTTCTGTGTTATTAAGTCTCTTCCAAAACTTCTGTGGCTGTGTTTAAATAAAATGCCCCCAAATTCTGGCAAGTTCTTGCCTGTTTTGAATTTATGTCCAGTCTTGCTCCACTGATTTTTACATGTTTTCTCAGCCAAATTCTGTTCTTGTGTCTGATGCTGAGAGTTGTTTTCTTTGACCCCAGTGGAACGCAGATGAGATCTATAGCTACAACTTACAAAAGATTCCCAGTCCTTTGTCCCCAGGCTTCAGCAGGACTTGAAGATCTGGGAAATTTTCAAACCAGTCCAAATTGTCTGAGAGCTTTGTGGCTAGAGAGCCCCAGGAGGGCTAAAGCTGTGCCTGTGCAGTTCTTCTGGAGTGTTTCTGCCAGGCAGAACAACAATTCTTGTCTTTGATTTGAATAAATTGCTGTTTCAGTGTTGCTGGACCCTCGAAGCTGCTGCCAGCTTTGCTTATGTTGAGCTCTTCAGAAGCCTGGAGGCTTTGCACGGCACAGATGTCCTGGCTCTGAGAGCTCCCTGTGCAGGCTGCACACACCAGGCTCTGGTCTTTCACACCCTGGGGACAGCCAGGTCCCTGCTGCCACCCCTGGCAGTCCCTGCTTGCCTGCCCCTCTGCTCTCATTCTGTTTGTGTTTTCTGCTCCCCAGGGCGTTTTCCTCTTTTCCCTGATCAAGTACACACCCTTGAAATACAACAATTCCTACGAGTACCCACCCTGGGGCTACATGCTGGGCTGGCTGATGGCACTCTCCTCCATGGTCTGCATTCCTCTCTATGCCATCTTCATCCTCCTGAAAACCAAAGGACCCCTGAAACAGGTACTGGGATTGTGGGCACTGGGCCAGATGGTTCAGGATGGGCCCCAGGGAGGAGCTACACTGAACGTTTAAAAGTCTTCACAGCTCCCACCAAAATCAATGGAGAGCCACTCGGCAGAGGAAAGGAAAGGGTTTGATGATGTTTTTCCCATTGCCACAGAAAGTGTCTGTGGTGTAAATTGCTGGCATCCGAGCAGCAGCAGCAGCTCGGTGAGAATGCTGCAGAACAGAGAATCGCTCACAGCCAGATGTGAGCTCAGAGGAGCAATAATGGTCACCGAGAGCAGCAGCAGCGAGCCTGCTCTCCTCACCCTTCGGCAGAGGGGCAGAGGAGGCTGGGGTGGCTCTCCAGATGCCTTTGCCCCCAGCAATGGCTGTGGGTCACTGTTGGCCGTCAGTTTGCTCGTCAGCCTAATTAACAGTTCCTCTAATTAGCTGTTCTTCCTGTCCGCAGCGGCTGATGCAGCTGCTGTCCCCGGCGCAGGACCTGCCGCAGCCCGGGAGGAAGCGCATGGGGCCGGCTGGTGTGACACCCGAGGGATGGTCCCCGCCAGTCCAGGAGGTGCTCAGCATCACAGAGAGAGAAACACACTTCTAAGGCACCTGGGATGTTTCCTCCGTAACCCAGACTGGTTGGCTCTCTGCTTCCCAAAGCGGTTTCTTTTCCCTTCTCTCGCTCACAGCTGGCACAATTCCTCTCCTTGCAGCCAGCTGTTTGCACCCCCTGGCAGCAGAGTTTCTCTGTTTCTCTTACACCCTGGGGACAGCTCCTCCTCCAGCACGCCTTTGTCAGAAGTGCCCTTCATTACTGACACCGCCCGGGAAGAGAAAAACAACATTGTAGCAAAAAAAAGAAAAAAAAAATGAAAAAAAAAAGAAAAAAGGGGGGGAAAGTGCATTCCTGTCGGGAGGAGGAAAAGAAACCACGGTGGTGAGGGTGGTGAGAGAGAGCAGAGATTAAAGGTGTGAAGGAACCGAGTCAGGGATGCAAAACCATGAAACGATGGGGCGTCAGCTCAGGAAATAAGTAAGCTGGTTCAGCAGTACATGAGAAGCTGGAGGGTGAGACAGGAAAGTGCATTTCTAGGCCACCTCTGTACAGGGGAGAGAGCCAGGAACATATCACAGGCAGTGACAAACGGAGGCTGCAGTGCCAGCAGCCACAGCTTCAGCTGTCACTGGGTGCTCGATGCAATGGGAGCTGCTGCTGATGGATCTCAGGGCACGCTCAGCCTGGAAAAGGGGTGAGGAATGACCACCCCTTGCTCTTGGGGACTTGCTCTTGGTCAAACTGCACAGCCCAGTGAAAACCTATCCAAGAGTGAAACCAATGAATATTTGACAATTCTGTCAGAAAATTCGCGGGGTGCAAGAAAAGTCCCGGAGCAGTTGGTAAGAAAAGGAAAAAGAGCTGCAGCACAGCTGGGAAAATGAGACCCTGAGGATTGCATGCCCACAAATTTAACTGCACTGCTGGGGCGTTCTGTAGAGGGATTATTGAAGGAGTTGATGGGCCTGATCCTGTGCTGCAGAGTGGCTTTGGGAAGAGGGTGGGAGAGCGATTGCACTGCCTTGGCTTTGTGCAGATGACTGCTCAGGGGATAAGGAAAACATAATCGAGGGCAATAATCATCAGCTCAGGCAAGATAAAGCAAAGTTAATAGGTAGTATGGCTTCATTGGAAGCAGATCGTGTCGAATTAAAGTTTGGTTGTTGCCAGGGTAGTCAAAAATGTGAGGCAATGGGTGGGAGGAAATGTGCTCTGATGCTGGGTTTGGTGCAGGGCCAGATGAGTGTGTCCTGCGGAGGCTGGGGCTGTAAAGCTCTCTGCCAAACCCTGCTTCAATGCCTGTCCAAAATCCACAGCTAAACCCAGCAGGAGAGCCAGCGGCAGGAGCCTGGCTGCGACCGAGGGTCCACGCGCTGCTGCAGTTCTGGCACATCCAGCCACGCCAGAGAATGGCCATCCAAATGAATCACAGATGCCACAGGCTCCTTTCCCTTGGTCCTTGTTCCAAGTAATTGCTTTTCCCTGTGCTGTGCGGAGATAAAGGACGGGCGCCCACAGCGAGCGCGGAACTGGGGCCCGGTCTGAGCTCGGCACCTGCTGCCATCGCTATGGGAACCTTATCTGCTGCAGCTTCCTCCAACTGCACAGCTAGCACAGGGCGAGCCTCCCCCGCTTCATTTCCTTCCCTTTAAAAACTACAAACTACAAACTGCCACTGAAATGAGCGCTGAAAGTCAAGTACCAGGATTTGTACCTCCCTGGGAAATTATGGTTTGAGATGTTTTCCTGTGGAAGGTGGAGAAAGCTGGCAGACCTGGTTCACATTCCCTGCAAAGAACTGCAGCACCACATAGGACACCATTTATTGTGTTTGTATTTTGTAAAGAGCTGAATGTCATACTGCAAATAGCTGTGGGAAGAGCTGAGCACCCAGAGGCTCGCAGTCAGGGCTCGTGGTAAGCAGTTTGGTGATTTCTCCTCTCCCTCCCACCAGTGTTGCTCATCATTTGGTGGGGGAAGAATCTCCCCAGTCTTGATTCTTGCACAGTCCTTGGTAGGACGTTTAGCCCCTTTGCTCCTGCTGCCACGCCTTTAAGATGTGAGCTAGTGTCGTGCTGCCAGACAAGTAACGGAGATGTGCTCACTTCTTTTTCTGAGGCAGCTGAGTAACACTGAAAAAATCCTAGACAGAAAGAGGTAACTTTTCAGTTTGGAACACAAATGTGGTGCTGTTCCTCTTGCTCATGTATATTCTGATAATGGCATCCCACCTCTGCCAGGAAGCAACTTATTTTAATAAAGCTAGAGGAGGTATTGCTGTGCCCATTGAAAACAATCATACAGTTATCGGGACCAGGAAATTAATCCAGTCTCTTTGGATGGAATTGACAAAGTTTCAGGAGTTTTAAGTCAGAGCTCAGTGACCCAGTGTCATTTAATTCCCTTTCCTTTAAAAACGAAACCAGCCAGCTGGGGGAAGAGGGGGGAATGCCAGCAGTGGCTGACTTTTGCTATGTGACCCCAGCACAATCAGAGACTGAGCAGTGCTTTGTTAAATTTCTACAAATGTCTCAGGCACTCTGCATGCACGTGACAGATCTGACAGGTCTCCACCAACTCTGGAACTGGGCACCTCTGGAGACCTCTGAGTCTGATGGGAAAGAGCTCCTGTCCTGCACACCACCAGGAATACACTGCTGAAGGGTTGGTGTGCACAGGAGGGAGAGATTCGGGGTTTTTTCCCTGTAATTGTTACTAACATGCCGAGACATGATGCATTTGAGGCTGAAGTCCAAGAGAAGATACGAGGTTTTCATACTGTGCTGCTCCTCCCAGCTGGAATTAAAACACTGTACAGAAGAAAGGACACCTGTAAACACCTAACTACCACTTCTGGGTTTCCAGTTTGTTTGTTCTGCTTTGGTTTTTTTGGTTTGTTGTTTTGGGGTTTTTTTTGCTTTCATAAAAAGGCCATTTTTCACCTCTCTCCAGAAGGAAAAGACAGGAAAAAAGTTTGTTAAAAAAGAAATCAAGCCAAAAGATCTTGTGTTATCCTTCTCCATCCTGTTATTCCTGTCCCCCCGCCACTTCAGCCTTCCCTCCCTTCTTCCTTTGACAGTGACAAATGGCAAAAAAAGAAGGAAATGGTCGTTGAAAACTTGTACCGGACAAAATTTGAAGAAAGAAAGATAAACCAATCAAATATCACCAGGATATCTTCAGCTTTTGTGACTCTGACCCTCAACATAGTTTTTTGGGAGAAGGAGAATTGCAGTGCGAATTCCTCTTGGCTCTCAAATGTTCTTCTGTCCCAGGGGCTCACAGCAGCACTGGGGGAAAGGACAGTGAGTGCTGTGGCTTCCAGGGAGCTGGAGGTGCAGCCACGGCCTCCTTCAGCCCTCACCTCATCCTTTGGGCTGGACAGAACCCATGGCCAGCATTGCCCTCATCTCATCCTTTGGGCTGGACAGAACCCATGGCCAGCATTGCCCTCATCTCATCCTTTGGGCTGGACAGAACCCATGGCCAGCATTGCCCTCCTGCAGGGACAACCACCAAGGGCTGCAGCCACAGCTCCAGCCTGAGCAAAGCCCTCGGTTTCCCCTGTGCAGCTATTGCAGCTTGCAGAGGGTGGGAAGATGAAGAAGGGCAGCAGGGACTGAGCTGGAGGAAATGAAATCTCTCAGAAGAACAGGGGATTCTCAGATCTCAGGCTGTGTTTAAGCTGTGTGAGTTACGGGTACTCTGCAGTGTGGTTTGTGCTGGAGCCTGGGGACTTCCCTGAGATTTTGCTTCCCTGGTGTGTGACAAGAGGGCTTTGCTCAGGAGCTTTCCCCACCTTGAGGAGAGGTGGGCCCTGCACAGGTAGAAATAAGGCCAGGGGACTCAGCTGCACAGCAGCGAGGGCTGGGAAGGAGAGCAGCAGCCACGAGGGCACACAGAACACAGCAGGTCTTCCTGCAGTCCTTTGCTTTACCAGGTGGTGTGTGCTTACATATGGTAACCTCTGACTAATTAGCTAAATTGTGTTTGAATGGGTTAAGAGGGGACTAATGCTCATCAAAGGAGAAGATAAAATAGTAACTTATTTCAAAAATTAAAGATTAAAATTTAAGACTCAAGAGGCTGAGATGTGCATATGCTGCTATCCAGTTCCCTGTGCAGGGCTGCAGGAATGAGCTCGAGGTTTTAAAGTGAAAGACTTTACTCCTGAACCTGCCAAGGGAAGAGAAGAGATGTGCCTAACAGTGCATGGATGGACAGAGCAGAGGCTGATCTGCTTTGTTTTGTGTTTTAAACCCACAATGAGCCCTGCCCCCTCAGCTGTTTGTGGAGCATGATCCTGGCTCTGGTTTCCATCCCTGACCCACAGCTGCAAAGGAGGACGTGTATTTTCAGAGCTGTCTGTTCTGGTTTGTCAAGCCTGAGCTTGGAAAGCTATGAGGAAAGGAAAGGGATTCCCAGGGAGAAATGCTTCCAATGTCTGTGCAAAGCCAGTTGTGGGCAATTCCATCCTGTCTTGGTTTTGGTGACATGCCAAGACCATCCTCTTAAAAATGGCTTTTTGGGTTTTTTTCTCCTGTTTTGTTTGGGTGTTTTTACAGGCTGTAGAATAGTTTCCTGCCCAGCCTAGGTTACAGCCAGGATGGGAGCTCTGGACTCGGATGGCTCCTTTGGACCAGGAGCGTGCTTACACTCCATCATTATTTGCCAATGACCACTAAACTTTTCCAAAACATGCTTTATGGAGTGTGCAGCTTTTGTTGTAGCATGCTGTAGATAGTGGTCTCTGGAGGAGGATGGGAGGCCATCTGGTGCCTTTCTGGACCTCGTGTTTCAACAGGACATGAAATAAGCTTCTTTTTCTCATGGAGAAATAAACCCTCCCTCCAGCATAAAGGCAACCTGTCCCTTTCACATATCCTGGAGAAGGGCCATGGCTGCAACATGAGCTTCCTCCCCACCTTGTGCCTCTGAAGTGAGGATGACCTGAGAGCTGGAGCTGGGTTTCTTCACTGAGCTCTCCAGAAGCAGAGCTCTTTATGCTGGAATGCTCCACGCTCGTGGGTGCAGGAGCTGCTGCAGAGAAATGCCACCAGTGGCAGGGCACAGCAGTGTAAATCAGTAACCCTGGCTGGGCTGGCGTGCTGGAGGCAGCCTGGCACTGGGAACTGGCCTGGTGCTGGGGCTCACAACTTTGGGGAGATCATGGCACTGATAGGTTTTGTGCAGTGCTTTTGGATCAGCTATTAATTCCCCAGGCAGGCGAGGTGGCTCCCCTTGGCACTGGTGGGATGCAGACATCACTGTGGAGGTGCTGCTGGGGTTCTCTCTTCAAGTTCCACACAGGAGGATCCTGTCCCCTTTGTGTCCATCCCTCACCACCAGCACTGGATCCTGTCCCCTGTGTGTCCATCCCTCACCACCAGCACTGGGCTCTCCCACCCCAAAACTGCTTTTGCAGGGTGCAGCTTTACACCTGCTTTACACCTTAGCAAAAGCATGAATTACCAGCAGAGTAAAAACCCTGGAGGCTCAGGAGAAACCTCCAGTCGTCCTGTCCCATAAATCTCCAGGATTTATGTCCTGTCCCATAAATCTCCAGGATTTATGTCCTGTCCCATGAATCTCCAAGATTTATGTCCTGTCCCATGAATCTCCTTGTCCAGGAGCCCAAGCATGGGAGTCTGTCTCCACACAGACACACAGTGTGGGCAGGCACAGTTAGTTTTTTCAGAACCTCTGGGTGAAGGATATTCATGCATTTTCAGAACCTATTCATTTTAGTGTTTAAGCCAAGAAAATAATGGGAATTAATTTTTTTTTTCTTTTTATGAATTACCTGCCGTAATCAGATTTCAAAATTTATTTAGTGCCTATTTTTTTTTAATGTGACCCCAACTCCAACCTCTTTTGCAGTAGAAGACAGGGTGGCATTTCCCTTGCATTTGGGAATTTCTGAGCTCAGTCTCACTTTCCTGTTTCTATGGTCAAGGGAGGCAGCAGCAAAACCTTTGCTGTTTGGCCTTGGGGTACCTGTGAGGCTTCGTGTGAAGAGGAGAAAGGCAAAAGGGAGCTGATCCCTTCTGGAAAGCTGGAGGCTCAGAACATGTCAGACCAGTGTCTCCAGGTGGGTGGGTGTGTTGGCATTGTGCTGTGGTGGGTTTTGCCTTAATGAGGTGGTTCCTGTGACATTGTGACATTGTGACATTGTGACATTGTGACATGTTACTGTGACACCGCTGCTGGGTAAATGTGTTGCTGTCAGCCTTTGCAGTTTCTGGGGCCCTGGGCTCCTCCTATAATTAGAGGTAATTTGTAATCTTGGTAAAACTCTCCAAAAAGTGTTTCCCTCTCCGGAAGGAAGGGAAGGGTTTCAGTGAGCGTGGGCAGAGGTGTCAGCAGCGCCTTCTGGTTGCTGTGGCCAGAGTCCCTTGGGCAGGCTGACGTGGGACACATCGAGCGATGGCAAAGCAATTTCCCAGCACCCAATCCTATCAATAGATGCAATTTCCCTGGAGGGTGGGGGTGTGTGGAGCTCGATTGCTGCAGCCAGGGGCTGCTTCTGGTTGTGTGCATCACACAGCCAAGCAGCAGCAGGGCTGCAGGCTGGAGACATTTCTCCTCACAGCCAAGGCTCTGGCCCTTGCCGTGCTGTAATAAATGAGGTTGTCCCTGTGTGCACTCCCCAGAGCAGCCAGCCCTTTGCTCTTCCTTATCCCCAGGGCCTGTGCACTTGCCATGATGGAGCACCTGTGCTGGACAGTGGTGAGGCTGCCTCTGTCACTAACCCTCATCTGAATCCCATACCCACACCCATCCTCTTTTCCCTCTGCACCCATGACACGTTTCCCACACTCTGTGCTCTTGAGGTCAAACACAGATGTGCAATAAGACTTCTCCCTGTAGCCTTCCAAAAAAAGCCTCCCTGTAGCTTCCCAAAGCATTGGGAAGTGGCATAAACTCTGTCAGTGTGACTGTGCTGATGCTGATTTAAAGCATCTACCTCAGAGCTTTTATTAGCATAAGCCTCTTAATAAAGAGGGGGGAAAAAATCATAATAGTTACACCAATGATGTAACCCAGGGACACATTTACTTTAAAGTTAGGTTGGTTTCACAGAGTAGGTGATTTCAGTTAAACCTTCCAAAGCATGTGAGGACACTTCTATTTATGTTCCATTCACACTAATTTTAATTTATATGAAGTCCATCAGGATCAAGTTTGAGCTAAGTTGAACATGGTGCTACTGCTCGCACTGTTTTTGATGGATTAGAAGCAATAGAGCTAAATCTTTCCAGTCCCTTGTGAGTCCCTTGCAGTTCCACTGACAGAAAGATGATCAGGTTTTTTGAACTACATTTATCAAAACAGCCTGCAGGCTCAGGCACACTTTCATCAGTGTGACTATGTCCACTTATCACCCAAATGGTCTTTAAGATGGAATAATCATGTTCAAAGTGGGCTGCTCTGGTTTAATTTGGTCTAATTTGTTTTGATTTAGATGGGCAACACTGGCTGGGTAGACAGGACCTAAGAGAACACCCTGCAGTGGGTGGCTACTGCTGTTACCCAGGTCCTGCCAGGAACCTTCCCTGCAGAAACCCCAAGGCTGGTGTCTGTGACAGCTCTCACTTTCTGCTTCCTTGTGCTCCTTGTTGCTGTGCTGGGCGTGCCACAGGGACACAGCACACCCAGCGTCACCCAAACCCAGCCGTGGCAGGGAGGACAGCTGGGAGGGACACTCTGCCTCGCTGAAATCTGCTCCCAAATCACCCCAGCGACACCTGTGGTGTGACCTCTGGGAACCTCTGTGTCCCTGTGTCAGCTGGACCTCGGGCATGCTGCAACTCTGGGACTCCAGCCCCTGGAGCATGTCTGGAGGAAGCTGAAAGCAGGTGCCTTACTCTCAGCAGGGCTTGGAGAACAACAAGCAATCAGCCTGGGAGCTGGCAGGAGGGCACTGCTAATTAAACCTCATGTTTGGAAGGGTCACTCAGGTCTGGCTTTGCCCACCAAGAAATGGAATCTGCTGCAGGGAGGTGAGATGCTGCAGTGAGATGCTGCAGTGAGGTACTGCAGGGAGGTGATGCAGTGAGGTGCTGCAGTGAGATGCTGCAGTGAGATGCTGCAGGGAGGTGCTGCAGGGAGGTGATGCAGTGAGATGCTGCAGGGAGGTGCTGCAGGGAGGTGATGCAGTGAAATGCTGCAGTGAGATGGTGCAGGGAGGTGCTGCAGGGAGGTGATGCAGTGAAATGCTGCAGTGAGGTGCTGCAGTGAGATGATGCAGTGAGATGCTGCAGTGAGATGCTGCAGTGAGGTGATGCAGGGAGGTGCTGCAGGGAGGTGATGCAGTGAGGTGCTGCAGTGAGGTGCTGCAGTGAGATGCTGCAGTGAGGTGATGCAGTGAGGTGATGCAGTGAAATGCTGCAGTGAGGTGCTGCAGGGAGGTGCTGCAGGGAGGTGATGCAGTGAGGTGATGCAGTGAGGTGATGCAGTGAGGTGCTGCAGTGAGATGCTGCAGTGAGGTGATGCAGTGAGGTGCTGCAGTGAGATGCTGCAGTGAGGTGATGCAGTGAGGTGCTGCAGTGAGGTGCTGCAGTGAAATGCTGCAGTGAGATGCTGCAGTGAGATGCTGCAGTGAGGTGATGCAGTGAGGTGCTGCAGTGAGATGCTGCAGTGAGGTGCTGCAGTGAGATGATGCAGTGAGATGCTGCAGTGAGATGCTGCAGTGAGGTGATGCAGGGAGGTGCTGCAGGGAGGTGATGCAGTGAGGTGCTGCAGTGAGGTGATGCAGGGAGGTGATGCAGTGAGGTGCTGCAGTGAGATGCTGCAGTGAGGTGATGCAGTGAGGTGATGCAGTGAAATGCTGCAGTGAGATGGTGCAGGGAGGTGCTGCAGTGAGGTGATGCAGGGAGGTGAGATGCTCAGCCCCAGCAGAAGGGTGGGATACCCACGGGGAAGGACCATCCTCAGGCAGCAACTCTGGCTGTGCTGAGCCTGGGGAGGGGGACAGAGCCGAGGGCTGAGCTCCCACTTGAGCTGCTGACAAACACAGAGGTGATACGTGTGCAGCAGTGTGCTTCTCCTCTCTCAGAAACACCCATCTGTACATCCCTATTTATTTCAGTCAAATGGAAAAAGAAATACTTTACCCACGCAAACTGGAGGTGAAGGCTCTTTGTTGAAAAGGAAGAATATGGAAAATGCCATAGAGACATCTTTAAATGCATGGATTTTATTTTAGTGGCCTTTTCTTTCTCTTCTACCTAATATCCCTCTCCTCCCAAGAGACATCTCAGGACTTGTCAGACTGATCTTCTTCATTTTGTGCTGGGGGACTCTTGGTCCTTCAGGTCTTACTCGCTGACCCAAAGGCTCAGTGCTGATAAATCTTTAGCAGAGGAAATTTTTTTTCCAGGTGTTTCTCAACCACATGAGTTATGGTGAAGTGCACAGGACAAACAACACAAAAAACACTGAGCTTAACAGAACTTGGCTGTTTCACACCTGACAAAATCTTACTGCCAGAATATCCAGTGACATTATCTCACCAGTTCTCCCTGTCTCCAGAGCATTCCAGGAGAAAGAAAATGAACAGGCATGCACTGAACTGAAGTGCTCCAACCCAATCTGTTTTTCATTGACAGGTCATTTTTAATCTCCTCCAGTGGTGGAAATTCCTTTTCTTTTCTTGTAATTATTTTCAGTTTTGTTCTTGCCATATTTCTTTTACATTTTTATTCCTTCACTGTGTTCTGTTTGTGCTGTTGACAGCAGGAGAGATTTAAAAATGCCTAGACTTTGAAACAAGTCATTTACAGATGAAATTGTTCCTTAGGGCTCCTAGCAGCTGCAGGGACAAGGGGCATAAATGCAGATTTAATACCAGTGGCTGAAGGTAATTGTCAATAAAAGTACTCTCTGTGAAAAGTATCGGACAGTTTTCCAGATGAATGATATCTCAAGGAATCTGTGTGCCCTGGAAACACGGCTGGCAGCCTGTGGAGAGCTATAAACCTGTGGGGCAAGAGCTTTCCCTGTTCCATAGGACTAGCTCATCCCAGCTTGACCAGGAACGGCCGAGATGAGGAGCAGCAGAGATTCTGGCAGTCTTCCTGGGGAGAAGAGGTCAGGGAGGCTGGCAGGTGATTATGGTACCTGGCATGAACAGCCCAGCCACTGGACAAAGAGAGTCTGGACACCACAAGGGGGTCTTCAACACCCCTGCCCAGCTGGGCTGGGAGTCACATGGAGACCTGTGGCTGGGAGCCGGGAGCACAGGAATTCTCCTGCCTTACCTACCCTGCTCTCACACCTTTTCCCTGTCTGTTCCCTACTGGCCACCCTTTAGGACAGGATGGTTTGGGTGCCAGGAGTCAGAGCAGACCTGGGCTCTGAGGCTGCTCAGGGAGGAGGGAGGGCAGGCAGCCTGGCCCCACTGCAGGCTGGCAGGATTGCCGAGGGTGCAGAGGAGGAGCCCGTGCCTTAGGCTGGGCTCAGGAAAGCAATTCCTGCCAGCTCTGCTGTGCTGGCCAGCTTTGCTTCCCTTTGGAGCTGGTGGGCTCGGTGGGCTTAGTGAGAGCAAGGCAGCCTCATATCCCATAACAGCTCTCTTCAGTGAGTGCAGCCCTGTTCCTCTGCAAATTATCCCTGAGTGATTATACTTCTGCTCAGTTTGCAATGATTGTGTTAATGATTTTTGCAAATGAATTTTAAACCCAGAGATGTCTAGCCTGATTATTTGGCTGCTTCCACCACTGTCATCACATCCAATAGCTGTTATTTAGAAAACACTCTTTGCACTTGTGTTTACTCACACAGATTATATGGTGGGGCTGGGTTCTTTTGCTGGATATTTCCCAAGCCACCAAAAGCTTTGGAGGTGGCAGCCCAAATGCTTTGAACGCAAATACTGAAGCCAGTATTTGTCTGAGTATCTGCCAAGCCCTCATTTTCTGAGAACACACTGGTGAATCAAAATTTAGTCTCATGAACATTTATGGAAAACAACCAAGAGAGCAGCTCCAAATCCCATCTTTTCAAATGAATTCTAGTTCTCTTCTAAGGCACGTTCCCAAACTCATTTTGGTTTACCAGTCCCTGTCTAGTTCTTGCCAAGTATGAAATATCCACGTACTCTCTTCTGTTCTTGGTGCCACTTCCCTTTTTTTCTGGAAAAGCAAGGGTTGCTCAGACTGATGCTGAGAGACATTATTTCTCTCCAGCACCTCACAGCCTGCTTCTGCCTCTAACTCACACAACAAATGTGATACAGAAAACACTTGTGGCTTTCAGGTCCAGTCTTTACCCCTTCAGTGGAATTTCTGGCCTGTTTTCTTTCCAGAGCAGAAGGTGGGGAGATGGTTTGGTGTGAAGGGAGTTTGTCTGTGGGATCTGGTGTTTCCACTGCAGATCTCAGGCGTTCCTCAGCCAGGGCTCTGTGGAGAGCTGTGAAAACACACACAACAGGCTGCTTCCCTCAGGCCTGAGCTCTCCACCTGCCCTGCAAGCAAATTCCTACTGTCTCTCTCTGTCTTTTTATTTTAGAGGTGTCACATCAGAAGCTGCTGGAGGAGAGATTGAAGGCTGAGAGAGAACAGTGATAGATGGACTAATGCCAGACTCAGAAAAGGGTGAGCTGTGATATCTTGATAGCAGAAGTTTCACTCTTTCTGACAGAAGGAGGCCAGGGGCTTTGCTGCTGGCTCCCCTCTGAAACTACCTGTTTTAAATTGGTTGGTTTGGCCAAAGCCAATCTGAGCCAGAATCACGGCATTACATTCCAAGGGACCTGGCCTGGGCTCCGTGTGCACAGCAATCTGGGCACAGAGGGAGAGCTGAGCCTCCTCCATGGCCCAGCACGTGCAGGGCTGTGCCTGCACACTTCCCAGGAGACAGGGAGGGCAGCTCTGCTTCCACCAAGAGTTGTGTCATAGAATCCCAGAATGGTTTGGGCTGGAAAAGACCTTAAAGGTCTTCTAGTTCTAACCCCACCACCATAGAAAAAGCTCTCCAGGACAGCGTGAGCCTTAGTTCAGCAGGAAGGGATTTGATCTTGCCCCTGCAGGACTCAGCTGGCAGCAATTCCAGCAGTGCCCCATGGCAGGGTGGGCAGTAATGATCTCCCTGTGCTGCACTGATGCTCCCCGTGCAAGCTGTGCTCAACTGCAGAGATACAGAATTCCTGGGGAGCAAAGGCAGCACATGCTCACTGCCTGGTGTTTTACCCCAGCTAAGAGCCTAAAGGAAAGATTTCTGAGACAGATGTAGTTTACTTCTCTTTTAGCTTCCTTAGCTGCTAAATAAGAGGTACTCAAGCTCCCAGGGCGGTGTGGAGGACACAGACTCCCTGAAGAGGAGAGGGGTGAGGGTGCTCTGTCAGACCCACAGCTTTCTTGCAGAAGAGATTGCCACTCACTGCATTTGTTTCAGCTCAGAGAGGGGATGTCTTCTTGTCAGGATGCCTGCAGCATGTGTTCAGGAGAGCCACTCAGCTCTCAAGGCCCCCTGGCTTTACCCAGTAAAAATAATTTTATTTCTCCAATTTCTCTCTTGCCAGCCTTCCTGGCACCACTGTCTTTCTCCATTAAAGGCCAAAAAAACCTGATGGGGGTCTTACTGCCTCCTCCATGCTCCTCTGGTGACCACTTATTCTGAAATGTGATTTTTAGGCATAGCCTGTGGGCAGGATCACAGCACAGATGTAGGTGGCACCACAAGCACAAGCCCAGCAAAGCTCTGAGGCAGCAGCTTTTCCCTCCCAGCCCTTTGGCCTTGGCCCATGAGCTGTGCCAGGGGTAGCTGTGGTGGGTAATTGCCTGCCCTGGGGGGGCAGGGGGGGCCTTTAAAGGAGGAGAGTTTTGGTAGCAAGGAATAAACCCCGTGGTGTTTCCTTGGTGCCCTCAGCCCAGCTGAGCCTCCATGGAGCTGCTGCAGTGTCACTGACGGGGTGAAGCCAGCCTTGGTTTGTACGTGGGGCAGGAGGGGGGTCAGGTCACCTCCTCAGCACTGAAAGCTGCCAGATGTGCTGCTGGCACTATTTTAAGCATCCCTAGCTCTGTTTCAGCACCCAGAGAGGAGCTGGGGAAGTGCTAAGGTGTCATCTCTGGGGACAGTGATGTCCCTTGGGCTCCTTCCCCTGCCCCTCGGTCAATGCTGCCTCTAACGAGGCGATGCTCACGGCATCAGCAGCTCCCCCACGCTGCTTTTGAGAGTGAAAAACTCTCTACTCCCAGTGGACAGAAATCATCTTGGGCCCCAGAAAGGAAAAGAGAAACAAAGGTTCCACACAAGCTGGTTTAGAGCCAATGGCAAGGTTTACACACCAAGCACCTGGTTATTCACCCGTGGTTCCTTTCCTTGGCTGGTGGTTGGTAACGAGAAGTGTCCATTTTCCTGTGGCTGTCCCCTCCATCCCAAAGGCCTGACCCATCCCAGTAATGCACTTGGTCCTTGCAGGAACCAACGAATCCCTGCAGGAACCTCTGCGGCAATATGGGCTCAACCAACCCTTGCCACCCCCTGATGGCTCCCTGCCTCTGGGATCAGCCCTTTTGCTTTGTCCTCGCTCCCAGCCGTGCCCTTGGAGCCTCTTCTCCGCAGCGACTGATTTTCCAAGGCTGTGATTTTCCAGTGGCCGTGGGACCCCCCCGCCCCAGTGCCGCGACACGCGGGGCGCTGATTCGACTGGACGTGAGCGCAAAGCTCATTAAGGTCTCGTCGATAGCGCAATGAGGAGCAGTGTGGGGTGAGGCAGGGGGAGAAGGGCCCTGCAGGAGGGGTCACAGCTCCCCTCTGCTGCGGGAGCACTCTGTACGTGCATCCCCGTGAGAGCTCGGCGTGCCCCAGGACGCGCTGGCACCGACGGGCAGGTGAGTCCCAGCGTCTGCTCGGGCTGTGAGCACTGGGGGCACGGGGGGAGTGTGGAAGCAGCGGTGGGAAGGAGCCACCTGCCTGCTCCAGCAGCCTGGGGAGCGGTGGTGCAGCTGCTGGGCTCTCCTCCATCCACACTGGGCATGTGGGGCTGAGCGGCGCAGCACCCCGAGGACAAGGCTGGATGCAGGATTGTTCCTGTCTTCCAAAAAGTGATGGGAGGCTGAGCAAATGAGGACAGCCCTGCCTGGCCCTCAGCTGGAGCAGTGTGAAGAGCAGGTTTTGCACAGCTTCACCCCCAGCTGCACCACCACAGTGCCTGAACCTCTTCTGGCAGTTGCCATTGCCATTGCAGTGTCCCCTTGCTCAAGAGAGACACCAGTTGCTGGGAAGGCAGCAACTTTCCACTGTCACTCCCATGCAGAGATAACTGGATTCCTCTAGGTGTTAACAGGTAGGTGCAGCAAGCAACCTCCAAAACCTGCTCACTGAGCAAAATCCTGGGCTGAAGAGGCTGTTTCTGCTGCAGGAGAGAAGTGGGGCATGATCCATCTCTCCCCCATGCTGCTGGGGGCTGGGAAGGACCTGCAGGTGCCGCTCCCTGCCCTGCTGCTTGAGCAGCCCTCTGCTTCCAGCCAGGGAGCTGGCACTAGCGGGCAGAGCAAGAGGGGAGATGGCTGTCCCAGAGCTGACCTTGGTGCTGGGGCCCCAAATACTGGAAAGCTTCTCACGGTGCCTATGGGCTGGGGGAAAATGTAGTGAGTGCAAATGACTGCTCCGTACAGATGCTGCATGGGCACTGACTGTGGAAACCTGGGGCCAGCTTCTCTGGGGAGGGGTAAAACTCAGGGAATGGGTTAGGTGATACCCCATGGGAGGCATGGGCTCAGCTGCCCCTCCCTGGGGCTGGGATAGCCCTCCCCAGTCTTATCTGTTTCAGCCCCAAGGGTCAACGTGGCACACGGTGTTCTGGGTTCTTGGGAACCCTTCAGAAAGGTCCTGCAAGCCCTGATGGTCTGTGGGAGCAGAGCTCCTTGCCTGTACAGCTGCTGGGATGTTTCTGGGGTCTGTGTCTGTGCCCTTCCCTCCTGTCTGTGTGCAATAGACTCTGAAGGACGTAACTCACTCCTTCAGTGAAGCTCTCCCCACAGTACAGGAGACCTGGACAGACCCACCCATCCCCTTCCTCCCTCCCCTCCTGCCCTGTCCCTGCTCCCTGTCTCCCATGAGTGCTTCTCAGAGCTGCAGGCTGGATACCAAAGGCTCCTCAGTTTGCTGGTGGCCTTGCTGTGGTTCTGCCAGCACCTGGTAGAGACCTCCAGCACTTTTCATTTTGGTTCCTCTCCCTCCAAGAGAAGCTCTGCAATGGTTTGGGATTTTGTTGTGAGGAGAACAAAAATCAGGTTGAAGACATGCAGCTGGAAATGTATTTTCTTCTGAAGGAACTGAACAGGCACAAGGAGCAAGCAGCTAATGTCCTTTTACTGTGGGTGAAGGTGACATTGAGTCCTGCTTGCTGGGGATGGAGCAAGTGGCTGCTGTGTCTGGCCCTGTGGAGAGGCTCATGGGGTTGTCGTGGTTTTAAACCAATAACTAAGAAAATTACTTATTTCTTGCTGTGAGATATGGATTAGAACAAGAGCAAAACAGGCATAAAACTTAAAAGGAAAAAAAAAGAAAGTTTATTGACAAACTACAATAAGAACACCAGAATAAACTTCCAGAAAAACCTTTTCATCCCCTGTCTACCCACTATTCCCTTGTTCACATGACAAAAGAGACAAAACCTTTGGAACTTTGATGGTTAAAACTGTCCCAATTCTTGCTACAGTCTTTTCACCAGTCTTTATAGAGAAACAGAAGTTTCTTCCTGTTAATTTATGGAGTTTCTCACAAGAAAAACTATTTTTGTTATAGTTTTCCATTGCTCTAATGTTAGCTGCCCAGAGCTGCTGTTATTAGAGCCCACTCCTCCCATTTTCACATCACTCTCAAGTGTGTATGGGCCATGAGTCTAGGGATGGGATTTTTAAGGATAAGTTATTCAAAGGCAAAAAGTCTTCTTCATCTGTTTCTGTGAGCTTCACTAGCAAACAGTTTTCTCATTGCCTCTTAAGGCTTCAAATCTTCCAGCACTTCACTGTACCATAATTACTCTACTTTTTTACTCAAAATTTACACTTTGAACACTCTATTCCTCCCTATTTACTGTCATGAATTAAAGGAGTGTTTTCAAGACCTTATTGTCCATTTCCATAGTTTTAACAGAAAGATATTTCAGCTTAATTAAAGCATCTTCTTAATTCTCTACCTTTTCTGAAGCTTCTTTTCTTTCCTGTCACTAGTAGTTTATAAAGTCTCTTTTCATGTTGATCACTCTCTTTTCTCTCTCTGGATAAAAAGATTAATCCGCAAGTCTCATCTGGGAAATGAAAGAGTTAAAATCTTGCCCAGGCTGTTGTAGGTAGTTCTGTGGCCTCGGCCGGTGCAGGAGCTGGAGCCGTCTGCGATGGAAAGCTCCTCATGGCTGCTCTGAAGAGTGTAGGCGCCGCGCCCAGCCCGCTGCAGGCCCAGAGCCCTCTCTCCTTCTTCACTCAGCAGTCTCCAGTGAATCCAGCCACAGCAAAAAACCTGCAGCCGAGCCAGAGATCGGCTCGGCCCGGCCCGGCCGGAGCCCGGAGAAAACCCCCTCCACAGGGCCCGCATCCCCCGGCCGGGAGACGCTGGGCCCAGCCCAGTCCCCGCCCGGCCGCATGGCCTGGGCAGGGAGCGGGAGGCCTGGAGCTCTGCCACCCTTCCCAGCCAGGAAACAAAGAGAACCAAGAGAGCTCTGGTTTTACATAAGGTAGGGTTCACAAGTTGATCCCACTTTTCAATGGCCTAAACTGCTGTCAATTCTCAGCAATGACCGATAATTGGTCAGGAGAAAAGACTCCAGGCAGTTCCCAGCAACTTAAACTTTCTTAAAGGTAAAGTAACTCCATGACAGGGGTAAAGGCTGCTCCTGGTGCCACAGGGCCAGGTCTGCACCCTGCTATGGACTGGCTGTGTGGGATGTGACTCGAGTCTTCAGCCAACAGGGACAGCAACCTTTCCTTCCTCTGCCAAATCTCCTGATCACAGGTCCTGGGGGAGAGCTGCCCCTTCTCCACTGCTCTGTGGAGCTTAGCTCGGGGAGCGAGGATGGGAGAGGATCTGAATGCTACACTGCTAGAGATAATGCCCAGGTTGGTCCTGGGCAGCAGGGGATGGTACTCAGGGTTATGAACACGTTTTCCAGGCTGTTTGGGGGGAGGAAAACCTCAGCCAATGCTCTTGCAAGGTTCCTGCAGAGGCAGCTGGCTCTGCTGTTCTCTATTTTCCAGCCCCTCAAAAAAGCTTATGAACAAAGGGAGCCTTGTGGCAGCCTGAGGGCTCTGGAGCATGATTTTCTCTCAGGTTTCATGAGAAGAACAAAGAGTTTGGCCTCTGAGAATGAGCACAGATTTTCTCTTCAGCTTGGCCATGCTGCAGCAGGAAAACAATGTTTGTGCTCAGTATGCTGCAGTCTTTTTGGAGCTGGATATTGTGCCAGAGTGGTGACAGGCACATTCACAGGTGTTCTGGATCAGGTGCTGCTGTGACCCTGCCCAGAAGGAGCCAGGGGAAGGTCTGTGATTGTCTCATCCTTCTCCATGTCCCTTCCTCTGTGCTTTCATCCGAATGCAGTGGCAGAAATTTGTTGAGGCGGTGCAGGGTTTTTACCTGCTCATCTTTCTCCAAGGGCAGCAGTGCTGGTCAGTGAGGAGCAGGCTGAACTTCCCTGTGCCCTGGGTCATTTCCCAAGCTGAGCTTCCCAGCCCCAGAGACAGCCAGTCCTTTGCTCCCCTGGACACAGGGAGAGAAGGGATTGCTCCCTGGCAACGCTGGACAGCTCGGAGCTGACCCTGGATCATTGTCATGCTTTTTTCTGCTCTTTCCTGCACAGTTCTTTTCCTTATTCACTTTTATCATTATTGAATTGTGGCAACAAAGTCCAAGGTGACTTACTCAAGTGCATGTAATCACTTTTCTTTGCAACATCAGTTTTGCCCAATCTGCTCAGTTCAATGACTTCATAAAACAAAAAAAAAAAAAAAAAAAACAAACCCTGAACAAACAAAAAACCCAAATAACAACCAAACAGGAAACACCTAAAAAACCCAAAACAAAACCCCAAAAACAACCACACAAAATAATCCCCCAAAGCATAACCAAATTACCACTGACATCACTTGCAACATCTCTGGAGCTGCATCAAATCCAGCTTTGTGTGTGTGTGAAGTTCTGATTTCTTACCCCACACACTGCTCAGCCATGGCTTTGCACAGCACTGGTGAGTCCTTGTAAAACGGGGCCCTTTACCCCCAGGAATGCCAAAGTCTCACCCAGGATGTTGCTTCATTTCAGGATTTAAGCTAAGTCTTGGTTCAGAGGCAGAGTTTTGGTGAGGCAGTAGTGAGTGAGCAGTAACTCAGGCTGCATTGACTGAGCTGGGACCCTGAGCCTCTCTGGAGGAAAGAGAGAAGAGCCCAGCGTGGGTGCCTGCCCACATCCTGGTGGCAGTGCCTGGACACCACGCCAGGCTGCCATAAACAGGCACAGGAGGCATCAGGCAAGTGAGAAATTCCACGAGAAACTGGAAACTCTGTGGCCATTCTGGCCATTCTGGGCACTGCTGCCCCACTGCTGCTCTCCCTGGAGGCCCTGGGGGGGTTCTCTCCATCAGCCCCCCTGGAGTGGGACTGTGCCTTCCCAAGGAACCCAGCAGGTCACCCCAGCTCCCTTCTTCTGGAGGAGCACTGACCTGCAGCTCTTCTCTCCCGCCGTCCCCCACTTCTTGAGGAACTTCTCTGAGAGCTGTGCTCCTTTTTCAAGCACAGGTGAAACTCGCCAGTGAACTCAGAAAGGAACTGGGGTTGGGATCAGACAGATTCACAGAATAAAGCTAAAAATGTCTAAAATAGACAGCTAGCTAAAAATAAGGCTAAAAATGTCTGTGTTGCTTCAGGCAGGGCAAAAGAATAATGCAGCAAAAACTGCCAACATCATGAAACCGGCATCCCAGCGTGACAGGTTCCACTATATACAAAAAGGAAAACACTTTTAAATTTAATCAACACATTTAAAACAAGCAGAAATAGACCTTTAATCTTTTTAATGTGGTACTTTCACTGAGGAGGATGGAGACAGGGATGCCTTTAAGCTACTTGTGTGTCCTTCCTGATCTGGAAAGGTGCAGTCTGCTCAGACTCTGCCACGAGGGATCCTCTCGCTGCTGTGGGGCTCAGACTGGGTCAGGACAGTCTGTCAGGGCCAAAAAAGAGCCATAAAAAAGGGCCAAAAAAAAAGCCATCCCTGCTTCCTGGGGCAGCTTCTCAGGGAGCAGGGTGAGTTTTAAGTGAGAGCATTAAAATGGTTGAGAGGCTGCACCATTTGTATCTTCCAGGCAAGGCACAGACCCCGCTGTCCTCGGGGACAGGGCCAGGTGAGGGTGACTGAAGCACAGCCCCTGGCCAGCAGCAGGACCTGACCCCACTTTCCCCCACGGGGTAAGGAGCCAGAGGAAGCTCAAGTGCACATCTGGGGACAGGGAGATGGTTGCACTGGTTGGCCCCATTCTCCTGCAGGTTTAACACAAAAATGAAGGTGCCCCTTGGCAAAGCGATCGCATGGCAGGATGCAGCCAGTCCCAGCAGCTCCAAAAACTTTTCAGGGCTGTGAGGTTTCTGCCACAGCCCTCCTGGGATCATGGCTGGGGGCTGAAAGATGTGTCCTGGCCCCATGTGCAAGTCCCATTTATCTGGTGGTTTATGGAACGTGGCTCATGCCCCGGTTGTCTGTTCCTCTCACCTGGATCGGGTGGTGGTGTGGTGCCAGCCTCACCTGGCACATTGGTAAGAGTGAAGGGGGCTGCTGGTGGAGAGGCTGGTGGACAGCAGCTGCAGGTCAGAGCCAGGTATCAGCAACCCAAACCTATGCAAGGGGCTGTCAAAGGGGCTGGAGCTGCGGGCCATGCACAGCTCCATCACCTCAGAGAGGTAATTTGCTTTTTTCTCACATCCTCTGTGAGCGCTGACTTCTCCAAGCAAGCAATCACCTGTCCTCAGGGGAAGGGGGATGCAAGGTTGGGGACTGCAGTGGCAGCAGCTCTGGGGCAGCATGCAGAGGGCTGTGAAGCAAGAGCCCTGTCTGCCTGGCCCAGCTGCACAGGACAGTGATGCTCCAGCCCTGAGTGGGCTCCATGTGGGGCCAGCACTCTGCCAGAATCCTCAGGCTCCCCCAGAGAGCTCCTCCCCACACCCTCCAGCCTTGACTGATGCAGGAAGCTCCAGTGCATGCTGCTGCTGCTGCAGTGAACAGAGCATGGAGCCAGTCTGCTGAGCCCTGATCTGGTCACGGCTCCAAACAAGACACACCAGCCTTGGGGCTCCTGGGCTGTCACTAAAATGGTGTGGGTGGAAGGAAGAGGCTAATTGACTGAACAACAGCCTGTGCTGTGTAATTAAACTAATTGTGCCTCTACCTGCAATGGTCAGAAGTAATTTGTGTGGCTGTTACCTCACTGACAGATAAGAGGTGGGGAGGTGTGTGAAGTATTTTAAGATGTATTTCCATGGGTCATTTTGCTCTTTCATTTTGGGCAACTTCGTGCCCGTTAAATTTTTGGTTTCTGTCAAATTTGAGAAGGTTGTTAATATTTGATGCTGAAGCAGGGGTAAGTAAAAAGGTCACTGTTGTTACAACAGCGTTTCAGGAGGCAGAGTTTCAAGTGGCAGCTATACTTTCTCAGTGCTATTTTCTTATTCAAAGTGAAATCCCTCAAAAAAAAAAAAAAGGTCTGTTTGCCAGAATGTGTTTCAGCCAGGCCCTGCATCTGCTGGAGACCAGACAATTGTTTTTATTGATTTGAGCAGCACAAGACCAGGCCTTCTATACAACTTGGTGAAACACAGGTCACTCCTTTAGTGCCAGGAATTTATGGCATTAGCTTTCACTGATGGCTTGGAAAGTTCTGGTTCAGAGTCCGGTGCATTTGGAAGAGGCAGAGTGAGGAACCTGCTACAGTGTCACGCTGGAGCTCTCTGACCTTGTTTTCAAGTCCTTGCAAAGCAGAGCCCACCTCCACCTTGTAGCTCTTATTGATTATCATTTTGAGTCCTTGAGGCGTTTTGCTGGCCCAAAGCACCGTGAGCTTTTCAGAACAAATAATCTGGCATGACAGAGAGCTGCTGAGGTGACTCTGCTCTCTGGGCTGCCAGCACAGGACAGGGCTTTGTGCTGGTGCTGGATGTGGATAAGTGGAGGGACATTTCGTCCCTGTGGGAGCCCTTGTTCAGCCTGCGAGCAGCGCAGGAGTCAAACACCTGCCTGGGGCCACTGCTGCCTGTTTTTGGCTGTGTGTCTGGGCAAGGACATGGCACAACCAGGCTGTGGGACACGCACCAGCCCTTCTGCCCTAAACACCCCTCGCTGCAGAGAGACAGGACAGAAGGGGGAATGGATCCTCAGTGGGATCCTCTTGCCTGAAGAAACCTCTGTAACACACTTTATTCTTTCTGAGCTGGAGATGAAGGGACTCACTTTTCAGGTAAGAAGAAACTGCCAGTGTGGTCTGCTGCTCCTTTGTCATCCTGCCCCAGGTGCAGGAAATACGAGGTGTGACCATAAGGCTGCAGTATCTATCACTCCAGAACTGTGGCAACAGGAACAGGGAAAAGAGCACAGGGAGAGCAGGATATAGAAACACTTTTTAAAGACAGCAGCTTACCTTCTGGTTTTTGTCCACAGGAAAGAAGTGAGTCTGAATAGCTTCTGCTGAGTCCAATTTGTTATGTCTCCAGGCATAGCTAATTACCCTGACTTAGCCCAGCTCTGAGTTCTTCCCAAGGATTTTGGTGCTATTTCTTCTATTCTGATTTATAAATTTTCTTTATTTTGCTTTCCTCCTACATGTTCTGTATAATCTTTTTCTCCCTGGCTCAGTGAGGAGCCAGAGCTGCTGTGACAGTGCTATCACAAGGTGCAGGATGGAAATGGGATCTGTCAACCAAAGCCTTTGCTCTGGGTGTCCTGCAGTGGCCTCTCCTCTCCTGGCATCTGCCTCAGGGGCTGAGTAAAATGGCATTTTCATGCTGCCACTTTCTGCTGGCCTTACTGCAACCATGCCAGGCCAAAGGGGTGAGAGGGGCTCGGTGTGGGCTCCACAGCTCAGGGGCTTTGCTCACAGACTGTGCCCCACAGCAAGGCGATTCCTGGCTTCTCCACTGACTCATCAGAAGGAATTGCAGTTATTTCCTGGTTCAGCCATTCCCTTCACAGTTGACAGAGTTTTCCTAACCACAGTGATGAATTCTGTGGGGGAACAAAATCCACCTGCTGTAACCACAGGCTGCCTGCTGTAGTAAGCAGGAGTCACTGCCATTGGACTCAATGTGACCCTCTCTGTGCAGTACCCTTTGGAAATGCTAATTAATGAGTCCCCCAAACACCCCTTGGGACAATGGCTGCTGTTTATGAGACTAGACTGCCAAGAAGCTCAAGCTGCTAGAGCATGGCACCTCTTTACAGCATTGATTTGTTTCCCAATACACCCCTTTTGTTTTTCTTTTGGTTGGTTTGTTTGTTTTCCAGAGTTTGCACCCACGAATGTTTTTGTCTCTGGGAGATTGCAGCACTGACCACCCTCAGGACCTCTGGTGAGGATTACCTTTGTCTCTGTAAAATGGGCTGGGAAGTGGGTGAGAGCAAACCCCATCCCAGTCCTGCCTTCTGTACTGGCTGAGGGCAGATGCTGGGGGGAGAGGATAAACCCAACAAAAGTAGAGAGTGTTATTTCCTTGGAACAGTCCCTCAGCCTCCAACAGCTTCCAGCTCAAGGTTGTGCAGAATTGCAGCAGTAGGTTCTGGTGGATTTTCCCTCCATGATTTACCCCCTAACTCTCAGCATCCAGCATGTCCTGCAGTGGAGTCTTGCTCCATGGCTGCACATTTTCTGGAATATCACCTCTTGCTCTTTTTGAACCTACCACCCTCTGGTCATGCTCGAATCCCTTGCAGTTCTTGTGTCAGAAATGGTGGGTACTTGTATCCTGTGACACTGGTACATTCACAGGCCCCTGCCACCTCTTCCCCAGAACCATGGATCTCGTTTCATTTGTACTCTCTTCACGTGGAAGTTGCTCCACACTTTTAAGCAGCCTTTTGGCTCTCTTCCATGCCTTTTTCTGACTTTGCAGCAGCTTGTGTGACAGGAGGAGAGAACTGCACTTATTTTTCAAGACACGAGTGCAATACTGGTTTACACACAGGTGGAGAAACGCAGCCTGCTCTCGCTCTCTTTCCAAACAGTTTTGGTGTGGTGGTTATACACTTCTTAGGGCCTAAAATCGATGCAGGTATTAATTAAATTTTTTAGTCAGACTGATGCAATTAATCATCAGGACTTTGGAGTCCTGACTTAGTGGGATTTCAGTGGTTCACAGGCTGGCTGTAATCACCAGTGAGCACAGGCTGAACACACCTGGGGATTACAGCACCACATGCAACGTGGTGTGCAGGGAGGGGCTGAGCAGAGCAGCGATTCCCTTGCCAGATGCTGTGAGCACAGCTGTGCTGGTGAGGGATAAAGGCACAGGATTGCTCAGTGGAACACAGCCCTGGTGTGGCTGCAAAGCTGGGCTTGGCTGGCTGGGCCACAAACTCTCAGATGGCTCTGGGGCTGCTGCACTCAGCTTTGGAGCCCAGACCCGGGAGCTGTGGCACCTTCATCGTGCCCTCCTCCACTGTCCCTCAGACAGGACAGATCTCTCTTCTCTGTGGTGGGTCACCCACAACCTGTGCTTTCTCTGTGTGCCTACTGGTGCCAGAGCTCTTCCTGCAGAGCTCTGGGACGAGAAGCAGATAAGGTGAGAACTGAGGGGTTTGTTGTGTAATGGTAACAACCAAGTCTGACACACTACATTGACACAGGACACTTTCCATCTCTCCTTTCTCACCAGGAGCTTTGCCCAGTGCTTCCCATCTTGTCTTCACGTGGGCAGGGCAGAAGCTGCTCCTCCTGCTCCTCCAGCCCCCCAGCAAGAGTGGACACACACCTGAGTGACCATGGGCAAGATGGACAACCCCTCCGTGGAGCTGAACTCTCCCTCCGAGGTGAAGCAGGCAGCCCTGGAGGAGCTGGAGCCCATCAGCCCTGAGGTCGTGAGCGCCAAGAAGAAGAAGAAGGAGATCCCAGACAGAGGCTCCTGGAAGGGGAAATTCGACTTCTTGCTGTCCTGTGTGGGCTATGCCATCGGTCTGGGCAACGTCTGGCGCTTCCCTTATCTCTGTGGCAAAAATGGAGGAGGTGAGAGAAACGCACAATGAGCAGCCTTGAGCCCTGGCAGGGTTTGGGTTGGTGTGGCTCTGGCAAATGGGTGATCCTCCAGCTGAGAGCTCTCCCACATGCTGGGAGTTATTAAGTTGTCCAGAGACAATTTTCCATGATCTCTGGGCTTCACTAGCAAGTGCAGGCTGGGATGAAGCACTCCAAAGAAATAAAACAAGCAGTTTGAGTTCTGCCATGCTTCTGCAGTCCAAATTTGCAGGGCTACAAAAAAAAAAAAAAAAGCATGTGGGACCTGATTTACTTATAGGGAGGGCTGTGCACAAATAGGCACCCAGCTGGATTCTGAGGCACCTCCAGAGAAACCACTTTGCATCTCTTAAATGTGGGGCTCTCCTCAGTCCAGTCTATTCTCAAGGGAATTCTCCCTGCTCAGCTACAGAATTTCTGCACGTCTTGGATCAAGTCAGAAAACACACTTCTGTGCCTCAGCTTCCCTCCAAATTGATGCTCTTTCTTCAGCCTTGTCAGGGAGATGCTTTTGTGGAGGGGAGTATGGGCAGGTGTCAGTAGAGCAGAGGTTCTTTCTTCTCACTCCATGCTGAGCTCTCCCATCACTTGTTCCTGTTGTTAAAATAGCCTTCCTTCTCCCCTTTGAAGAGCTGCTCACTTCCCTGAACCATTTTACAGCCTTCCCACACAACTCCAAACCCCTTCTCCTCACCTTCAAGGCTGTATATATAATTTAGTTTTGCCTGCTAGTCTTCCCACATTGCTCTTAGCTCTTCCTGGCCTGGAGTCCCCATCCCAAGTGCCACACTCAGTCATGCTGCTCTGAGGGTCTCGTATTTCATCTCCATGTCTCTTTTACTTTCCTTTTACCTTTGGCTCTCACAGCTTCTCATATTACCTGCCCATTTCTGCTGTCACAGGAGTGTAGGATGCTCTTTTCCTCCCACCCTGGAAAAGAGGAGAAGGGTCTTGCTCCCTGAAGCAATGTCCATTTAACTTCATGGCATTTAAGGGTATCTCAGCCCTTTCCCTGAAGCATGTGGAGTCCTAGCAGGAGACCAGAAAATAGCAATTTTAACAAGAAGATTTCTAACTGAGTATGTTGTTTTCATAGAATTGTAGAATCACAGGATGGTCTGGGTTGGGAAGGACTTTAAAGATCACCCAGTTCCAAACCCACTGCCAAGGGCAGGAACACCTTCCACTGGGTTGCTCAAAGCCACATCCAGCCTGGCCATGAACACCTTTGGGGATGGAGCATCCACAGCCTCTGGGTTTTGTGGAGAGGTGGAAATACGCGGCTGAGCGGAGCGAGGTTTATGGGAACACGCAGGGCTGCCCGGGGAGCCTCTGCCAGCAGTGCCAGAGCCAGGGTGCAGGTTTGTCACCTCGGTGTGACAGCTCTGCCTGCTCTGTGTCCCCACAGAACATCTCCCCGTGGCTGGGAGCCAGCCCTGCCCTGTGCTTGTGCATCTCCTCTCGTCTCACAGCAGCTCCGCGCTGCCCTGGCCTCACACACAAAGCTGGGGTGACAGTGATCGGATGAGGGGTGTTGTGAGGCTGAACTCGATCCTGGTCAGCCGAGCTCACAGGACAGAGGCTGCTGTGGAGGTGTGGAGCGCTGTTCTCAGCGATGGCACCGGGACCTCTCCGGGCCGGCAGGGAGGGAGCGACAGCGGGAGCGCCGGGCAGGGACAGGGGCAGGAGCAGGGACAGGGACAGGGGCAGGAGCAGGGACAGGGACAGGGACAGGGACAGGGACAGGAGCAGGGCTGGGGACAGGGACAGGGACAGGGACAGGGACAGGGACAGGGGCCGTGGAGGCCGGCCGGGAGCAGCAGGCAGTAATTCCCACATTCCCACCCAGGGGCCGTGGGTGTCCGGGACTCCAATTCCAGCGTCCCGCGTGTGCGATGTTTCTATTCCATCCCTAACCCTAACCCTAACCCTAACCCTAACCCCTGGCATCTCCGGGGCTGTACCGGACTGCAGAGTCACAGATTCAGTCGGAATGCGGCTCAGGACCTGCTAAAAATTGCCTGCGAGGTCCTAAGCTTGAGTAACTTGGGAGAAAAACAGTTCTTTGAATAAGCATCCTGCACTTCTCATTTGCACACTGAGACTCAAAGCAACAGCGTGTAACGGCTTGTAACACTCAATTTTTGATTTGTGGGCAGGGTTTCCCGTTTTAAGGATTAATTGTTATTCTCTGCTGTAGGACTTTAGGAGCAGGCAGATCTGGGGCTGCACAGTGAGCTCCAGGTGCTGTTTTGACACCCATGGATCTGGAGACAAGCTGGGGCTTCCACAAGGTCACACACAACCATATTTTGTACCAGCCTGCAAAATTTACATACAAATTTCACAGCTGATTCCCCATCTGGCTGTACAGGAGCTGGGGATATTATCCATGACTGCTCGGGGACCTGGCCCTCCAGAGTGGCAGAGCCATTGCCAGCAGCCCCCGGCTCAAGGAGCTGCTCTGGTTTGTAGATTTTCCTCTACTCTTGAGAATCTTTGTCAAACCAGGATAAAAGACTTGTGTCCAAAAGTTTATTTGGGGTTTGGTGTTTTTTTTCCCCAAGAGCCTAATAAGGTCTTTCACCTACAAACCTTCCTGACCTGCTGTAGATGAGAAATGCAGGATCATCAGAGCTGCAGCCAAATTTCATGAATTGCTTGCACAGAAGCGAGGAAGAGACTTGCCGTGCTGCTAAGCTCAGCCTCCAGACCCCGCAGCAGCAGGGGAGAGCAGAGGCTCCGAGCAGAGCCTGGCTTCCCGCAGGGCTCTCAGAGCCTGCCGTGGTGTCCAGCGAGCTCAGGGCAGGCTGAGCAGGCACAGGGAAGCCCAAAGCCGCTCTCTCCTGTGTGCCAGGCTGCTGCTGAAGCCAAGAGCCTGTGCTTCCACACCAGCTTGTGAGTCAGGCTCATGGCCACCGAGCTGCTGGCACAGAGAGTGTTTTCTCCCCACCACCCACTGCCAGCTCCTCTTGCAGGCTGCCTCCCCTGGACTCCCGTGCCGGGTGCTGGCACCTGCCTCTCCCAGCTGGGTTCAGCTCCCTGCTTGGCAGGCAGATGTCCCCAGCTGGATGTCCCCTGAGCCAGAATCCCTGGCTGTGTCTGGCTGCTTTCCTGCCCTTGGAGATCAGCTGCTGCAGCCTGGCTGTGCCGGGTGCAAGCTGGGCCACAGCTCTCCAGAGTGGCTTTGCTCCATGTTTGCTTTCCCACAATTATCTGGAGAAGAAGACTCCGACTGACAGCTTAGTGCAGGAATCAGTGCTGTCCTGAGCATGGCCAGCTGCTTCTAGGCACCCTGAGTGTCCTCTCTCTGTCCTCAGCCAGCATCTTCTGCAAAAGTTTGTCCTCCTCAGAAATTATGGCCCACTCCAGTACACACATGAGAAAGATAAAAAATGGGCTTTGTGCCATGTCCTAGAAGCCAGGATGACCTGACCTTGTGCAGCCTTCCAATCCCATGGCAAGGCTCTCCCACAGTGACAAGGGGAAGGCAGCGGTGACCCCAGTGGGAGACACCAGCTCCAGCTGCAAACTCACCTCTGGGAGAGCCTGCTCCTCATCACATGGGTGCTGCAGAGCAGGAAACTGCAGCTGGAGGCATTTCCTTCTTGGGCAAAGGGGGGACTGCCTGATAGTATTGCTCCTTCTTGCAGGGGCCTTCCTCATCCCGTATTTCCTGACACTGGTGTTTGCTGGGATTCCTCTCTTCCTGCTGGAAACTGCTCTGGGCCAGTATACCTCTGTTGGTGGACTGGGAGTCTGGAGATTAGCACCCATGTTCAAAGGTACTGTGCTCTGTGTTTGTGGCAGCAGTGGCACGTAACTACAGGCAAAACCCCATTAATGGTTTGAAGAAAAATCAGCAAATCCCTGGGGGCTGGGATGGGGTGGCAGGGTTTTTCCCTCTGTCTTTCTCAAGCTGTCTGTGACCTCAGTGTCTGCAGTCACTAACATCACTGTGGTCTGTTCAAGTTTGGTGTGGTGACAAGGGACTTCATGAGCAGTATGGACTGCGATGGAGGGGCTCTGGTTGCAGAATCCTTTGTTTTCCCAAGCTTCCCTACACATGCTTGCTTTAATTTCATGGGAGCAATTAACTCCCTGTTGCCATGCTTGAGGTAACTCTTTTCTAGAAGCCAATGGTGATTTAGAAATGCCTTTGGGTTGGCTGTGGGAAAGTGCAGTTCTGCCAGAGAAGTGACAAGATCCTGTTTTCACGGAGCTCTGTCCATAAAGTGCCAGTAGCACACCGAAAGGTAGCATTGTTCCCCAGTGGAAATGAGAGACAGGAGGGAATGAGCCTCCCTTGCTCACAGTGCAGCTGTAGCACACTCTGTGTTGATGAGCTGATTCCCTTTCTCTGGTTTTCAAAGAAACCTTGCTGTGCTGCCCACGAGCTCCCTTGGGTGCTGGAGACCTGCACTGAGGCTGCTCTCTGCCTTCCTTTGCAGGCGTGGGACTGGCAGCTCTGGTTCTGTCCTTCTGGCTGAACATCTACTACATTGTCATCATTGCCTGGGCTCTCTACTACCTCTTCAACTCCTTCACTGCGGTGAGTCTGCAGCAGGGCCCTGCCTGTGCTCTGCTCCCTCTCCCACTCACAGCCAGTGATCTGTTTGTGGCCCACAGCAGGCACTAGCTGCTTGCCACTTGTGCAAAGAGCCCTCGTCAGCATGGTGCTAGACCCTTCTGAAGAGGTTCCTCAGCCCTGGAGGCAGTTTTGTAGTGCTGATCAGTAGTGATGCTTGTCCTCTGGAGGGGATGGTCCCATCCCCTCTGCAGGAACTGTTCCCCCCTCACTCCAGTCTTGTAAACTCACCCTGTGTTTCTCTTTTATTGCTAGGGCTGCTCGAATCTGAGCTGCACATTTCCAGAACTGGTTTTGTCAGGTTTTGTCACATCATGGTCTTATTTCTCAGGACTTACTCCTTATCTGAATTAGTTCTTATTCACTTCTCTCTTGATAAATGATATCCAAGGGATTTTTTTTTTCTCCTGGGAAAATTATTCAGAAAGTATTTGCATATCTGCCTGTGACTGTCTCTTAGTTTGTGCTTTGGCCTGTGTGGGTTCCTCTTCCATAGCAGGACCTTCTACCATACAAGGTTAGAATCACACCCCATATTAACTTCTTGTTAACTGAACTCTTTATTTCAACCCAGGAACCGGTAAGAGTTTCCTTAACGTAACTCTCCAAGCAACCTGCAGCCTTAAAGACATCAACCCCATGGTTCAGATGGGATCTTTTTAAATGTCATTTAGATATAACCCTGAAATGCTATTGTGGCCACTGTACATACAGTTCTACTTTTTGTTCCTGAAAAAATGTCAAGTATCTATCAAGACTTTTGTGAATTATTCCATTTGGCATTCCCAAATTGGTGCTTCTACCACCAATACCACCTATCACTGTAGGGTCCTGGATCTAGAACAAAACTGTTGGCTGTGAGTGATTAGATGCACCCTCAGGGATTCCCAAATAATCAGAGGTCTTTCCCAAAGTAACCCATGGCAGCCCCACCCTGGGCAGGATGCAGCTGGGGATGAGGCTTTGGTACCTGCAGGTGTTACAGACCTGGCTGGGGGCAGCCCTTGTGTAGGGATGTATTTTGTATAAAATACAGGATGCAGCTGGGGATGAGGCTTTGGTACCTGCAGGTGTTACAGACCTGGCTGGGGGCAGCCCTTGTGTAGGGATGTATTTTGTATAAAATACAGGATGCAGCTGGGGATGAGGCTTTGGCACCTGCAGGTGTTACAGACCTGGCTGGGGGCAGTCCCTGTGTAGGGATATATTTTATAAAATTGTTTATTGTATAGCCCAGTGCAGAGGGGTACATGTGTACATACAGACATAGGTACACACCTGCAGAGGCACAGCTGTTTGGCTCCTTTGCTTTCACCAGAGATAATAATCCCAGATTCCCCAAAGGACCCAAGGTGCAAATGAAAAAGCTAGGCTGATGTCTGTCCCTTGTGCCTCCTAAATTTGACTAAGAGTATTTTGAACTAGAATAGGAGCCCAGCCTGCCTTCTGCAGTTTCTGTCCTCTGAAATTCAGAGGAAATGGAGCAGCAACAAGCTGTCCCCCAGCCTGCCCCTCCCTGTGGGAGCTGTGCAGCTTCTCTAACATGCAGACACTGAAGAGCTGCTGTGCTGCTCGAGCCATTGCCTTTTCTTCAGTGCAGTTAGCAAGTCCTCAGTGAAATCACCAGCTGGGTTGTCCTGGGTGGCCACTGGAATGTCACCCCCACCCCTGCAATAGTCACCATTCTGCCAGGATATGAAGGTATCCTCTGCTGGAGTGAACTGATGTGAGCGCTGTGGAGCAGTCAAGGCAGCACTTAAAAGCACTGATGCCACAAGGCACTTAAAACACAGATAATATTTTTGAAGAGGTCTATGTTTGTGAAAGAATAGGGGTAGATACAAACATCTTCTTAGAACTTTGTTGAGCTGGAGCCTCAGGTCTTATCTGCAGAGGGAAATCACCCAGGATAGCTGCTCTGCATTTACCTACACGCCCTGTGCTTGGGAAAAGAGCTGGCTGCTCATGGGGAGCTGCTTTCCTTGGCTGGCTCAGCCTGGCTCACACAGCCCCTGGCAGCTCTGCCTCACTGCCTGCAGTGCCAGAGCTGACTGCACTGAGCCTGTGGTGCTGTGCTGCTGTCACACTGCTGCCCACGGTGGAAACATCTCCCAGGGATCCCTTGGTGCTGCTCACAATCGGGGCAGTGGCCAGCACGACACAGCTGCTGTCCTGTACAGTTTACTGCTGTGCTTGTGTTACAACAGTCTGTTTGTGCAGACAGCCCATGGCCTCCATTCTCAGGGCCATGTTCCTCTCTAAGCATTGAAAGGTGTCAATGAAACATAAGAAACAAATCCCTGCTTATTTTTTGTGCAGTAAATTCCAGACACTTGTTGAGTGAAGCTAGCAAAAAGCTGTAATGGTTATAAACACAATATCCCTCGGTAGTATTTTAATTTGTAGGTATTAATTATCAACAGTTAATTGGAAGTGGCTTTCTATGTGGGGAATTCCTAATATTTTATCGGAGCTACAGCATTGCCCTAATCACATCATGACATTTTTTTCCTAGAAAGTCATTGTCACAATTTATCATAGTTTGGAAAATTGTTCCGTTATTTTGGCCACAAGGGCATGCCCATCCAGTGGAGCTGCCCCTTCTCTTTGCAAAAAAAAATTGTAAGGGGTTTCAGTTTAAAAAGGCCAGATTTCTCTTGGGAGACATCTCATGGATGACAACCCTGCCGTCCTTGCAGGACCTGCCGTGGCAGAACTGTGGGAACGCCTGGAACACCGAGCGCTGCTTCTCCAACTACTCCCTGAACGACACCACCAACCTCAGCAGCGCTGTCACCGAGTTCTGGGAGTATGTCCCAGCCTGCCTGCCCAGCTTCTCCCCCTCCCCTGGCGCTGCCTGCCCGGCTGTGCCTGCTGGCCGTGTTCCCTGGGCACTTGGGCAGGGGTGTCACAGCCAGCCCTGGGCCATGCTGGGCGCTCTGATGGGGCAGCCAAACATCCTCTCTGCTTCTCTTCACCTCCCTCTGCCCCAGCACCACGAACCTCCCTTCTCTCTGGGGATCTGGGGCTTCTCACACTTGTCTGCACCTGGTCCTTCCCCCTCCAGCCACCTCGGGGCTGCAATGCCCTGCCCTTGGTTGTCAGACCTCCTCCAGCACGGTGTCTCCTGCCCTAGGAGGAACATGCACCAGATGTCCGGAGGCCTGGGGGAGCCCGGCACCATCCGCTGGCCCCTGGCTGGCACGCTGGCCCTGGCCTGGCTGCTGGTCTACTTCTCCATCTGGAAGGGTGTGGAGTGGACAGGCAAGGTACAGTGCGAGGGCTGGGCCTGGGGTGCTGCCTCTCATTGCTGCGCTGTCACAATCTCCTCCAGACACAATTTCATTTAAGTGTCTGTAACTAAGGTTGGGGTGTTCAGAGTATCACAGGCGATACTGTTAAATTCCTGACATTTAAATTTCATGGCTGTAAAAATTGCTCCTGTGTTTATGGTAATTTTCATTCTAAGTGTAGAGAATAGCTCTTGCCTGTAAGGTTGTGGGTCTGAGCACACATTCTTTTTGAGAAGAGGCATTTTCAGAAATTACTTACATTTCCCACTTTGGGACGGCCCTTTGAGAGAGCAAAGCTTCTCGTGGCCTCCCCCTTTTGACAATCACAGTCTCTCAAATTGCCTCTGGTGGAAAAAATCTCAGCATCTCCTTTGAAAATTTCCCCGCTGCCCTTTCGATTATTGGTGGAGACCTTTGGATGAGAAGCCCGTTGTTATTCCCTGTGCAGTGCTCCAGGCTAGCACAGCAGAAAGGTAATTGCTTAGTTTAGTGAAACAGCGGTGCTGAGATGCTGGGATGTGTTATTTAGAGCACAGCATGGTGCAGTGGGACACGATTATGATTGGAATAGTTAGAGGAGAGATGAGAAAGAAGCACTTCAGGGGTAGGTCACCCAAGCTGTTAACTTCCCCAGTGCCTCTCAAACAGGCTTTAGCTAAGCAGCCACAGCAAAGCCCTGGTGATTCCTGGTGTGGGGCCTGTGATGGGGGATGGCTCATACCTGTAAGAGCCTGAAACACTGCTGGAGAAAAAGCACTGGAATCAAGACAACTCATTTTGCTTGGTGCATTGGTCTACAGAAACAACAGCTTTAGCTCTGCAAATTAAGGATGTGATGACTTAAAGGGATTACTTCTGTGGACTAAAATTATCCCTGTGCAATTCCCTTGTCTCTGGGCATTTCATACAGACTTTAGCATGCTACTTTTGTGATTAGTGTGTCCTTGTGTATCATTGGCAGGGGGAAACAGCAAACAGCTAGAGCATGGGAATGGGGGACAGCAAATGCAAGGAAGTGCTGCTGAAAGTGGCTGTGCTTGGGAGCCTGTCCCCCTCACAGGAGAACATGCCAGACTCAGTGACAGCATGGGCAGGAAAGCTCCTGGGCACTGATGAGTGATGGCTTCTCCCCCATGGGGCCTTTTTCAGGTGGTGTATTTCTCAGCCACCTACCCCTACTTCATGCTTTTCATCCTCCTGTTCCGGGGAGTCACGCTGCCAGGAGCCAAGGAGGGGATCCTCTTCTACCTCACACCTGACTTCAGGAAGCTCTCTGACTCTGAGGTTTGTACCTAGTGAGGAAAGCTCTTATCTCCCAGCTGTCCCTGCATTAGGCTTCCCCAGGCACGTCCTGTGAATACTGTAAGTACAAAATATTGTACTTTAATATTGTATATTAAAGTAATGCTGGAATAACCCTGGTCAAGACCCATGTCCCATAGGCTGAGACAAAACTGAGGGACAGGTCCTTCATGGGGGGAAGACTTCAGCAGCTCTGTTCTACTCAAGCAGTGTTATCCACAGGCCATGAGGAGTCTGAAGCTACGCTGACAGAGCTTCCCTCTGGGCTGGGAATGCCTCATTTCACTGACTGCCCTAGGGCTGGCAGTCTGGTCTTGTCCTGGTGGTCCCAGAGAAAGGACGATGTGGGGCTGGCATGGGGGCCTCAGGAGGAGCACAAGCACAGCAGCAGTTTTTGGAAGTGCTTAAGTGATGAGTGGTGGCCAGTAATGTGCTCTTGCTCACTGGAAGCAGAGAGGAGACCCAGGAGGAGCAGGGACATTTGCAAAAATGAAGTTTTTCAGGAGACACAGACTCTGTGTTTTTCAGCAGCAACACTCCCATGGTTCCAAAGTCACCAGTCATGTGTGAGTGGGGACAACTGGACATCCATCATTTCCCAGTGGGGGTCCCAATGATCCCCCTTGCAGGACACTCTCTAGCTGTAGTACCAACTGCATTGGCTCTAATGCAGGAAACGGGGCTCTCAGGACCAGGAGAGTTGTGTCAATGCTATGCAATTAAGAAACAGTCTGCCTCCTTTTCTTCAACTTCCTGAGCTTTCAGACCTTAAGGCACTGGGGCCAGCTTTGCAAGCTGTCCTCTGCAGTTGTTTGCACAAACAGCTCCATGTTGGAAAATCAAAGACACGCTAGTGGAAGAGAAATGGAGGGTGTGAGAGCAGGATGTGGCTCTCAGAGTGGAGCAGCATCCCTCAGGGGCACGTGTGAGAAAGCAAACACACACACACAGAGACTCAGTGCAAGAGTCCCTTCTGATCTGATCAGAAATGCATGACCCTTGGTGCCCCCACAGCCATCCCATCAGAGGATGGGGATGTGTGTCTGATGCTGGGCCAGGCTGCACTGTGATACACTTGGCACGTGGGAAGGATGCAGATCCCTGCCCTCCAGTACATAAAGGGCAGCCCTACACTAAAGCTCTGGAGAAGGACTTTGACATGCAGTGACAGGACAAGGGGAATGGCTTCAAACTGAAAGATAATAGCTTTAGATCAGATATCAGTAAGAAAGTCTTGGCTCAGCCCTGCTGCCAGGGTTCCCTCAGGTGCTGGACACCCTGTGGGCTGTACATCCAAGCACACAGCTGCACAGACTGCACCCCTGCTAGCCCTGCACTGAGCTGCTGCAGGACATGCACCTGCAGCACAGCCCCCTTCTGCTGCACTCCTCTTCTGGCTCCTTCTCCGCAGGTCTGGATGGATGCAGCCACTCAGATCTTCTTCTCCTACGGCCTGGGGCTGGGCTCCCTCATTGCTCTGGGCAGCTACAACACTTTCCACAACAATGTCTACAGGTCAGTGCTTCGTGTCCATCCTCCCGTGGCAGGGAGTGCTCCTGGCTGAGGCAGGGGTTGTGGTGGGTCTGCCTGATCTCTGCTGTCACCCTGCTGGCAGCAGGCAGCCCAGGGGACACTCTGTGACCTCTGCAGAGGCTCCCTGCCTGCAGGACACTTGGCATGTCACCGTGCTACCTGCCCAAGGCACGGGGCCGGGTCTCTGCAGGGCCTGGACTTCACCCCACCCTCTGCTCTTGGCAGGGACTGCAGGTGTCTTCTCTTCCTCTCTTCCAGAGATTCCATCATTGTCTGCTGTATAAACTCCACCACAAGCGTATTTGCGGGATTTGTTATTTTCTCTATCATTGGCTTCATGTCACACATCACAAAGAAGTCGGTGGCAGAGCTGGCCTCCTCAGGTAAGCAGAAACCCAGGTTCAAATGCAACAGCAACCTGGGAGAACTATTTGTAACTGAGTGTGGGGTGCTTGTGGGTCTTTCCTGACTAGCTGTGCTGAAGTTTTAGTTGCTGTAGTGTTATATATTTTTTCTGTAGTAGTTATTTAGTTATTAGTAGTTATGTAGGCCATTTGCTGTCTGAAACCTATGGAGAATAGGTACTACCTGTGTTTTCAGTAGATGTGATCAAAACCTGGAGTTCCTTTTTCATCTCAAGAAACAGCTTTTTGTGATGAAAAAAAAAAAAAAATAGGCACCAGGAAAGTTAAAACCAGCTCTGAATATCAGTTTATTTTCTAGCAAAGTGCTCCAGCTCCATTTGGTTGCAATAATTTGGTGACTTTCTTGCTTGCAGGATTTGCTTCTCCAATCATTTCTGCCTCCCCACCTTTACCCCCGAGCCTCCCACCGAGTTGGTGTTTCACAGGCACAAAGGCTCAGGTGTTCCCTGCATGAAAACCCCTGAGCTCTGGGCTGTAACTTTTGTCTCTCTGTTTAACCATGGCCTTTAGCTTGGACTTCCCATCAAATGCTTTGTACAAGTGGGCTCATCCCTCTTTTCCTCTCTGCAGGCCCTGGGCTGGCTTTCCTCGCCTACCCGCAGGTTGTCACACAGCTGCCGCTGTCCCCACTCTGGTCAATCCTCTTCTTCTCCATGCTGATGATGCTGGGTCTGGACAGCCAGGTGAGACAAGCCAGGACAAAGCAGGGGAAGACACAGAAGTGTTGTGAGGTGCAGTGCAGGTGTCCCCTCCTGCAGGGTGACAGTGCTGAGCACAGTGGGGTTTGCTCTCTCATGGTGTGGGGCTGAGCTTTCCCCCTGAGCTTGGCACTGGTGTTGGTGCCTGAGCTGCAGCTCCCTGGGCTGCTCCATGGATCCAGGGATAGATCCTGGCAGAAGGAAGAGTCACACCTTGGAGGAGGCTGGTGCCTGGGAACCCTGGCTGCTCTGCCATCAGATCAGCTTTACAAGGTACCTGAGGGGAAGCAGTTCTATGGAGCAAAAGGTCTCTCCCCTGTCCCCTCACAACCCTCACAAAACAAAACAAAAACCATAATCTCTGCATTTTTACAAGTGGTGATAGGGTTTTTCTGATAATTCAGCATAAAAGCAGCTGCCCAGTGCAGCAGTGAATTGCAGCATGCCTTCCTTTTGAGTGCACCAAAATCAAAGGTTCCTGCAAAAACCTGCACTCGATGTGTCATAGGAGCCCTTGTGCCCACATGCTCTTCTCTCACAGCACAAACCTCCAGTGCAAAATGGTGCTGGCTTGGATTGCAGCTACTGCTCATAAACCCCAGCCTGCTTCACAATCAGACTCAAACCCATTCCTGAAATGTCACACCTGGTTCCCAGGAAAATCTAATCAACCCAATCTGGTTTTCAATCATGTCACACTCTCATAAACACTTTATAAAGCTCATGAATGCATTACCACAGACAGAATTCAGAAAAAAAAAAAATTAAAAAAAAAAATCAAATAATACCTAAATGTACTGAAAGAAACTACATTTACAGAAAAAAAATTATCTGCATGGATTATTCAGTCAGTGCTGCTAAATAGTTCGAGACATGGCAATAAGCCCTCTAAACACCCTGTGGAATTTATTTGCCGCATTTGCTTCTAAAATTCTTGAAATTCTCCACGTCCCTTCTGACAGCCAGTCTGTTGGGGGGCATCACTGCCTGGAGGAACAGGCTGGGGGGGAGTGAAGCATCCAAAGGAAAACAAGCTTTTAAAAGCACGGCTAAATCCGTGTGAAGAAGCTTTGTGTCTGCATGTGGAGCTCTGGTTCATTCAAACACAGCAGCAGCACGGCAGCTTATGCACATAAAGCATAAGGGGCTGCTACAGTGGCTGCAATTCCACTGCATTTTGGAGAATTGAAAAGGGCTGATGACACATCCTGGGTGTTATTTGCGAGTGGGAGCAGGCATTTCTGGAGTGGCTCAGCAGCCAGGCTGGGGAGGCACGGCAGGGGAAAGGCTGGGCTGACATCGGGCTGGGGGCACCCACGAGCTCCAGCCCGAGTGATGCTGGTCCAGAGAGGCTCCTGCAGCTCCATCCCCCTCTTCCTGCCGGTGCTCATCCCTCTGCAGCCCCTCGGCTGGGATGGATGACCTGCACTGACAGACCCCCCTGCAGTGCCTGACTCGTGTGCCTTGCTGCCCCCTCTGCTCTCCTCCATCCGGGCTCTCTCCCATCCAGAGCCCCTTTCAGAACGTGCTAATGCCTCCTTTTAACCTAGGGGATTCCAGGTCAGGCATTTACTGCTCGGGGAGCTGGCAAGCCTTGTGCCAGCCAGCCTGTGTCTGTCCCATGTGCAGCTGCCTCCCGTGGGCTGGCCACGAGGGTTCCCAGCTGCCAGCGGTGAGAGCACTCTCATGGACCTCTGCTGCACATCTGGCAGCTGTGGCCAGACTCCCCACGGTCTCTGCATGCCCACAGGATGCTCTGTGAGCAGGGAACAGCAAACCCTTGACACTGGGAGAGGGTGGGAGAGAGACTCTCCTTCAGACAGAGCTGCCAACCCTGTACTGACTCCCAAGCCCAGAATGCTGGACCCAGCAGCTTGTGTGATGATGATTAGGCCCCTCAAGGGGGAAAGGAGCAAAAAAGAGAAGTTAATGGAAATAAAATGCTTGGGAAAGAAATAATATCATGGGGCGAGGCATGAAGAAGAGAAGAATATGTGATAAAAATTGGCTGGAGAGGGTTGGTGGGAAAAGCAGGATTTTTTGGAAAGCAGACTGCAGTGGCAAGAACAGGAGGCACCAGTGCTCAGCTCCTTGGCACTCTGAAAGCAGCATGCCTTCATTCAGGTGCCTACATGCACAAGCAGCCAAGGTTTGGTCTGTAAGCTGGGAAAAATGAGCCCTGTGCCCAGCAGCTGCAGTCCCTGGGGCTGGAAAGGTGAGCCTCCTGCAGGCTGCAGCCCCTGTGAAGTCTGAGGCTGTCAGGAGGCAATTTTCAGTAAATGGTGTGAAGGTTATTGACTGTTCCATGGCTAGAAAAAGCAGTGTACGATCATTTATTTCTCCATTACACAGGAGCTTTATTTTGATAGGAGACAAAGAGAATTCAACTCACGTTGTAGCCCTGTTTCTCATCACCCATCTCCCTGGCTTTCCCTCTGTGCATTCCCTGATTTTGATCATTCTTCCTGCACCAAAGGGCTGTCAGCTTTACTGCATCCCATTCTCTAAGGCACCCATTTCTTTGCTCCTTCTCTGCTGGACACCCCCTCTGCCCCGACTGGGGCTGTTCCACTCCAAACACATTTCCCTTTCTGGTCTCAGCTCCCCTGGCCCTGCCATGGCTCTGGCAGTGCCTGCCCCTGCAGCCATGTGGAAGGAATAGCTTCTGACAGTGGTTTTTTAGTCGTGCTATCTCTCCACACTGTGGTGCCAGCTCAGTGCTGACTCTTCCAGACAGGTGGGATGGGGTGAGGAGCTCACTGTCAGTGACTGTAGAGGCAGCTCAACCCACCGTGAACAGCACAAGATGCTTTAATGGCACTCGTGTCCAACATAAAAAGCTCAGCTCATTAAAGATTCAAGTGGAAGCAGTTGAGCTTTGGGGCTCTGGGAATACTGGCTTTCCATGCAGACACAAAACCCTGGGCAGGCACATCTCCCTTTGCCTTGCTCTGGCCCACGGGGCAGCCAGCCCCAGCAGTCAGCAGGGGCATCTTCCACCATCCCTGCCCAGCCACAGGCTCAGGCACTGCATTCTTCTTCCACACATCCTCCCAACCCTCTGCTGCTCTCTTTGGTCTGTCTGTACACCTCCACCTCCACTCTAGGGTTTTTGTTTTCTTCCTGGGGAGGGGGAAGTCCCTGACATCGGAGGGTGATGAAAAACTTTGTTTTTCATTGCACTGGCTTGTACATTTGTTCAGCCTGACCAGGGAAGCCAGTTTGCTGCCCTCATACATTCCCAGGGCTGTTGCTAGAGGCACAGAGAGGTATGTTACCTGCAGTTTCTGGGAGCGAGATATAAAAGTAAATCTCAGCATTTATCAAGAGATGGGAGGGAAGGAAGCACTTCACATACACACAATCAAACTGCCCTTGTGCCAGGAGGCAGAGCTAGTAGGAGAACTGGAAGGCAGCACTCATGGGGATTTCGTTATGTGTTATGGTGCAGGCAGCATTATTATTATTATACTATTATACTATGATATATTATTATTATACTCTGCACAAACTATGCAGGGGTTTCCACCTCTGGAAAGGTGACGTGCTGGGAGGCTGTTGGTGTGCTTGAAAAAGCAAAATGAAGGACTGGGCAATCAGAGATGTTGTTATTCCTGTGCACACGAGACTGGGTAATGCAGGTCCTTACGGAACCTTCTGGATCATCGAGCCACACAAGGGCGGTTCCACAGGCTGAGAGCAAGAAGGGAGCAGGGGCAGAGGTCCTGCACATGTCCCAGCTGCTGGCAGCCAGGCACAGCTGTGACACAGGGCCTGGCAGCGTGGGGAGCAGGGCAGTGATGGGGAGGCCCCAGGGAGTTTGTGGGAAGAAAGAGGAGGCTTTTCATGAGAAGCAAAAGGCAGAGATTTATCTCAGCTATTTTTAAGTATTTAACTTTGGTGCTCCTAGCTCCATCTATATTCAGTGGGGAGAGAGATGAATTTTCAGAAGATGGTTCAGACCAGCTTTGTGCAGATATCTCTTTGTTTTCTAGAGTCTGCAGAGTGCAGAAATCACTAAGGTTCTCAATGTGTGTGAGCTCCTTATAAATACACATATATCTATCCTCGGTGTATGCCTCTCCCCATAGTTCTGCACTGTGGAAGGGTTCATTACAGCCCTGATGGATGAGTACCCTCGAGTCCTAAGAGCCAGGAAGAAGATCTTCATTGCAGTGGTCTGCTTCATCTCTTACCTCATTGGATTCTCCAACATCACCCAGGTACAGATGGCTGTGCTTGTCCCTCCATCCCTGACACCTTTCTGGCCACTTGGCATAGCACAGCACCACCAAAGCCTGGGGAGAAGTGGCAGCATTTCTCCTGTTCTGGATAAAGTGGTGTGCCCATCACTGCTGCATCTCCAGTGCCTTAGGATGCCTCCATAATTGTTACCATTGTCTATGGTCAGTCTGGCCTGTTGTTTTGCTATTTGCAGTAAGGACTCAAGCCAACAGAGCCCAAATTTAGGGAATGCCTGCTGCAAAGAGTTAAGATAACACAAATAAAACCTCTCTGTTGGGGGCTTGAACCTCTGGAGCTGAAGCTGAGGTTCATGTGAGGGGAGGTGAGGGCTGAGTGCTCTGGAGACCGTTTGTGGAGCAGTGTGGGTTCACGAGGAACCCTCTGGGGAGGGGCAGACTAAAGCAGAGAAATAGAAGAGATCCTAGTGAATGTCTTCTTTTCTCCTCACCCTCAGCTATGCCTGAGCAGGCTGGCCAATTGTCTGCAAGAGCACATCAGTGTTGCTGCTGGGAACCAGACTCCAGTGGAAACATTGCAACAGTGGCTCTACTGTCCAAGGAAATTAACATTAAACCACCAGACATGGACAGCAGCAATCCAAGCTGCTGGCTGATATTGTCGATCATAATCTACAACTGAACTCCTTGACCCTGGTTTTGTCTTTTCAGGGTGGCATTTATGTCTTCAAGCTGTTTGATTACTACTCAGCCAGTGGCATGTGTCTCCTTTTCCTTGTCTTCTTCGAGACCATCTCAATTTCTTGGTGTTATGGTAAGCACAAAACACCTTGTTCTTTTGTTTTCTCTGTGGGCATGGTGACTTACTGAAAGAGCCAAAGCCAGCGAAGACAATGACAGTTTTGCAACCAAAAACAGCTTAGACTGATAACTTCAGAAAATCAGGAGTGGAAGGCTTCATCTCACTTCTCCAGGCCATCACAAAGACCTCTTCCAGACTGGCAGATGCCTGGGGTCGTTCCCTCTGGGTCCTCAAGAGGACACCAGGAACATGGAAGCTGTTAGCATGAATCTGTGTGCCATGGAAGCTGTTAGCATGAATTTGTGTCCCATGGAAGCTGTTAGCATGAATTTGTGTCCCATGGAAGCTGTTAGCATGAATTTGTGTCCCATGGAAGCTGTTAGCATGAATTTGTGTCCCATGGAAGCTGTTAGCATGAGTTTGTGTGCCATGGAAGCTGTTAGCATGAATTTGTATCCCAGTACCCCATCCCCTCCAGCTAATGCTTCTCATGCCACCCTCTCACCCTCTTGCTGTGCCTGGCCTGTGCTCTGCCATGAGCAGACCATGGTGCAGAAATTGAGGGGTTCTTTTTCAATGCTCATTTCTTCTTGTAGGTGTGAACAGGTTTTACAGGAACATTGAAGAAATGATTGGTTACAAGCCTTGCATCTGGTGGAAGATCTGCTGGGCTTTCTTCACACCCCTTGTCTGCCTGGTGAGACCTGGGGAGCCCAATGTGCAGGAGTGGGTCTAGAAAGGCCTCCAGATGGGCTGTAGGGAAACACTGTTCTCACCCCAGCAAGGGGGTCCCAGGCAGACTGGAGATGGGTAAAGTGATACAGGAGCCTCTTTCACTCTGCCTGCTGGAAATCACCCATAAAAAAGTTCTAGATGATTGCTTTTAATCTAAATGAGGCCATCAGCTCTTCTTTTTCTTCTTTTTTTTTTTTTTTTCCCCTGAGATGCCAGAAGATAAGCAAAATAATTCAATGTTTCAAAAAGCTGTTCTTGGTTCTGGCTTTCAGCTTCATCCTCTGACAGGCTTATGAGAACAAAGCTATCACAAAATGCAGAGCAGTTTGGCCTTTGCAGGTTCCTGCCCTTCCAGCACAAGCAGTGCAGGGAGTGGTGTGCCAAGGCCAGGGACAGGAGGATGGAGACTCCTGGGACCAGCTGTGAGGATGCTGTTTGTTTGCCCAGGAGCTGCTCTGGGGGCACTGCTTGTCTGAGTAGTTCAGTGAAGAAGGAAGTGAGGGGTATTGCAGTTCCAGCTTTTTACATAGGATAAGAAGAGAGGATACAGAATCACCATCTGGAGGGCTGAAAGAATCCAGACTAATGTAAAGAGCTGTTGGGTTCCTGTAAGGCTGTTGGGAGCTAAGAGGGTAATGAAGGAGAGAATGGCTGCACCCTGATTTTGCACTTTCCTCTGCAATGGCTGCTGTTCTTTCCCAGGGTGTGTTCTTCTTCAGTGTGGTGGAAATGACCCCTCTGACGCTGGGAAAATACGTCTATCCTGCCTGGGGACAAGGCATCGGCTGGCTCATGGCCCTGTCCTCCATGGTTCTGATTCCAGGGTACATGCTCTACTCTTTCCTCACCTCAGCAGGGACCCTCCGGCAGGTAGGAACAGCTTCCCCACCCTGCTCCGTGCTCAGGGCAAGCTCCTCGCTGAGCTAAACCCGGCCCAAGCAGCCCCTGCTCTGTCAGAGCTCACAGAGCTGTCAGAGTGCTGCAGGCTGCTGCTGCAGGGGCTCTGTGCAGCCCAGGGAGGCTCAGAGCAGTCCCAGTGCCCTGAACAGCCTCCAGTGCCACGGCACAGCTGGGCAGGACACATCTAACCTGGAGCTCTGCTGGGCTGTGCCTGCACCTGCAGCAGTCAGCTGCACCTTCAGGTGCTCTGCCCTCATGTCTGCTGTTCCTCATTGACATTTGAGTGTCACCACAGAAACGGAGCCCTCCTCCCCTCACTACCCCTTTGGTGTGGGCTACTGGAGCCATGGAAGAGTTTGGGAAGAAATCCTTGAAATCTCCCAGCCCAGAGAAATCCCAGCTCCTGACGATTCCTGGCTCTGAGCATGTTTGTTGGCACTCCTCAGCAGGGAGATCAGCATCCTCCAGGCCTGAATCATGAAATGTCTCAGGCTAGGCCCTGCTAGCAGCAGAAACAAGCACAGGGGTGGTTTGTCACTGCCTTTCAGAGAACATTCCTGAGGGGTTAGGAGGCAAGAAAGACCCACAATACCCATCACACTGGTCTTGTTTAAAACATTTTCTTTAGTAATTTGAGCAGGATTTTATGTGGCAGTGACTCTATGTCATGCCCAGTACTTACTGTTAAGATTTTATTTAGAGTGTTGACATTCAGTCGTGAGAGCACTGTGCCTCAGATCCCTGGCTCGCTGCTTACAGCTGTAAGAAGTCACCCCAGGAGTGTTGATTTATGGCTTTCCCAGCCCAGCTGGAGCAGCAACCAAATGCCATCTAAATCAAATGAGTTTGTTTTAGGGATGCTGTATTTTTAGCAAAGTCTGACTCAAAAAAGTTATGGCTGGAATTATTGGGCTGAGGTCAGCTTCAGGTTCTCTACCTGAGGTGAAGTTACAGATGGATTTGAGTTTTCTTCCTCCCAGCATTCCATTTGGATGGGCTCTGATGTGGGAACTGGGTGTGTTTGGGGACTTGGATCTGCTTTCAGTTCCTGGTTTTCCATCTGAAGCTGGCTTTAGGTACTTATCCTTCCTGCAGGACTCAGGCCAGGGTGTTATGTCAAGCCACTTCATTGATTTTGGGCTGAAGACCAGTGCAATTCCAACAGCAGGCCCTTTCTCAGACATTTACAGGGCTCCTTATTCACTCTTAATGTGAGCTGGAAAAGGGGGGAAGGGAAGCCTGAAAGTCCAGGCATGGGCTCAATGACTTTGCCCGGTGTCAGTCGTGTTTCTCTGGGGATGGAGAATGCACATTGCAGCATCTGGAGGAGCCCAGACTGGGCTGTGCCCCCTCAGGAGCAGCTGGACTCCTCCTGACCAAAGGCTTGTGCCATGTATATCCATCACCCTTCCCAAGTGCTGTGTAGTCCTGTGCTGCCCCAGGGGCTTGGAGGGAAGCTCCTGAGTTTCCAGCCATCCCCTCAGCATCCTGTGCAAACCACCAGCAGCAGTTAGCAGCCTGAGTGGCTGATGTGCCACTCCCTGTCTGACTCTTCCTCTGACATTGCCCACAAACATCAGGAGAGCCAGACCCCCTCTCAATCATTCACAGACCTTGGAGTGAGCAGCAGATGGCAGCAGGAAGAAAGTAGGCTAATCTGTGTGAGTATGTGTTGGTATCGGAGAGACAGAGAGAATTTTTGGCCTCTTGCATGCACAGATCCTGGATTAATTTGTAATAGAGCTGGAGCTGGAGGGAAATTAGATGCCAATCCTGAATAAAGTGGTTTTGACAGACAGGAAAGATTACAAGTAATTTTGATCCTACTGAGCATGAATGTGAGAGGGGAAAAAAATACCATGAATGGCAGAAGCAGTTCAGTGAACATTTCAGGGAATTCACCCAGCAGCAGCCACTTCAATGGTATTGGAGGGTAGGAGTTTGTTTCCCTTTACTGGAAAGAGGTCCTACCTGTCTCAGTGATGTCTGTTCAGGTCAGGCTTAATCCTCCTCTGCATTGTCTTCTGCAGTGCACAGCATCAGTCCCTCACTGACTGGCAAAAGTGATTCATTCTTCCTCATCACTCCTGACACTCAATCCACACGCCTCCAGTAATGATTTCCCCCTCCATATTTTCCTGGGCTCTTGCTTCACTTTACTTGACTCTGCAATTTTTGTTTGATCAGCTCAGGGTGGCAGGAATCGCTGCTGCACACAGGTTTGTGCAGGTGGATGTTCTGATCTGCATCAAAGGCACAGGCTCTGAGCTTGTTAACCCACTGTAGTTACTTAGTAATGCTTTGTAATCAACTCTAATTGGAAAATAGGTCTGCTCTGAGGCCTGTAGCATTGCAGCTCTCTCTTCTTGCTCCTTGCAGCTGGTCTTGCCTGGTAACAGTTTGCCTCTGTTACCAGATGCTCCCCATATTTCAGATAAAAGGAGGAGCTGCCGTGCGCTCTGTGCAGCATCAAAGCAAAGGTGGCTGGCAGAGGCTTTTGGGGTGCTGCCAAATGCTGCTGGAGGAGCCACTCCATGCACCATTCCCTTGTCCTGTGACCAGGGTCACCTCTGAGCCTTGGGTCCCAGCCCTCGGCTGCTGCCATCCATGTCCTGCCTGTCCCACTGCTGCTGTCCCCAGCCCCACTGCTGCTGTCCCCAGCCCCACTGCTGCTGTCCCCAGCCCTGGCTGATGCTCTCCTTTCATTCCTGGGCAGCGTTTGCAGCAGATGACGCAGCCCAGGCCAGAGGAGCACCCTCAGAACAATGGCCTCCAGCCGAAGACGTCCCTGAACGGGAGGATCTCAGACGCCGCCGTGTAGGAGGAAGGCCGAGCTCCTCGCCCTGCCCTGTAGTGCTCACTCCACGCTGTCCCTCGAGCTCCTCTGGCACAGTTTGCTGTCCCTGGCTCTGCGGTGACTTTCTCTTGTCCCCGAGAGGCCCTGCTGGAGGAACTCTTGTGGCTCTTCCCCCGGCAGGGCTGACCAAGGCCTGAACGAGCGGCCACCAGGGCGTTGTGTGGTGGCCGCCTTCGTCCTGCACCACCCTGCCCCAGGCCCTCAGGGGTGAGCAGCTGCTGCCCACATCTCCCTCCTGGCCAGGAGAGGTGGTGTCTCTCGACAGCTTAGACTGATTGTTATCCACTTCTCTGTTTTCCTTTCCTTTCCCTGTGACACTCCACAGAGCATCCCCAGCACGCAGCTGTTTCACCCCAGAGAGAGCAAATCCCAGATGGCTGTTGATTGCTGGAGCATAAAACACCAGCGAATCCATAACTGGAGGGGATGTGCAGAACAAGGGATTCTGTGAGGGGTCCTGCATGTTGGTAGCTGTAGGACATCACCTGGAGAAGGGTTTGGGGGCAGTGTGTGCTGCTCCCAGTGCCGTGTTTCATCCCTGCAGCCTCCAGACATGTTTGTCTTTTTTGGTTTGCTGCATCCATTGGGGCTGGCACTGTGAGCCAGAGCCCCACAGAGCAGCCAACCTTTCTTTTCTGAAACATCCTGCCCTGTGTAGATGTGTGCAGTAGCCACACCCCAAAAAGCAGCTAAAAGGGTAAATGGAGGGCTCTTTGCTACAGGCTGTTCGAGTCGCCCACCCTGACCACAACAAGCTTCGTGCAGAGGCAAGGCTGTGTGATAAAGAGATTTCCCAGCAATGTGCAAATCTCCCCCTGAGATAAAACAGGGCAGCTCCTGCCAAACACCCTCCCTGGCCGTGTCCCCGGCTGGGAAACGATCAGATGGAGCATGATGCCCATGGATGGCTCAGTTTATACCTTTTTCAGGAAGTGGCCACTCCTAAATCCCAGCAGGTGGAAGGCAGGAATTCCTGAGGTGGATGTAGCCACCATGCTGAAGCCACCCCTGCGAGCCAGTGCTGACCTCCCTTGGGAAGTGTTTGCTCAGCCAGCTGCTGTCACTGGCACATCCCAACACAAACCACAGAGGGCTGTGAGCTCTTGTAGGTGGTGCTGGGGGAGTGCAACGCCTTGGAGAAGGCTGGGAAGTGTTTCAGAGCCATCCTAAAGCAGCAGCATATTTCTTGGTTGTGAAGCTCTGTGAAAGGAGGTGGCTCATCATAGCACCAGGTGTGGGTGTGACCGTGAGGCTCCCAGCTTTGCCAGCCTCACAGAGACCCCACACCCCCTTGTACACAGAGTGTTTGGGGAGTGCTGTAGCTTAGTGCTGGTTATTCCCTCCCACCCCTGGCACAGCACTGCCAGGTCTGTTCACACCCCCAGCTTCAGATCAGAATCGACAAACTCATAAATGAGCATTCAAGAAATGGTGTGTCCCACCCACCTTTCCTGCCCAAGAGCCTGGTCTCAGAAGTGACACCCTGCAGTCCCCCAGGGGTCCTCCTGCAGGTGACAGGTGAGTGATGAGCCTTTGCACAATTGTCTTGCTCTCCAGTAGTAGCTTCAAAACGCTGCAGGTTGGCCCTGTGCTGCTTGTCCCTGCCACTCGCCAGAGCACCTGCTCCTCTGCCAATCTTCCAGCCCGTGGATCAGGAACAGAAGAAGAAAGAAGTTCTCTGGTGAAAGCTAAAGTCAGACCCCTTTGGGAGTGGGTCCCCTGCCAGCTCCTCGGGGCATCTCAATTAATGTTGCCTCAGAGCTGAAAGCAATTTGTATTTGTAGGCATGATTCTCAGCAGGGATGGCTGCTGGGCATGAAGTGCGTGTTCTGTGGTCTGCAACACCCCGAGCTGAGATCACACCCTGTCCCACCTGTAATTGTTACAGTGTTTGTGTCAAAAAAATCTCTGCTGTTAAATAGACATGAGGAAATTCTGTATTTATAGGCTTGGTCTTGTAAAGCCAAAAGCCAAACACTGAAAGCTGCAATCATAGCTCATCAGCATTAATCTCAGCCAGCTACAGACATGTCATCTTCCCTTGTCCCTTAATTGTCTGTGCCACTGTAGCTGAAAATTTCTATTCCAATTTCACCTGTTTTTATGAACAGGGGCAATAAGGAAAGCACTCTTTATAAACATGTCCTTAGAGAGGGACATCTGTGCTCAAAAAATGTGTTAAAGCTCTAAACGTTGCAGTAATGACCCTTACTAGAGCCTGCTTTTGCCTGTGTGTCCAGGTCCCAAAACCTCCCTCCCCCAAATGCAGACTCAGAGTGGCACAGATGGGTGATGGGCACTGGGCTCAGTTTTTCAGTGAGGCTGTAAAACCATGCAAGACTTTGTTTCTTCCAGCTTCATTGGGACTGCTCAGGTCTGAAGAAGAACAAGTCAGTGTCAGTGGTACTTTTTTTAACTCTTGGCCAAAGGGTCTGATTGCTGGCACAGCTGTTCAAAGGTTGTTCCTCCAGGGGAGTGGAGAAGGAAGGGTCCAGAAAACAAAGTTCTTTCCCTGGTTGCTGAGGAAATCTCTAGACCCCCAATTCCTGTTTGCTAGGATTTTAGCCCCAGCAGCTCTCTGACCTGTGGCCTTGCCTGTAGCATGTCATTCCAGATGTAGCAGCAGGGGCTGCTCATAATAACAATATTTGATGAGATTTAACCATTTGTTCAGTTCTCTGCTTGTGACCTTCTCCTTTGCTCTCTCTCCTGCCCTGCTCCTTTTTGTTTTCTTACCTCAGTCCTTCCCCACTATCATTTGTCCAGTGGAAATTATCTACCTCAGCTTTCTTCCTCCTGCTTTCTTAGTTTCACTACTGTCAAATTACAATTCTCCCTCCTTTCTCTTCTCCTTTCTATTCTTTCCTCATTTTAATCTCTTTCTATTATCACCGGCCTCTCTTCCCTGTTTCTCTCATGCTCTCCTTCCAGCACAGAGCTCCTTCCTGCTTGCCTGGCTTAGCTGAGTGCATGCTCAACACTCCTGCCTACGGAAAGCTGGAGCTCAGGATCCCACAGAGGACCCCAGCTTTTCACAGGATCCAGTCCCTAAGAACCAATTTCCATACCAATATCAAAATTACAGTGAAGTTCCAGGTATTCCTCTTCCTCTTTGCACCAGAAAATGCTGTGCCAATTAATACTATCTCCTGCTATTACTAGAAAGACATTTCAACCCACATTCCACCAGTGTGCACAGAGCTGTGCCTGTTCTGAAAGATTTTGTGCCCTTTCCTGTTTTTGCACTATTTTATTTCCACCGTGAATATTTGGATCTGTGAAGTCTGGCATACATAAACCTGCAGGTAGGAATTTGCCCTTAGTCAAGCTCTGTCTGACGGACTGATCCCGTCCTCCAGCGTTTCAAACTCATCCTGTCCTTAGCACTAGAAGAGCCTTCCCACCCCCACACGCAGGTTTTCCATCTGTTTTCCATAGTGAGAAGTCAGGGGTGTTGATGGACCCCCTTAAGCTCATCCCACAGCTCAGAAGTGCCACTCTGGGTGGGTCTGTCAAAGCAGCAATATCTGTTCATTGCCTGTAAGAACTGCTTTGTCCTGCTGGCAGGATGCACCACATCTGCTGACCACCCCTGTGCTCCCCATTCCTTCAGACTCACCCACAAGAGAGGCCATAGCCAGGGTGTGGAAGGCTCCCCTCCCCTCCCTGCTGTGATTCAGAAGGGGATTGTGCTCCCCTGTGCTCCCCTACAGCACTCCTGCCTTTTCTCTGTCCCCTCACCTCCCCAGCACCTGCCAGCCTCTTCCTCCCACCACAGGCAGCAGTTTGAAATAATCCTTTACAAAAACCTCTTAATTCTAAGGAGCTATTTAGGGACCTGTGTTCAAATCCCTCTGAAATCCTCTTTTTCCTGAAGCCAGCAAAATATTAAATGCCACTGCCCCCACCCTCTGCTGCAGCAGGGGGTGACACGGGCCATGGGAAAGGCAGGATTGTTCTGGTGCTGCTCTGGAGCTGCTTCCCCTGGAGATGCAGATGTGATCCTCTCCCCTGGAAGAGGGGAGCTTTTCCTGCTGCTGTTCCAGCAGATGTGTTCCAGCAGCTGGCAGCTGGTTGTGAAACACTCGTGCCATGTCCATGACAGGATGTGATGCCGTGTGGCGCTGCATGGCTTTGGCTGGCCAGCCACTCTGCAGCTTGTGGTCTCTCCACAGCTCCAGAAACTGGGGTGTTGAGAGGAGTTGTGTTGTGCATCAGGGTGCCCTTAAAGCTGGTGTCAATCTGGATGAGCAATTTGTCCTTATCCACTGCCTGTTCCAGGGGGCTTCTCTCGGGACTGGAGGATCCTGGCTGCATTTGGTGGTGGTGGCTGAATGGGGAGGGGTCTGTGTCACTGAGGGGACATATCTGCAGTGGTTTGGCAGGTACTGAGGGCCAGCAGCTTTCACTGAGCACTGCCTGCCTCCCTCAGCAGCTGAGAGCGCGAGGTGGAGCTCAGCTCTGGGTGTTTGCTGGCGCTGAGGCCGTAGAACGCGGCAGGGGATGGGGTGCACGTGATGGTGGCAGCACTGCCACAGGCCCTGTGGGGCTCCTGGCACATGTGTGTCCATCATCCCTGCGCTGCTGTCAGCTGGGAAGTGCCCGTGTCTGGAGATGCTCAGGAGAGGTTAGAGCTCCTGTGCCCGTACCTGACAGCCGTGACGCTGATGGAGATGTCTCCTGACAGCCCGGCACCATGCCACTGTGCTGCCAGGAAAGCGGCCCCAGGGACCAGCCACGGGCCCTCGTGGGGTGGCACTTGTCCCCACAGCTCCTGGGGACAAGCAGCCCTCACCCCACGGCTGCAGCCCTGTGCAGAGTGCTCATGGAGGGATTTACCCTGCGCAGTCGGTTCTGGTTCTGCTTCCAGAAGAAAAGACCAGCTCATGAGGAAGGGACTTGTTGGATCTCTGGTGTAGTGAGAGGGGGGCAGGCTGGCCCCCGAGGGTCCCACAGCCAGAACACAGGGCAGGAGAACTGCTGGGGGCACTGCTGCCCGACCACTGCATCTCCCACAGGCCCAGGGCCCTCCGGCAGAACAGGGCACGGTGACACAGCCAGATGTTCTTCTCCCTTGGGAGGCTGCGTGCTTTGGAGAAGACTCATGGCCAGTTTGTATTGCATCGTGCTGGTCCGGAAAACACAAATATCTTGCACACAAAACACAAATATTGCACTGACTCCATACAAAAAGCAGCTGCTAGTTTTGTGCTGTGGCTGCTGACCCAGATCCAGAAAAAGCCTGCTCCATATCTCTCAGATAAAGGTTCTAGCGTGTAAACTCATCCCTTCCATCAGCCCAAAGGGCACTGTCCGCTGTCAGTGCTCCAGAGCCCCTCACACAGCCCCGGGGGCACAGCAGCCCCTGTGCTGGTGCCAGCAGGACGTGGTGGCACCGTGTCCCGGTGTGAGCCCCCGGGCAGTGCCGGCTCCCTGCTCTGTTCCCTGCCCTGCTCCCTGCCCTGCTCCCTGCTCTGTTCCCTGCCCTGTTCCCTGCCCTGTTCCCTGCTCTGCTCCCTGTCCTGCTCCCTGCTCTGTTCCCTGTCCTGTTCCCTGCTCTGTTCCCTGCTCTGCTCCCTGCTCTGTTCCCTGCTCTGCTCCCTGCTCTGTTCCCTGCTCTGCTCCCTGCTCTGTTCCCTGTCCTGTTCCCTGCTCTGTTCCCTGTCCTGCTCCCTGCTCTGTTCCCTGTCCTGTTCCCTGCTCTGTTCCCTGTCCTGTTCCCTGCTCTGTTCCCTGTCCTGTTCCCTGCTCTGTTCCCTGTCCTGTTCCCTGCTCTGTTCCCTGTCCTGCTCCCTGCTCTGTTCCCTGTCCTGTTCCCTGCTCTGCTCCCTGCTCTGTTCCCTGTCCTGTTCCCTGCTCTGTTCCCTGTCCTGTTCCCTGCTCTGTTCCCTGCCCTGCTCCCTGCTCTGTTCCCTGTCCTGTTCCCTGCTCTGTTCCCTGTCCTGTTCCCTGCTCTGTTCCCTGTCCTGCTCCCTGCCCTGTTCCCTGCTCTGCTCCCTGCTCTGTTCCCTGCTCTGTTCCCTGCCCTGTTCCCTGCTCTGTTCCCTGTCCTGTTCCCTGCTCTGCTCCCTGCTCTGTTCCCTGCTCTGTTCCCTGTCCTGCTCCCTGCCCTGTTCCCTGCCCTGCTCCCTGCCCTGTTCCCTGCCCTGCTCCCTGCCCTGCTCCCTGTCACTGCCCGGGGAGCCCGTGTGCTCCTGCCTGAGCGGCTCCATCCTCCTGCTCGCTGTGCATCCCCTCCAGCAGCTGCCAGGGCCGGCTGACACGCCTTCAAAAGCAGCTCCGAGGTATGGAGGAGAGCGAGAGGCGGAGGGGGATGACGGGGACGAATTCCCCTCCTTTCTCTCCCTGCCCTCCCGGCGGTGCAGCCGCTCCGGGTCGCTGCCTGCGCAGCCCGTGCCACAAACGCTTTGATGTTTCTGAAGCGCATTTGGTCCTACAGGGGGGAGAGAAAGAGAGCTGACATCTCCGTTCCCCCTCTGCCCTTACTGCAAATGAAGGGATTAGGAGTTATAATCCGAGATTCTTATTTTAAAGCGGCTTTTCAGATCTGTAAGGGGAACTTGAGCGTGACGCTCCCGGGGGAGGCGGTGGCAGAGCAGCTGTCACAGCTGTCACCGCTGTCACAGCCGCAGTCACCGCGGGCTGGAGCTCTCCGGGCTCGGGGCGGCGCCTCCGGCAGGGTGTGCAGGGGTCTCTGCATGCCCAGGGTGTGCAGGGGTCTCTGCATGCCCAGGGTGTGCAGGGGTCTCTGCATGCCCAGGGTGTGCAGGGGTCTCTGCATGCCCAGGGTGTGCAGGGGTCTCTGCATGCCCAGGGTGTGCAGGGGTCTCTGCATGCCCAGGGTGTGCAGGGGTCTCTGCATGCCCAGGGTGAGGAGCAGCACTCCTGCAGGGTGTGCAGGGGTCTCTGCATGCCCGGGGTGCGGGGCTGTCCGACCGCAGGGCACTCGCCTTGGCACCAGGCTGTGCGTCCGTCCAAGCGCCGGGTGGGTGCCGCCGTCAGGTTGCACCGATGGATTTACAGGGGTTTCCAGATGGTTTGAGCTCTGAAAAGAAAGAGTGGGCTCTGTCTTTGGGAATGGAGGACAGGTCTGTACTGGCCAGCGCTGTTTAAATGGGAACTATTCGGGTGGGCAGGGCTCAGCCGGGATGAGAGATGGAGCAGCCCGGCCCCCGGCAGCATCCCAGCCACTGCCTGCTGGGGATCGCATCCACCAGCCCCGGGGGGACTGCCCCCATCCCTGGCAGCACCCTACACCCCAGGACGACCCTCCAGCTGTGAGGACTCCTCTGCCAGGCAGAGCCTCGGGATCCAAGTGAGATCGGGCGCTGCCAATGCCCCCTGGCAGCGTCTGCCCTTGGGATGCCGAGTGCCAAATTGCACCGGCCCAAACCACCCTGCAGCCCTTGGAAAGCTTCTGTCCCACACTGCCAGCACTGTCTGCTCTGGAGAAATGCAGGGATCTTTCTTCTTTTGTATTTGTTAACTCTCTCATTCTTCCCACTGCATTCATGGCAGACCTGTGCAAAATGTCAGCAGACTGCTGTTTTTTTCACTGGCATCTCTGCAGCCTTTCCCTCTGCTAATTACTGTAGTCCTGCCTCTTCTAGGGCAAGTCGACAGATGGCTGGGGTTTTATCTTTGAACAAGCTATTTAAATAGGGCTCTGGCTTTTGCCTTGCACATTTCTTTCCTGGCTGCATGTCCTGAGCTGCGGGATGGGTTGTCCTTTTCACTAGGGACGCCAGAAGTTGTGAGCTGAGACTGAAGGCTGGGGTCAGGTCTCAGGAGATGGGGATCTTTCCTTTTAGAAAGGGAAGATAATTCTTCCCTGGTTCATGCGGCCTCATAGTGTGCTGTGTTTTGGATTTAGTATGAGAACAATGTTGGTAACATCCTAATGTTTTAGTTGTTGCTAAGTAGCTCTTACCCAAAATGAAGGGTCCCATTCTCTGCCACTGAGGAGAGGCACAAGAAGCTGGGAGGGAGCATGGCCAGGACAGCTGACCCAAAGTGGCCACAAGGATATTCCAGACCATAGCACTTCATGTTCCATACATAAACTGGGGGGAGCTGGCTGGGAGCTGCTGATCACTGCTGGGGGATGGGCTGGGCATCGGCCAGTGGGTGGTGAACAATTGCATTGTGCATCTTTCCCTCGGTATTGTTATTGTTATTAAACAATTCTTATCTCAAACCACAAGTTTTACCTTTTTCTGATCCCATCCCTATTCCACCAAGGGTGGAGGGGGGAAGAGAGTGAGCAGCTGCAAGATACTTGGTTGCTGGCTGGGATTAATCGTCAGGATGAAGAAAATGTATTGAAAAGTCAAGCCTTCCATAATGGGAGGGGATAGAAAGGTTTACATAGAATATCAGGATGGGTATGTATCACTCCAAGTGTTTGTACTGCTACAGCCTTGGTCCTACACTCCTGTGGAAGAAAATCCTTCTGTTCCCTGTGTTTGTATTGTTGGTTCGTTTTTTCAATGAACTTGATATTGTTTGGGACACCCTACCCTCAATGAGGAGGAAGGATTAGGAAGACAGGATTCTTGTTTTCAAAAAATTCACTGGTAACTGTACCACACTGATCCCAAGGCTGGAGCATGGGTGCTGTGTAAAATAACATCCTGCCCTACATAACTGAGAAGATTCCCAGCTCATGGATTGTTTGGTTTAAGATAGAAAACAGCTTCTCAGCCAGCTTTTAACCTCAGCTGCACTCATTAGCTGCAGCAAAGCTGCTTCAAGGCCCACCAAGTGGGACAGAGCTCCCAAACTGGTGAAATCCCACAGCCCTGCTAACCCTGCATCACCATCCTTGAGGCACCTGTTTATTTCCAGCCGCCTTTGCAGGTGGAGGTGGCAGGTATGTGGCCTGACTCCAGGCTGCTGAATTCGGGATCTGGGCAGTGGCTTCACAGAGGGGCTGGTGATGACAGGAACCCTCAGTCTGTGGGCGAGGGATGGCTCTGAGCAGCTGTGGCCCAGGCACGCCCTTCCAGCACAGCCTTCCCAGAGGTGAGAAGGGAACCGCAGTGACCTGCACAGCACAGGCACACTGCAGGCACAGGGCAGCCCTGGGGCTGTGCTGCCACCCACTGCTCCTGCAGGACTCCCCTCTCTGTGCAGGCATTGGGATGGGTCTCTGACCCCGAGGCAGCACCTTCAAAGCAGGAGGCAGCAGGCTGTAAGGCGCTGAGTTCAGTGGAGAGTCTGCATTTTGCTCAACAGGGGTGGATAGAGCCCACTTACAGCAAAGCATTTGAGGAATGTGCTTAATTAAAAGTCCATCTGAAAAGTTTCAGAAAAAAATTGCATCTCAAGATTCTCTGTGGAAAAGAGCAGTGTATTTTGATCAATCCCAACCACGCTATGTATCAGTTATTGCACATAATGGATGTTGTATAGATATAACAGGGTACAGATGCACTGTGACAATTGTGGGATTTGCTTTTTGGGTTGTAATCCTTTGTAGCAGCACTACCTATATATGTCTACAGAGTATCCTTCCCAGACACACCTGCCATCTTGCCATTAATATCAGTATCTGTACATTGGAGCAAGTGAGGAGTATTTCACATATAGACAATCTGGTTTTATTGCTTTCATCTTTACCTTACAGCCAGGTGTGTGATCTGAACATCAGCCAGGAACTTTAATAATCTTCTGTTTCAAAACATCTTAGAAAATGCCTGTTTGGGATGGGCTGACTTATAATATATCCGTGGCACACGAAAACATAAATGGAAGCCTCTGAACTCCTGGGGAATATCCTGTCTGTGTCTGGGAGGGACTTCTGTCCTCCCAAGTGTTTCATGGTGGGCATGGGGATCTGAGGGATTCTTTGAAGCCAGCAAAGAATTTGCAAGCTGTAGACAGGGTTTTTTAGCAGGTGCAGCCTGAATCCAGCATCTATTGGACCCAGCTGCAGAGATGAGGCTTGCCTTCCTCCACCCACCTCAGAGGAGAGCTCCCTTTGTGTGCACGTGCTTGATTCTCTCTCAAAGGTCAGCTTCATGAACCTTGGGGTTACGCTTTGTGTAAATGTGCCCTTGTAGCTGATCTGCACGGGAAATGGCGTTTTCCTTGCGTGTCTCCCATGCAGATGTTCCCGGGCTGCACAGCTGGTGAGATGTGCTGCAGCAGCGATGCTGCGGCCGGCACAGCACGGCTGTCCTGCTCAGGCAGTACCCGGTGCCACGGCCCAGTTCTGCCCAGCAGCTCGTGTGGAGGTGGCTGCACGCTGTCTGAGGTGTGGTGCTGTGTGTTGGCACGGTGTGAGCGCTGCCCCACGCTCTCTGGTGCTGCCACACGTGCTGCGGTGCACAGGCAGCTCTGCAAGGCTGCGTGAGCCTCCCTCCCCAGACCTGCAGCCTGCACACTGAGAGCATCCAGCAGCATGGACAGCAATGAGCACAGAAGGGCTCTGCCTTCCCCTCACCGTGCCTCTCTGCCTCACTGCAGGGGTGAGTTTCACAATTAAGTTGCCACCTCCTGAACAAGTTTACTGCTTCCTGGTTTCCTCTGGATCTGATCCTCAGAGAGCCTGAGCACTGAGCTAGCCCCAGGAAAGCAGCAGTAGCTGGAGCAGGCTGCCCCGAGGCCAGCAGGAGTCCAGGATGCTCAGCAGCCCATGGAGCACCCCTTGGAACGCGGTTGTGCCAGCGTGGCTGTGCTGGGCACCGCTGGAGCCCAGGGACACCGGGACGGGGGCTGAGGCAAAGAAGACATTGGAGCACAAGTGACATTATCTCAATATAATTTCTAAAACTCTATTGATTGAACAGATAAAATACCTCTGATCTATTTTTGTTGTTTTTGTTACAAAATATTAGCCATTTGGACTCTGCTAGGTGTGACCACACCACTTTTCCCAAAGGAAGCTTTTGTTGGTGGTATTTACAGCAGGAGACAGGTACAGACAGACAGGTGTTTTCAAAAGCCTACGCACAGGTAACACTTCTGTTGTTAGATTTTAAAAAGACACATTCAGATGGGGTTGTGACTAGTGTTGAAGAGCTGGGTGACTTCAAAGCTGCTGTCCCAGGCATGGCTGCGAACGAGAGGGCAGGACAAGGACAGCTCTAGCTCACGGAACACTGCCGGCAGTCCCTGGAGCCTCCACCAGCACAGTGAGGCAGCTGCTGGAGTGGGAGACGGGGGGAGCTTGCTCAGCAGCTTGCATTTCAAAGCAGAGATTCCACCAAGCAGCAGCATCCTTGGCTTAGGACTCAGTTTGGTTTTGGAAAGCTCAGAAACTCGTGCACGTAGTCGCAGGCTGAGCCTTCTGAAAAGTGTAACAAAACTCAAACCCTTACGGCTTGGAGGCCCTCAAATGCTTCCAAATCTGGTGGTACCTTTCACTATGACTATTTATGAAATTTGAGCTGGGTACCATACCCACACCTTTCATCTACAGGAAGGAGAGAAAATGTGAACAGTGGGATGCTTTGAAAGCCTTGTGAAAGCACAAAGTGTTGCTAACCCAGCAGCCAAGACTATGGCATTAGAAGTTACTACAGCAGCAGAAAAACACTGTATTAAACCTAAATTGTTTGCAAGGCTCAATTCTCCTGTCACATTTTCCCATCCCTTTGCTACTGCTGCGAACAGATGAATTTCACTGGGCCTGCACCAGCATGAGCAAGCATCAGGACAGAGCCTGCTGTACCACAGCTCAGGCTCTCCTACTGTTCAGCAAAGCCACCTTCTCATTTGGCCACTGACTACCCAGCACTCACTGCAGAACCCTTTTCACTAGGTTTCTGTTTCCTCTCTCCCCCCACTCCTTTTTAATATAGAAGGGCATGGATTTGGCAGCAAAAAGACACTGGTTCATTTGGGTTGAGCTAATCTCTGCAGCAGCTCCCTGCCTGACTCCTCCACCTGAGGGATTGTGCTAGGTTCATGATCAGAATCACTGCTGTCAAGAGCTGGTGATTTTTCTTTGGGCTGGTCCCTCCAGGTGGGCTGTGGTACACATTTTATCCTTCACTAGGGTGTCACTGAGATGCTCCTGTCAGTCTGTGTGCAGGGTGTCTGTTCACAGCTGCACGGCTACGCTGAGCCTGTGCGTCTCGCTGCCGTGTGGGAGGACTGTGGGAGCAGACAATACAATAGATCAGACGAGGTGCAGATATGTTTTAAAGTGCTTCTCATCCTTCGAGACCAACCTTCCAAAAATAAAAATAATAAATCTGTATTTTGAAGTGAAGTCCGAAGGGCTCGGCTCCACGGTGGAATTTTGAGCAACCTGTTCCATGACAACCTGGAACAGAGTAGTTTTGTGCCTCTCCAGCTAAACCCAGCAGAGGATGTGGTAGCCAGCAGGCTAGAAAGCAGCAAGGGTTATCTACATTTGCTTCTCTGTCCAAAGCTCAAGTCCAGCAGTAGCCTTTGCGAGGTCAGGGAAACGGAATTAGCCCATCCTGAGAGAATACCATGCCTCAGGTACCTCAGCACTGCAGCTCTACCCTTCATCCAGCATGGAGAAGGGAGTCTCAAGGCAGTTTCCTTATTTCCTGTTTAGATTCTTGTCGCTCTCGCAAGCAATTATTAAAGCAGCAAACATCTTGTGTGGGAACTTCATAGGCATTGTTATAAATATTTTATCTAAAAAAATTATTTCCTCAAGTATCTTAAGTTTCTTTTGCTGTTGTCACTTTGTGTTAAATGTCAAGTAAAATCTAATTTATTTATTTTTAACATACACACAGAGTTTCAATGGCTCACTGCACTCTGGAAAAAATCCCAAACTAGTACTGCCATTCCTCTCAGACTGAAATAGCTGCTGGGGAGGGGGGACAGTGCCAGTGCCTCCTGGACACCCATTCCACTGCAGCAGTGAGCAAAAACAACAGCAGCCACACGCTGCATGGACCAGACGATGGCAGATGCCACACATGCTTCCCTGGGAAGCTGTGGCCAGCTCAGAGGAGGTTCTGGCTGCTGTGAGGCAGCAGTGTCACCCTGGAGGGAGTCAGCAGCAGAGGAGGACAGCTGTGCCTCACAGCTGCCTGGGGGGTGAGGACTTTTCCCAGCATCCCATTTAGGATGTGAAGCATCCAAGCTGCCCTGGGGGGCTGGCCAGGAGTAAGCTTCTCTGGTCTGGAGGGAGACTGGGCTTCTATTCAGGGTTTTCTTACAATCTTTTCTGTCATCTTCTTGTGCAGTCCTCCCTGAGGCTGTGATTGTGGGCTCCCAGTGCATTTGCTACTGCAGATAAAAGTGGCAGCCTGATGGATGCCCAGCTAAGCAAACCAGCAAACTCCTGGCACAGCTGGGTCCATGGGTCAGCCTCAGACAGAAGGAGCCCTGGCAGTGAGCAGGCTCCTGCCCTGGAGGGCTGGCCAGGTGCACTCCAGCACTCCAGCCCCTGTTTCCCTGACTCCAGCTGGGCTTCTGCCCAGTCTCCAGGGAGCACGGAGGGGAGCCGAGCCCGTCCCGCTGTGCTGTGCCTTTTGTCACTGGCCATGGCCCCAGAGATGAGCACGCTGGCACAATCCCATTGTGAAACTGAAACTGCTGTGTGGCTTTTACCCCACAAGGTAAAAAACTGGTTTTTGCATCTGTCTTTGCCGTCCCCCTTTTCCTGACATTTTGCACATCCCCAGCACTGGCACCAGCTCCTGCCATTCCTCACCCTAGCATTGAACCCAGTGCTCACATCTCAGCCTTGCATGGGAAGGAAGAGCATTTCTGTCCTTTCCTCATAAAATAAAATGAAAATAAAGGCCCCAAAAGGCATTCTTTCCTATTTTAGAATCCTAAAGTTGATCTTCTTAAACCTCGAAGGGAGACGGAATGAGTGAGACCAAAGCCTTTAAGCTAATTAATACCTTCCCCTCCCTACTGCACAAAGAGATGTTTTTTCTAAAAATACATCCACAGCCCATTTTTAATGCTGTCTTCCTTCACATCAATGTCCCCAATAAAGCAGAGGAGCTGAGCTGTCATCTCTATCTCAGGATCTGCCCCTCCTCTCACTTTGAAGCTGGGATAGAGAGGGAGAGAGAAGAGGCCTTGGAGTCTGATATCTGGGCAGCTTTCCTATAGGAAGGGCTGATGAAGGCGAGCATAGAGCCAGGCAAGAGATACACATGGGACCTCACATGAGTGGTCTTCAAAAAGCCCCTTCCCTCCTAGACAGGTGGAAGAGCCCAAGTGAATGGAACACCCACCCCAGAAGGTGAACGTAACACTCAGCTTTGCTTTCAGAGAACAAAGATGAGGTGGGCAGCAAACACAAAACAGGCCAGAAAAAGGAAAGCAGAGGTGGGGCTGTTTTGGAGGAGACAATCTCGTGTGTGCATGTGTGTGAGTGTGTGTGTGAGTGTGTGTGTGAGTGTGTGTCTGTGTCTGTGTGTCTGTGTGTGTGCACTGTGTGTGTGTCTGTGTGTGTGTGAGTGTGTGTATGAGTGTGTGTGTGAGTGTGTGTGTGTGAGTGTATGAGTGTGTCGTGTGTGTGTATGAGTGTGTGTGCATGTGTGTGAGTGTGTGTGAGTGTGTCTGTGTGTGTGTGAGTGTGTGTGTGAGTGTGTGTGAGTGTGTGTCTGTGTGTCTGTGTGTGTGCACTGTGTGTGTGTCTGTGTGTGTGTGTGTGTGTGTGTGTGAGTGTGTGTGAGTGTGTGTGTGTGAGTGTATGAGTGTGTGTGTGTGTGTGTGTGTGTGAGTGTGTGTGAGTGTGTGTGTGTGAGTGTATGAGTGTATGAGTGTGTGTGTGTGAGTGTATGAGTGTGTCAGTGTGTGTGTCTGTGTGTGAGTGTGTGTGTGAGTGTGTGTGAGTGTGTGTGTGTGAGTGTATGAGTGTGTCAGTGTGTGTGTCTGTGTGTGAGTGTGTGTGTGAGTGTGTGTGAGTGTGTGTGAGTGTGTGTGTGTGTGTGTGTGTGAGTGTATGAGTGTGTCAGTGTGTGTGTCTGTGTGTGTGTCTGTGTGTGTGTGAGTGTGTGTGTGAGTGTGTGTGAGTGTGTGTGTGTGAGTGTATGAGTGTGTGTGTGTGAGTGTGTGTCTGTGTGTGTCTGTGTGTGTGTGTGTGTGTGAGTGTGTGTGAGTGTGTGTGTGTGTGTGTATGAGTGTGTGTCTGTGTGTGTGAGTGTGTGTGTGAGTGTGTGTGTGAGTGTGTGTGAGTGTGTGTGTGTGAGTGTATGAGTGTGTGTGTGTGTGTGTCTGTGTGTGAGTGTGTGTGTGTGAGTGTATGAGTGTATGAGTGTGTGTGTGTGAGTGTATGAGTGTGTCAGTGTGTGTGTCTGTGTGTGAGTGTGAGTGCTGAGGTGGGAGGGCACCTGTTGGTGCTGTCTCTTTGGAAAAGTAGCCATGGATTCCAGGGGGATCCCTGGCCTGCAGCCTCGCTGCTGTTCCCTCAGTAAGCATGCACATCCATACGCTACCACACAGCTGTATTTACACGTGGGGGGGTCTGCTAGCTCTCGGCACAGGACTCCGCTACAATGCTCCAACATAACAACAGAAAAAGTTTTGGTGTTCAGCGAGGCCATCTTCGTGTTGTACTGCAGCTCAGGACAGTCTCTCCTCCTCTCAAGCTCTCTTCCACTCGTGCACTCCTGCATTTGGAGCCGGCTGCTGCGAGGAAATAATACTTGGAGGGATGAGGAGGAAGCGTGGCAAGTGGTGCGAGCTCTCACTCCAGCTTAGCGGGCGGCAGCGATGGTGGCAGGGAGAACTCCACCCCAGGAGCGCCCCAAGGTCAGCCCTTGGCACGGCTGAGTCCTTTTCTCTCCGAGGCTGGTGAAGTTTCAGGGGGGTACAAACCTATGGCCAGGTAAACGCAAGGCAGGAAAGGAGGAGGAGGAATCGGAAGACACGGTGCCTAGAAAGCAGCAGGTCATCAAGCCTCTGAGGAACAGGGCAGCAAAGTGCTACACGGGGACAGCACGAGCACAGAGGCCAGCCGGGCTGGCAGGGTGTGAGGATGTGTGAGCACGGAGGTCAGCGGTTTCTACAGATGGCTCCTCACGATAGCATCATCTTGAGGGGAGACGGGGCAAGAGTTAGGTCAGTTGGCTTTTTTTTTTTTTCTTTTCTTCTTGTTTTACTAAAAAATAAATCACAAACTAGATCTCTGTAGGCAGAAAGGGTCCCTGGGAGGGGAGGGGAAGCGGGGAGGTGTGTGCTGTTTGGTGCTGGTGGTGCGGCTACACGAGGCTCCGTGAGCCGCTGGAGTACCTGCGCCTCTGCAGCAGCGAGCTGGGGGGACAGTACTGGTGGGGGTGGTTGTAGGGAGGGGGGGGAGGCGGCAGGGGAGGCTGATGGAGCAGCTTCACGGGGGTCCCAGGGAGCCCACTGCCCACACCGCGCCAGGGCGTGGAGGTGCAGGAGTCGGAGGTGACGTAGCGAGTCAGAGTCTGGTTGAGGGCCGGCTCCATCCGAGCGAGGCACGGCTTGTCCAAGACAATGACTTTGACAATCTGCTGGCACTGTACAAGTGTCCCCGCCGAGGCGGGGTGCGAGGGCACCAGTGCTGTCTCCAGCCGCTCCCGTGGCATGTTAAGACGCATGCTGGGCTGCATTCCACTCTCGGGCCCCAGGGCGGAGTTGTGCTGGTACGTTTGAAGCCTGTTGTGAATTGACACCTAGTTTAGAAACAGCCAAAGAAGCATTAAATGTTACAAGACTTTTCCCATCTGCTGCTACTGGCTGCCCTGAACCCCCGCCACCAGACGACCTCACATGCATTGAAAGCCTCCCTCCCTCAAACAACCAGAACAGGTGCCACCCTGGCTGCACAGCCCCCTTGTCCCCATCTAGCCTAAGTGTCCCTGTCCTTTCCATCACGTCAGAGGCAGCAGAGCCTGCGTCCCCAAATGCAGTCCAACTTTGATTATCCAAAAGCACGGGGAGCACCAATTGACTCCAGGAGTGGAAGTGTCTGGAATTCTCACGGTAATGAACAGACCTCGAGTCTGTTTGTCCCCACCAGCAGAAAGGAGAGGGGGCCCAGACTGCAAGGTTTCAGATACTCGAGGCCGTACATTTCAGTAAAATGACAGCAGCTGAATCTGAGACAGAGAGACAGAAACTCAAGCCTTTCCCAGCTCCCTGCCTCTCTGAGTAGGAAGGTACACCACATGACTGGCTAATCTGTTTACAAAGGAAAAAGCAGAAACCTGACACAGTCTAGCAAAAGGCAGCTCCCTCTGATCCATTTGGTGGTTTGCCAGTGAAAGGAAATGATTTTCAAAAAAAGAAATAAGAAACAAAAAATGCCCATCTAGCTCATACAATGATAAAAGAAATTCATGATGAAATGGCAGCAGATTAGATAATCTCAGAGAAATGGAAATGCTCCTCTGCTGGCAGAGTAATACTTGGTCAGCTGAAAGCAGGTAGGGAAGCAGGAGGTTGTCAGGGGTTCCACATCGAGATGCTGATAATGGAATCAAATAAGGGAGCTCACTGAGACCAGTCTGAAAAGGAGGAGCTGGCCTGGACTGGAGGTCCCTAGCAGGGGAAGTGCAGCAGGGAAATACTGCTTCCCAAATGATGGATGAAGTTATAGTTCCTCCTGGCAAGGACATGGGCTGATGGAGACCCCAAACCAGAGCTAAGCTGCTGGCTCAAAATAGAATGTCAGTCAAGTGACAAGGCCTGAGCAGGAAACAAGTGCTCACAGGCTGGTGTGGCACTTCCAGCCGGGCAGGGGAACAGGGGTCACAGTGGGGCTGCCCTGAGGCTCTGGCAGAGTCAGCAGCAGCACCAGCGACTGTGAAGGAGAAGCTGTGAAGTGACCAAGCTCCTCAGCACGCTGGAACAAGGATGTCTGTCCCTGTCCAGGCATGGAGGTTGCTCAGGCTCACCACACAGCAGGACATAACATTGTCTCAGTATTTATTCAGCGGTGGAACATCCCACAGGAAAAACTGGTTGCTGGGCTGTGAAGTGCCAGTGGAATTCGGATACATGGAAGCCATTCTACGCAGAGACATTTCTCCCAGCAGGAATAGGAAACCGGCTGGCACAGGCACCTTTCCCAGGAAGGGGTGTCTGCAGGGAAATAGGGTGCTCTCCAGGGAAAAGAAGCAGCACCTACTCCCTGCAGAGAAGCTGAATTCTTCAAGTAAATATATGTTGACAAGAGGGGAAAGAACTACCCTGGAAAAGGGCAGGCTCAGGACAATGGAGATATTCCACAGAGAGAGAGTAGGAAGTAATTGATAAGATTTTCAGTGTGAAGATTGCATTTTACTGTTTCCTCACAGGCAGTGAGAGTTTGGGTGTCTGTGAAGAAACAACTGGATGTTGTTTCACAACCCACTGGATGCTAGACATTCCTGCAAAGATAGATGTACACAGGACAGCCAAGCTCCCTACCTAGGAAGGTGAAGCTCTAAGGAAGGTCTGGGGTACAAAGGCCATGCTTAATCCCCTTCATGGGGATGGAGAGACAGAGCTGCAGAAACTGTGCAGGAAAGCTGGGCTGTGGGGAATTTGCATGTGATGCTGCATGGAGTTAGCATGTCAGGGAAGTCCTTAGTGGGGTTCTCAGTCTCCCCAGAAGCAGTGGGGTGGGTTAGTCTACAGCGTTTGGGAGCTTGGTCCATGAAGGATGTTACAGTTATAAAAACGGATTGAAAATGCTTTGAAGTTTAGTTTGGATTTGAAAGTTGTATTACCCGTCCTAGCAGTAACTTTTAATTGTATCTCTGGAAATTGGTAAAATTGTCAGTCTGGCTGGGGAGGCATTGATTAAAACCTGAGAAAAGAAACAACAGAGAATGTGAGAAGAGCTGAAGTGAGAGAGAATTACTTACCTCAGCTGCTCTGCACTCTACTTACCTCCACTGTGCTGTCCGAGACCTTCTCCCCCAAATCCTTCTTGCCTTTGAAAGGAAACAAAAGATCTCACTCATGAGGTCTGCCCCTCTAGTCAAGAGCTGGCTCTCATACTGTGCACTGGAGAGTTAAAGGGAGAGGTGCAAGGCCAATCCAGACCCTCTTGCAACCTGTTAGCTGCTTCGTGGGGTGGGCTTTACCAGTTCAGGGAAGAAAACCAGGCCAGGTTCTTCAGAAGTTACCCATGCTGTATCAGCAACACCTCTTTCCCAGGTATTACAGCTACAGACAGGGTAATGGGACTTGGAGGGATTTTCTAGGCTATTTGAAGAATGCATATGTTCTCGTATTTCCACCATTTGGCCAAGGCTAAAGGATACAAAACCAAACGCTTCTTTTTGCAGTTATTCTCACAGGAATCAGTGAGAACACATTTGCAAAGGCAGCCCTTCTTGACCAAGAGAAGCTGGGTGCCCTCCTACCTGTTGGAGAGCCTTGCTTAGACTGCAGCTCCATCTGGGCTCCATTGGTCCTTAAGGAGAGAGTCTTGGTCCCTTGCTGTTTCTCCAGTTCCCCTGCAGAACAGACACATGGAGATCAATGAGGAGAGGGATGGAGGGAGGGTCACCAGCACACTGAAGGAGCAAAATGGGAGGTCAGCAAGGAGAATTAATGGAAGAAAATCACACGTGAGTGTCAGGAAGGGAGAGAGGAACAGCCAAGACAAAACAGAAACTGGTGAGGATTTGACATGTGGAGAAACTTGCGTATCTCCATTGGCCCTTCTACTTTTATATATTTACATCTGAATTACCTACATTTATACAGGATTGGCTAGTGCTGCATGGATGGGGACCACTGAAGCTGAGCTGCTTTGGCCCACAAGGAAAAGCCATCAAAGGCTACATGGACATCTTGTCTGTATAATGACACAGACTGCTTGCCCTCAGGACAACCCTGTTAAAGGCACAAGGCCTATCCCAGCTATTTACAGATCATATTTGCATAGTCAAAGGAGAATGGGACAGAGAAGAATCTTCCAGGTGTGACAGTCTAAGCTTCCCTATTCCAGGCCACTGTATCCCACTTCCTGTTTCATAAGCATCATAAGTAGTTAAGTCCTTCCATTTCTGCCGCTGGCCAGTGGTCACAGAGTGCTTTTTCATCCTATCAGTGAGCCCAGGAACATCCTGTGCAGACTTTCTCTGCTCATCCTCTTTGCTCCTGCTCCTGAAGAACTCTTCCTTTACCCTTTCTCCTGTGTAGCCAGTGGTGGCATTGCAGTGTGAATTGTGTGAGAGACCCTTACATTCAATTCGTATCTGTTCCAGTTCTGTCACTTCTGCTATTGACTCTTTCAGGTCTTCCACAAACTTCTGCATTTCCTCAGCACCCAGAGCACAGAAGTGTAGTACCTGTTTCTTCTCTGAGCCTGAAACCGGAGTCACCAGTGTAATGCCATGGGGGTAATCTGAAAGAAGATGTGTCAACAAAATCAAAAGGTGTTAGGCATTTGTGATGGAGTAGTTGCTTGTTTTGGTACGTCTGAAGGACAGAGAGTTTTCAGCATGAGTCCAGTGGAATTGCACACCCAGAGTTTGTCACGCTGCCAGCTGTGGGAACCTGCAGCACTGCAGCCCTCCAAGACAACAGAAGGACCAAGCTGCAGCAGCAAGGCAGGTGCCACCAGCACCAGAAAACTCTAGCTTATAGTTACTCTTAGTGCAGCTCTGGCCCTGGGAACCTGAGAACAGAGGTAGGACTGTAAAGCCTTTCTCACTCCGTGGAAGAGTAAACAGTGTTTATGAGGCCAACTACACTTTTTCTCCTGTGGGAGATGCAGCAGGAGAGGTTTTCTTCTGGGGTCAAAGTCATTGCACCCACAGTGGCAGGACTTGTCCCCAGTCTCTCCTTTCATCTGCAGAGAACACAGGAGGGGTGTTGGCACAGAGTGGCTGGGGAACTCACTGCACTGGGCAGAGAGAACGGTAAAGGGAAAGATGTGTGTTTCTAGGTCTCTGCTTAGCAGTCCCCACAGGCAAAACACACAGGAATGTAAATGAAAGGCCATGCCCAGAGGGTGAAAATATAACATCAAAAGGCCTTATGTTTTAAATATCAGGTTTATGTGCAGGGAGGTGATGACTGGAGATTCAGCCAAAAGAATCAGGAGAACACAAGAGTGCAGAGAACTTACCACACTTTTGACTGGACTTATTTGCCCAATGGCCAGTGGTTTCAATCCCTTTCCTCCTTTCCTTTCACATTCTTCTAAATTTATTTCCTGTCTTTCCCTGTCCTGCTTTCACTTCTGCTCCATTGCTCCTACGTCAGCCTGCCTTCCGTGGGCAGCCTTCCTTTATTAGCCTTCCTTGATCAGTCTATTCCAAACAAGCCAAGGCCTAAACTGTTATTTTCAGCCAGCCCTCAGCTCCCCCTCTTTGTGTGCCCAGCCCTTTTCCAGCCCTGATTCTCTCATGTGTTCAGATCACAAGATCTTTGTGACATCTGCTTTACTGTCTCTGCAGGGGATTCACAACAGGGCGCCTTTGCCAGAAGATCTTTGGGCTCTCCCAGGATAGTCATGCTAGCCCTGAAAGCCGATTCCAGCTCTGATGGTGCCTCCTGGGGATGCTCAGGTATGAATGGCCCTTCGGTTCACACAGGGATGTGGGAGCCTCTGCACGCTGCTGAGCAGTGGGTTGGGAGTGACTCACGCTGCCAACGGAGCAGAGGAGGGATGGGAAAAGCTTATTATAGCCACAGTGCTGCTACATTTTGCCTTCCTTGCAGCATGTTCTCCATGTGCTCACAAAGCCCCAGGGGCATCAGCCAGGCTTGCCTGGGACTGCTGTGCTGCCCCTCCGCCTGTGCCAGCAGGAAGCCTGCCTGTTCCTGGAGCTCCTCCACGGCACAACCAGCCCAAATCATGACACATCATGGCTCTGTTCCCAGACCATCAAGGTCAGGCTGACTAGGGCTGGCCTCCCGCCATGCTTTGCTGGGTGCTGTTCCAAGGGCTGTGCCTCTGCCTTGGGAAGCTCTCAGCACAGCATGGCACCATGCAGGGAGGTGGCAGCAGCACCTGAGCCTCTGTCAGCATCAAGGGCAGCAGAGGGGGTTGTGCCTTTGGGCACAAGGGCACAGGGGCTAAAGCTGGCAGCTGCAGTTCAGTCAACAAGATCCTGTACTACAGCTTCTGGGAGTTCAGTAGGATGTATATGGGGATTGATTCCCCCAGTCTTCACCTCTGCTGGTGTCCCTGCCACCATGACAAGCCAGATCCTTCAGTGAGGCCCTTCTGCAGATGCTCAGACCTAGGAGAGGTACCAGGAGCTTCTTCTCATCACACTGTACCCAAAGAGTGATCTCCCTGGCACCAAGCCTCAGTTTTCTCTCCTCCACTTTTAATTCTGATAGAATTTCTCTCCTAATGCAAACTCACACAGCCCCCTCCCTCCTTCTTTTCCCTACCAAGCCCCTCCAGGAATGCCAGGAGCAGTGGACTTACACTCATTCTCAAAGAGATGGAACTGCATCCCCAGCAGGCCGACTGACTTGCAAAATGTGTATGTTGAGGAGCTCTTCTTCTTCGGGCAAAGCTTGAGGATCTGTTGGAGGGAGGAAGCATGGTTGGTGCTGGGGAGCAGTGAGGCAAACACGATGCAAACTGCTCAAAACAGAAAAGCTTTCTGCAAGCTCTGTTAAGTGTAATTGCAGGAGCAATGCTTGGTGAATGACCGGCTCTTTGCTGGAGATGCTGGCATCTGCCTGGGATGCTGCCCTTGTAACAGGGCTTCTGGAATCCTGTAGGCATCACCCTGGGCCCACTCTGCTCTCTCCCAGAGGTGCTGGCTTTTTGATTACCACATTTCTGACTTTGAAAGGGTAATTCTCTTCACTGAGAAACAGATCAAAAGGCAAAGGGAAGCCTGTCATAAATACCTTAGAGCTGGGAACAAGAGCATATGAGAGTGCTGCCCTTGTACCTCAGCACTAGTTCTTATGGATCTGGTTTATCCCGTGGACTAGAGGGATAGCAAGGAGCAGACCCTCTCCCCAGGCTCACAACTGTGCAAATGGCTGCAGAGGAATAGGTGGGTGAAGCTCTCTTATTGTTTCCTACAAAAGTGTTTGGCTTTAGCCTTGCATCCGCTGCAACCACGGTTTCACTTCACCATTAAACTCAGCAAACTTCCATTTTCTTTGGCCTCCTTCCAGCCCCAGTGTAACTCTGCTCTCCTGTACCTGCCTAATTCCACTGCTGGGGCAGGACACTTTCAAAAACACTCTACACATTTGGGGGTCTGGTAAGTACTATCTAGTCTGCTACAGCCTTTTCCATGTGAGAAGGCAGCGATTTTAAAGTGTCTGGCAGGAAAGATTTAAAGTGCATGAGAGGGCTCTGTCTACTATAGTACAAACAGACAAAGAAATGAACCTCCCTTTCATGAAATGAACCTCCCTGCTGGCAAAGGCATGAGAGAGAGCAATGACATTGCTTGGATGGCTGTGGGATGTGACAGCTTGTTTTTTTCAAGGGTTACTGGAGTTATAGATTTAGTAGGTTTTTAACAGTGAAGGGTCCAGAGCTGTGTCTTAAAATGTTGATGAACTGGGAGCTGTCCTTAGAACAGGGGGAAGATGGATGCTGTGGACTGGTTTTGGATTTCCTTACAGAAACCAGGGCAGGTTTTATTACTGCAGTGCCTAATTGCCAGAGCACACTCACCACCAGCAGGTCATTGAAGAGGAAAACTTCCCTTTGGTGAGCTGCCTGCTTCTGCACCTTGTTGACATCGGTCACTTCGTACAGGCGGCTGCAGCACACCAGCCGGCGGTGGGGCACCGACAGGACCTGCAGGGAGCACACAAGGGCATGCAGGAGGCACCTCAGACTGCACAACCCTGCCCAGTGACACAATTCCACCCACTCTGCCCAGACAAACCACCTCCTGACCCCCCTTGCTTGCCCTCAATTTTCCTGCTGGTGCAGTGACAGAGAAAGCCTTTGTGATCGGGGTAAATCAGAGGGCAGGCTAAACACAACCTTCCTGCTCACACATCCTACCTCTGGCTTCCAGCCTTGGCTCACTGCTCATCCTCTCCCACCCCACTGGACATCTGCAGGTTTCCTGGGCTTTGAGAAACCTTTCTGCTTTATATTGGATAAACAGTGTGTACGTTTTTGGGCTACAGATTGGTTACTGCCAAAGAAGCTGTCTGTGCATTTGGGGATCTCTCAACCCCAGCAATTTTTAGGGAACTCATTAGAGACAGGTGGATAAAATTGTTCTCTATCAATTTGCCTTTCACTTCCTACACCCTTAAAAGGCCTGAAAGTTTGAAACACTGCAGAACTATCAGTTGAGCACTGGCAGGCAGGACCTGCAGTAAAATGCATGGGAAAACAATTACTGCACTAGATGCTGTAAGCTCTGGCCAAGGAGATCCCTCAAAATTAGAAAAGAATGAGATAGCAGGAAATAAAGAGTTTGGAGAAAAAGGAGTAAATTTGTAGAGACAAGCAAGGAAAGTATTACATAAGAGAAGAAAGTCATAGAGGAAAAGCACAGAAAAGAGGGGAGGGAGGGAGGTGGGGGACAGAGGGGCTGAGTGGGTGCCAGCAGGGTCATGGGTGCTCACCGTTTTCATTCCAACTATGGACTTCTCCACTTTGGTGACATAAGTTACATGGTCCTCATTAGATTTGAGCTCTTTCTGCTGGATTCTCTCATAGATCCCCACCACCAGCTCCCGAGGGATGTCAGCACCGTCGTCCACCCCTGCCAAAGGCAGAAAATGTTGGGCAGGCCAGGCAGAGAGAAAAGGAAAGGGAAGAACCAGTGGTCCCTGGCAGGTCACTGCTGCCTCTGCACTGCGCAGTGCTGGGAGGGCTGAAGGGGAACAGCAATCTCTCACTTTCGGCTGCCTCCTTTGTTTCTCTAATGCATCCAATGCACCAGCTGAGAGACTGACATCCCTAAGGCCAATGCAGTTGATTTCATTATTCCATTGCTCTGCATGGTGGCTCCTTTCCATGTGTTCCCTAAGGTTTTATAGCCACAATTTCACATTCATATATCTTGGGCCACTCAGCAGCAACCCCTGCATTGATTTTGTATCATCAGAAGTGCTAGGTGTGGAGAAGGCCTGTGATGGCATTCTGCAGCTCTTCCTGCCAATCCAAGCATCAGCTCTCCTTGTCTTGGTGACCTCCACCATTTTCCTTCTGTGTTGTCTCCTAGGAATAATACTCGAGAAGATTATCTGGTTGCTATTCTGGTTGTGGTATCTCTGCCTTGACCCTGCCCCTTCCCTCTTTTACATCTCCTTAGATAATTCTCCAGATTTTGCTTCCTGATCCTTCAGAGCCTGAAAGAAAGTTTTTTTCAGCCTTCCCTGAACCAAACACTGCAAACCAAGCTGCCAGTCCTTCCTCCAAACTGAATTCCTCCAGTCATTTTATATTGATTTTCTGTGCCTCCCCTCCAGCTCCCTGGTCTGAGATGTGCTATCCTGAGTGATGCAGGTGAGAAATCAAAAAGCATTGAGATGTCCTGGCTCCCCTGCCTACATCCCTGCAAATGTATCCCAAGTAACATTTGGAACACAGGCTGCTGAAGCTGCTGGCCTGGCATTGGCCTGCAGGTGAGTCTGGATTGAACTGTCTCTCCTGGTCTGTGATGGGGTGACATCCACTCCCTCTAATATTAAAGTTGTGGTGTGTTGCACACTGGAGGTGAGTGACCTTCATGCTGCTTTAAATCATTGTGGTGAGAACTGACAGATTTTAAGGCAACTCTAATTGTAAGCTACCATTAAAATAAACCCCTCCTTTGTTAGTGCTATCAATTGTAATAATAAAAGGGATGATGGAAGGTAGCAGCCCCATTCAGTATCTGTGGAATTAACTTGAAAGAGGGCCTCGGTGTCACATTATACCAGTCTGAAGCAGGTGACAAATTGTGGAAGGTGTGGGAGGCTGAGATGACACTTTCTGAACAGCAATCAGGACAAAGAAACCCAGTCAAAGGAACCCAGAAAAGTACAAAATCTTCAGAAAAGACAGGAATTTACGCTGGAAAAACTTTGGGGGAGCTTTATCTGAATTGCAGATGTGCAGTAAGAGAAACTTGAAAAATGGCTGACTTAGGATGACCTAGGAGTGAATATGGCTGGGAAATTGGACAATAATTTGTCTAGACGTGATGTCAAAAAGGCCAAACAATACTAAGCTGTGTTAGTAGACCTGAAAATAAGAACAAGGCGGTGGCTTTATCCATGAGTATGTTGTGACCACATCTGAAAAAGTGCTTTTAACAACCTATTACCAGGATGGAAAGGACTGACCTTGAAAACAGAAGAAAATTGATTTGGGGAACTGATGTATCAGAAATTGCAAAGAGGTAATGTATGCATGAACTCTGTCATGCCTACAGTTACTATAAGTAATAGCAGGCAATTAAGAAGGGCAAGCTTTAGCCCGAATGAAAGGAAAATGTGTTCAAATATTCAAAGCAGCAAGTAGGGCTTGTTTAGTACAACCCAGCAGGGTCTAAGAAGGATGTAGCTGAACAGTAGGAAAATGTAATACAATGGACTGTTTCCAAGCAATGAGATATCTTAAAAATGAAGCCATCTCTCGAAGGAAGATGGTTGGTTCCTGAGAAGGCTGGACAGCTTTCTGCAGAAAGCAAAGCTAATTAGACTGTCCCTTCCCCAGCACCCTAGAAGGCATCTCAAAGGGTCTTCCATGTCTGGCTCACAGGCAAGCAGCAGAAGACCTGGAGAAAAGCAGTTCCTCTAGGTTTTTCCTGCCTTCATCTAGGCAGAATTTAGAAAAGCAAGAGGGCAAAAAAATCCCAAACCAACCAAATCAAGGCAGGACCCTCACCTCTGAGATTGCGAATGAAGTCCTCCAGCATCATCTTCCTGTCAGGCTTGATGTTGGGGCTGTACATGTCCGTGTTGAGGAGGATGATTGCAAAGGCCAAGATGAAGATGGTGTCCGGGTTGTGAAACTGCTGGACCACATCTGGGTTACACATGCAGTACCTCTGGCTGCAGCAGGAGGGATGCACACACTTAACACGGAACATGGGAGCCCTCTGCTCCAGCCTGCCAATGGCTTTATCACAAGCAGATCACATTCCTCCTTTCACTCCACCTCTCACACCTGAGAGAAGGAACCCGCTGCTCTCTGAAGGCAAATTTCCCCACCAGTGGCAGAAATAGGCCACTGAAACGTCAGTTTCTTGTCCTCGGGAGCTAAAAAAGCAAGTGAGACTGGAGAGGAGTACTCAGAGCGTGTCAGTACATAAGTGTAATACAGGTGTCTGCTCCAGCCTGCCTCGCTAAGCACAAAGCCCTCCTCTGGATGACCAAGGCAGAAGCCAGCAGCCCTGCAAGCCCCTCTGCTTCTGTTCCTGTGAGTCACCAGTGCACAGGGAGCCCTTGCTGGCAGCCATGGCAGGACTGGCCCCACCCTGGCCCCCGCTCCCCTCAGTGCCACTGAACATCTGGCAAGGCCACAGCCCTGACGAGCAGGCCACAAAAACTCCGTCCTCAGGAGCCCCTCCGTGATCCCCCTCTCTGGAAGGGAGCTCTGTGGACATTCTCTCCATGACTGCTGGGTTTTGCCTGGGGTGTGTTGTGTTCCCTGCTTCCCCCGGCTGCAGCAGTGGGGCTGCAGGGCTCCTTCCATACCTGAAGGCCTCGATGAGCCGCTCCACCTTCTGCGCCTCCCCCTGCACGCGGATGTGGGCCTGGAATTTCCGCAGGGCCTCGTCCAGCTCCATGCCTGAGAAATCCATCTCGTCCACCACACAGCTGTGAGAGGGGGACACAGCCTTCATCAGAACATCCTCCCTGACCAGTGACACCAGGCAGGCTCCTGCACTGTGTGCTGAGGCCCAGTCCCCACGGGAAATCCCATGGGACAGGCCCTGAGACATCGCTGTGGCTTCCTGGATCCTGCTAACCATGGGCAGTGATTTCACTCAAGGGATTCCTGCATCCTACAGCTGGTGAGCAATTCTTGTGCTTTACTGTGTATTTATATATGTGTGTGTGTACATATACACCATGATATATGCATATCACACCACAGACAGCATATACATCCACATATGCATATACAAAGAATGTATATATATATATATATATATATGTATTGATACTTACCTGTATCTATATAGATATAGAGACATCTATATTGACATAGATATTGAGACACCTGTATCAATATCAATAAGGCCAGAATCAGCTCAGAGAAAATAGGAAATGGAAATTGTTGTACAGAAATAACATGCAATGTTGCATGCTTATTACCTGCTCATCTGGTATCACTTTGCATTTTGAGGTGATTCACTGCCCACTGGAAATTCATGGCCAATTTAGATACCCCAAGAAGGGGATGACACCTCTCATTTCCCACTAAAGCATTCTCATTTTATAAAGGCCCTGCTCTTAGTCTCCAAAACCTAACACTACAGTTCTTGCTCTCTGTATTAGTCAAATAATCTACTTGTTCTTATTCCTACTGAATGACATTTCAGTCACTTGTAATGACAACACCTTTCACATGTGGCTTCAGCACATTCTGTGAGCATATTCCTACCTTTTGTGCTCAGGTCATTACTGCAAGCATTAATCAAAAGACTAGACTCAGAAACCCCTGTTCATAATGTCCCTTAGGCCCAACTTCCCATTTCAGCAGAGTATGTAGGCACTAATGTCTGTACCAGCCAATTCCCTCCCCTGTTTATGATTCCTATGCTAATTTCTCTCTCTTCCACTCTCAACAAAAAATTTCTCATGTCCAAAGCTTTGCTGAAGTCTAGAATTATGTTGTGCATGTCCCCTGTCTAGAAAACTAGTTATTCTAACAAAGACAGACATTGAATTAATCTACTTTCCACTGATTTTGGTACATACAATTTACCTTCTGTTTGTCATTATTCTTTCCCAAAAAGAAATTTTCAAAACTGAAATTCTGTCCAACAGATGAAGAAAACCACAGGTGCTGAAATCCCATTTTCTTAAAACCTTCCTTAAATACAAAGTAACTAATTTGCTAATGGGACCACCTTGACATTAGAAGTGCTGTAAAAATTCAAGAACTTCATATTTTCAGCTTCTCTGTACCTTGGATGCTACTTCTATTAGCCCCTTAACCCCTTTATTTAATTCTTTGTATTGTGTTTGGGTTGCTTTGCCATGTGGTAAAGGATAAACTGATGCCAAATTTAAGGTTATTAAGGAGGATATTTTCCCCAAGACAGGTTGTCTGGGACTTTATGAGGACTGGGACAAGGGAAAAAGAGGGGGAGGGAATTAGGTCTCAAATGGGTCCTTCTGTTTCCTATGATTATCTGGAAATTTTGCCAAAGAAACCTGTACTGATGGAGGGATGTGCTGTAACCAGTTTCTTCTTCCTTTCTGAGATAAACTGGGGTGTGTCTGTCTGCTGTTTGCTGTGGGTTGTTGGGTTGAGGCTTGTGAACTGAGCTGTTGAGTGCCACGTGCAGCCTTGCTAGGATAAAAATCTGTAGTACAACGCCTCAAAAGGGTGAGGGACAGAGTTCAAATGCCCAGAGATGTCTCGGCATTCCTCCATTGCCTTATGGATTCAGGAGTTACCATTTACTGGGGTGGCACCCACAGAATAATTTACCAAGAGCTCTGACTGAACATGAAGCGCTTTGTTTCTTCTGAGGTTGGATTTGTTACAACCTCAGCTAGGAATTGTGGGCTCTTTCTCTGCACCAAGTCCATATAATCGAAATTCAGAAACAAATAGGGAGCAAGGGATGAGAATCAAAGGGACTGCTCTCAGAGGAAATCTTCCATGAAATATTTTTTTATCTCTCCAAGAGGTGGACTGCAGAAACACTTGGCAATAACAAAAACTTCCTCCACTGCCCCTTTCCTTTTTCATTTTTATTTTTCTCATAGTTATACTCAGTCCCTTGGGTTAACATCAAGGCATTCTGCTTCTTGGAATTTATCTTTGATAGTAAGAGCAGTTTTCCTCTTGTTAGTCGTTATTGTGTTCACGGCTGCAACCACCTCTGCACTTGGGCATTTCTTATTATTTTTTAATCCTTTCCAGTCTGCAGTCCCTCTCAGCACTGACCCCAGTGATTTTGCTGCTATTGTCTGCTTCCAGACATGTGAACACTGAGCCCTTGCACAGCCCAGGGACACCCGTTAAGGTCACCCAAGTAACCCCAATCCACCAGCATTAAATCATCTACCTTTTCCTTACTCCTTCCCCCTTGGATCAGCTTTCCCCCTCCACACAGGCTGTCCTAACACATCCTCCCCTTTGTGTACAAATCTCGAGTAATAAAGCCAATGCCCTTAATACAGAAAGCATCCAGCTTTCATTAGGACAAGAAGGACAAGGCAGCTGCTCATAGCTCTCTTCAAACTCAAACAGGCAATTGCCACATAAGTTATGCTCGGATTCTCCTGGGAGAGTTTCTCTCACAGACTGACTGATGCAGCTTTGCTTTGTAAATTCCAGCTCCTGGGAGTCTCTTCCATTTGTCTCTCAGCCCAAAGAACAGTGTCCCCTGTCCTGCTTACTGAGAAAAGTTGACCAGGCAGAAAGGACAGCTTAGGAAGAACATTTGATTCAAGCTTGGATTTGATTTATCTGACAAATCCTGTGCCAAAGGCCTGAAGAACAACTCCTAGTGGAGCCATCAGGTATCAAGCTGCTATTTCTGCTGCTAGACAGGCAGGAAGAAGGGTGGATCAAACTTGTCTGATACTTTTTGTATTTTAATTTGATTTGACACAGCAAAGTCCATATAAAGAGCCAGACAGCCTTGTGCTATGGGTCCACCATGTTCCTGCTACTCTTCTAGACAGCTGAAGTTTTGCAGCCTTCCCCAACTTCAGATTCCTGCACAGACTGGCTTTAACTTTCCAAATGCACTCTGGAAACTGTCAGACATCCCCTGAAATGCAGCACAACTTTTCTTTGTGAAACCCTTGCAAGGAGGTCATTTCTTTCCAAGCTAGAGACCATGGAAGCTGACAAAGGATACAAGAGTGGGGGGCTTGTGGACCTGATTTTTCTGAGCCTGAGAGAATTACAGCCTGTCAGTGGCTGATCTGTTCCCAAGGGAAAGTCTCTTGAGAGACCTTGTTCAAGGTCTAGCTTTGTAAAGAATTTCCTTTTCTCAAAACAGTTCTGTGCAGCTGTGGTTAGTGTGTTCTTCTCTTATCCCACCAATGGGATAAGAGGTGGTGTTCCCTTTACCAATCATGTAAAACCTGTAGCGTAATACCCTATAAAAGGCTGAAAAGTTAGGATAATAAAAGCTTTTCTGACCACCTTGTTCGGGTGCTGTGACTGAATCCACCATCCTAGTTTGTGTCCAGCAGCAACAGTGGCTCCCTGCATCCAAGGAATAAACCAACAGCTTATGTGCACATGCCAAAACTGGTGCTGAGTTCATTTTCCCACAAGCAGCTGGACACCTGTGAGATGCCTATTCCAGGACCACCAGGAGGCTTGAGGGATGGTGATACAGGAACACAGTAATCACCTTGTAAAATCTCATGTTTCAACAACTTCCTGCCCATGAACTTGCAACAAGCCACACAAATTGAGTTTGCAGTGCATCCAGAGATTCATTTGCAATAGATGACTTTGGATATTTGGATCATGTTGTTGAAGTGAGCAGGGAAATTGCTGGCTCCCTGCCTCATAAACAAGGTGGTGGGGGATGAGGACTCTTGTGCCACCTGTGTACATGAGGAGTTTGATCTGCCCTGAGGCACCTCACAACAACAAGCAGAGAATTCCACACCAGGTTCCAGGACCAAAGAGTGGGCTCCTAAATGGATTATTATACTTAGCCATTGTCTCTGCTGTAGCCTCCTTGGCTACAGGGAAAGATCCCCCCAAGAGTGGATGGACATAATGGCAAAAAAGCTGAGAGGATTTAGCACAGGGCTAAGCATGGCAAAAAAGCCTGTGGCAGAAGGGTTCAGTGAAGGCAGGAAGCAGCTGTATCATGTGGGGCTGGGATCTGCTCACCCAAGTGTAATGACCTATTTTCCAGCTTTTCTGCTCAGGTGACAATGCAGCAGGAGCTGGGATGCAACTAAAAGCATCTGTAATGAACCTGCAGCCTCCACTCAGGGAGGGAGCAAGGGGGGAGGCAGCCAGGTGGAAAGTTTAAACTCACAAGGCACAAAGATATTAATAAAAACCATCCCTTTTCTCAGCCTCCTTAATTCTGCAGGCTTTCTGAAGTTGAATCAGGATTTGGGTGAACTGTAGAAGAGCTCAGCTCAGCTCAGCTCCCTGGAAGGAGACTGCCCTGTACATGTGAACTGAACAGAAAGAAAAGTTAGCAGGACTCTGCAGTTCCATGCTCCAGTGGGGACAGGTGTGCATCCCAAGCCTGCCCTCCACACTCCCTTGGGCAGGACAGTCTCTACACTGGAGACCACGGCCCACACCACTCTGCCCTTTCTGGAGAATGCTACAGCAGGTGCATTGCTGGTTTTTGCCTGGGGCTCTCATGCCTACTCCCCCTCCCATGTGAGCTGCTGGAGCTCACATGGCTGCTGACTTGGGAATCTCCTCCTTCCTGAGCTTCCCTGGGGACCATCTGCACCTTCAGCCTGTACTGGCCTGGCATGGGAAGGCTGTTCTTACTCACACTTGGTGTGTGCTACAGCTCTGCTCTTCACATGTCACAGCCCTAACACGTTCTTCCCTCTGTCCTGGTTCCGTCACATCCTGATCTACTGCTCCTGCCCAAACCCTCTGGTGATGCAAGTCTCTTACTGACCCTCTGTAGCATCCCCAGTGAGAAGAGGAAAGAAGCCTAGTTTGGGCTAACCTGACAAGTCCATTCTGTCTGTCCAAGAGGAACCCAATCTGTCTCCCCCCAGCTCTGCACTTACTCAAGAGCAGTTTTTCTCTCCCTTACTTTCCATGACAGAAAGAGAAGATAGCACAGGCTTGACAGACAGGAGATCTGCTCACCCCCAGGGAGAATGTCTCCAACAGCAACTTCCACTCCTAACAGCAGCCAGACCCCAACTCAGCACAATGTTTCCTCTGCTGGAATCCCTGCCCATTTCTCCTCTGACATCTGCACTCCCAGGTCCCACGAGCTGAACACAAACCATCCACTACCAGCACAGCTGACTCTGTTCATGAAATCACTCACATTATCTTGTTCATGAATGAGCTATAAATGGAAGCAATTCCTGAGTCAGGAACAGGTGGAGGGGAAGAATGGACTAAAGTGAAGGAAAGTATGAAGGAAGGAGAAAAAAAAAAGCAACAAGTAAACACAGAATGAAGAAAGGATGCAAGAATGATGATATGTCTCCAATTAAAACTATGGGTTAATGCCTTGGGCCTGTTTCAAAGAAACAGAATTATTTTTCTGCAGTACTTGACAAGTAGATTTGATTGAAACTGCTCAGTACCACAAAGGTGCTTTAATGGGCCAGGCTACCTCTCTCCAGCTGTATTCCCTGGACTGGCTGACACTGAAGCCTTGGGGCAGGTCCCCAGTGACTCCCTCTCACTGGCTGCAGAGGAAGGACATCCTTGGGTCTTACTGTGGGATGCAGATCACAGTGAATGGTTGTTCTGTGGGATGCTGAAAATAGGTTACAAGTGGGATTTATGCCCTGTAACACAAAATGCCTAAAAGCTGGTCGTCTGAACTAGCACACTGAGAAAAACAACACTCTTGAGGGCCCTGGGTCTCTCCACTGACAAAAGGAATTCATAAATCTCTAGAAGACACTAAACTTGGTGGTGGCCCACAACAGGTGAGATATATCCTAGTTTTAAAGATTGGGGTCTTTTCTAAACAAGAAAATTACATACTGCATCTTCCTAAAGAGACAGACCTGAGTGGTTCAGTGTTATCAATGTGTGTGTGTGTGTGTGTGTGTCAATTATAGTCAGAAACTGTAGAAAATCTCCTGCTCTCTCTGTTGTTCCTCTGGCTAGCATGTAGAACTACTTGTTAATAATCCAGACACCTTTTCTGAGTTCCAAGGAAATCAGTTAAAGGTTGGAAGATAAGAGCAGGAAGATGGAAGGGAGATTATAATTTCAGGGCATTTAGGTGCTGGGCATGAAGGTGTGGGAAGGCAAAATAGCACACCAAAGTGCTCAATCCTCATAAAATGCTTACCTCACCTAAACCCTTGCCCTTTTACATAAAAGGCTTTGCAACCAGCATAGCACTTCTCTGGAGTTTTATGTTTGCTAGGTGGGCAGTAAAGTGGGATTGTGTTCACAGTGGCAAATTCTGCTGTGCACTCCTGAGCTCTGCTGTTGGACAGCAGGAACAGGCAGAGGCTGCCTTGTCTGTCAGCCAGAACAGCTCCAATACCTGCAGAGGCCAAGAGAACTCTGCACAGTACAGACTTGTGCCTGGACATTACAGCTGAGTCTGGAGTTTGTAACCTGGGCAGCTCTGCCCTGCCTCCAAATGCACAAGGGAGGCTGACACTTTTGCAGATGTTTTAAAAGCTGTCCTATTATTTATTCATGCAGCTGGGTTAATTCAACCTGGCTGCAATAGAAACATTGCTTACAATACACAATTGCAACATAAGTTTTCACATCGAGCGAAAGCTAAACTAACACAGCAAGTGGCATCAATAATTGAAATTGCTTTGGGGAGGTAGAGGAGGCTCCAGGGTCAGGTTTGGGATGTGAAGGAGCACAGACATCTCTGCCTGCATACAGGCTTGCTCACTGCAGGTGATCAGAGCCTGTCCAAGCCCTGCTGCCTGCTCACAGCCACCCTGCCTGGACATTTGACCTCAGCAGGACTAAGTGCCTGATCTTCCTCTACCCATTTGGGCCACAGAAATGTCTGTGGTATTGGGCAAATTGTGCAAAAGCTACTGTATGAGCTCTCCTGTCTGCCACATGCTCTCTGGGGAATATGATGTACCTTAACACTGCTAAGCGTGGGTGGATGTGGGGACAGCAAGGCAGTCCCTGCAGAGTCTGTTCTCCCGGCCTGTGTCAGTGTTCCTGAGCTAGTTTGATGGGACTTGGATGGGGAATGAGAACCAGACTAGGTCTCAGACAGTTCTAAAATGCCAAAAGGTCTTTGATCTGCCTCTTGTTCCCATAGAAACTGCTCATAAGTTGTGACCAGCCCTTGAGATACAGTGCACTGGAAATGCCAGCACACCACACTACACTGCTAGCCCTCTTCTTGCAGCAGGGACAGAAAAAATATCCAGGATTATCATTCTGGGCCATGATTTCTCCTTTCAATGCCTCATTTCCAAAGCATTGGATTGGCATTGGGTGTGCAGCCATTGCCCATCCAGCTCTCACGAGCAGCCAACGAAAAATTTCCCTGCAAAACCCACCAAGCATGCTCAACCATACCCCCAGGCGCAGAACTGGTACAGGAAGAAAACACCTTCAAATGGCACAACTACAGCCAGCTGAATGTGCATGTTTTTTCCTTCCTGTTTTAGAACATTCTGCATTTATTTTAAGTCTACTTTTATCTTTGCCTTTAAGGAGGACGAATCAGCCATTTACTGTGAAGAGGGGATGGCAGCACAGATTGTTAGTGCAAGCCCATCATCTGTTGCCTGGAGAGATCAGGCACAGGTCTGAGCCCTGTACTCAGACCCAGTTGTTTGGTCCATGTTCAGGTACACACAGTCCCTGCCCAAGATGAATCCAGGTACACACAGCCTCAATATCTCGGTCCCCACCTTTCAGCCTTGTTTTCCACAGATGTTAATAGGATGGGCAAGGTCACTCCTTCACTGAACATCTGGAGTGTTACCATGAGAGGGGCAGTGGAAACATCGAGTAATGAGCATGATGGAGCAGTGGCCCCCATGCCTCATGCAGAAACAGGACAGGCAACCCCAATGCAGCAGCTCTGGGCACGGAGGCTGGGAGGCTGACACCAGGATTTGCAATAGGGACTGCCCCCATGAGCTGCTGACACTGAGTTTGTAGTCCCATGTGAGGCAGAGAAACACAGTCATTTGCAGGGATGATGCCAAATTTAGGATTACAAGGAAGTGTCAGCCTATTGTTGCAGTGCAGAGACTAGGTTTGGGCTTGAGCAGATTATCTGCCAGGGAAAGCAGCCCACACAATGCTTAGTGGAGAAAAAGAAGCAATTACTGCTTTTAATTGTAGTTCTCAGCGTGAGGACACTGGACAGCACGTGTATCTTATTGCTGGACAAATCTTTACTTCTACAGTACATTGAAAAAAAGAGATGAACCAAAGGTTAGATAGGCACCTGCAGCAATAAGAAGCAGCAATTGCAGCTGGAATTAATGTTAAAATTTAGGCCTAGATTTGGCTCTTGAACTTTGGCATCCTCCAGCCTTCCTCTGGAGTAGAAGGGGTTTGGAGTTTCTGTATGGTTTGGCTCAAGAGAAACCACTGCCAAATTCAAGGGGAATAGAGAACATATTGGAGAATGGAAAAATGCAATAAAGGACCCAGTACAAATGACTTTCCACCTAATGGAAAGGCAGCTCTCACTAAGAGTTGTGCTTCTGCATAATAAAAGTGCTGCCAGCTGAGTGCTGGCCTTGAAATGGGTCTCTGAATGAGCTATACTTGAAAGAGAGAGGTGTAGGCTGAGAGATGCATGGCTTGTGACCAGGAGAGGGTCATGGTGACAGAATTGAAGGTAACAATCTAGCAAAGGCAGCCACTGAATAGAAGCAGGAAGGAAACCTCAGACTTTGTTCTGAAAAGGGCCAGCTCAGCTGGTTGGAGATTTTGGAGTGGGGATGTTCCTCAGTGCTCTGTGGCTGCTGTGGCAATGACGAGCCCTTAGCAGCATGTTTTCATATCCTCATCACCACAAACAGGACCTCGTAATTATCCTCATAATGCAGTTGGACAAACTCAAAGGGCCATAATTGCCAACCTGGACAGGAAGAGAACTGAGTATGTAGCCAGCGTTCAATTCTCCCTGCCAGTCCCACAGCAAGGAGCAGATATTTTTCCTCCTCTGCCTCTCTTAGTACTTCCCAGAGGGCACCAGAGGCTCTATATATGGATGGGATGAGACCCCAGCCAGTCTCCCAGCCCCCAAACCTACCAGCATCAGGAGTGCTGAGCTCCTGCCAGGTGACTGCAGACCTGCTGAGGAGGGACTGAAATGAAAGAACTGATGGTATGAAGGGTGAAACACATAGCTGGGAAATGTGTTGAGGGATGCCGAATAGGGACTGGCAGTGGTGGAGTTCCTGGAGAGTGGGGTGAAGGGGCATGGAGGACAAAGTGCTTGCAGGTGCAGCCAGGGGCAGAGTGGGCTGGCAACTCTTTTAGAGTGCAGGGAGGAGGGGAAGAGATTTCCACACTTACTCCAGGACGTCCCTGTTGAACTGCTTCTTGCTGTTGCCCAGGAACTCCCCAATCATCTGGCGGCTGAGGCCCTTCCGCTGCAGCAGAAAGTGTGCCACCCCAATGGGGGTGTCGGGGATGAAGCCTCGGGAGATCAGGAACTGGATCCCTTTGTCTGGGTTTCTGGAAGGGAAGGACAGAGACATGGTGAGTTTGCATGATCTCTTGGAGGTGTTGTTGCCTCTGGCTCACCCCATGGCTTGCATCAATGCAGCCCTTGGTGTGCGCCTGGGCTCCTGTGGGTCCACGTGTGTGTCAGGAATGGGACTGGTTGGGACGAGGAAAAGTGACTTGCTGTGTGCCCCCCTAGCTGCTGCTGAGGACAAAAAGATTTCATAGGACCTGCTGTGTCACTTGCAGCACCTGCTGTCACCTGGGAATCAGGTGACAGGTAAGTGGCAGGTAAGTGGCATCCCACTGCCCAAAGGACCCTGCTGCATTGAACCGTGCCTCCTTAGGGACTCTTCTGCCATCCATCCGCTCCAGGGCCAAAGGCTCTTTCCTCTGTGAAGAGACTTAGGAGATATTGCTGCCATGGTCTATGGGAAAACTAGGCTCAAGACTCCAAGGGGGATAACCAAAAGTGAACACTTTTTCTGTTAAAAAAAATTGTTTTTCATACATTTTCAACATTCATTGTTGAGTGATACCTTTTTACCTTCCTCACCTGAGCTTGAGGTTGGCTGTCTGAACAGAAATCCCCTACTCAGATTTGCTTATCTCCACTTCCCTCACTCTCAGCTGTATTTTTCTTCCCTTCTCTATTGATTCACACCCTCAGGCAGAAATCTTTGTGTGTGAGAGAAAGCACCCAGAGAACACTTTGTCAGAAGAAGGGAGGGAGCAGCTCCCAGACAGGGCTTTTCTCCCTCTGTGGCTGTGAGCATCTCTCTGAGAACAGGTCTGGTGCTGAGTGGGCCTGATTGCCTGGCTGTGGGAGTGATTTTCTGCTTCTTAATGTGCCAGTGTCTGTGCTTGCACACACAGCTCTTACAGAAGCAGAGTGGTTTGGGTTGGGAGTCTACTCCAACCCTCCTGCAGTGGGTGGGGACATTTTTAACTAGATGAGGTTGCTCAGAGATCCTTCAACCTGATCTTGTATATCTTCAGAGATGAGGCATCCACCACCTCTCCGGGCAACCTGTGCCAGTTTCTTCCTTACATCTAATTGAAACTGGCCCTCCTTCACTTTAACTAATCATCAGCCCTGGTTCTATTGCCAGAGGCCCTGATAAAACATGTGTCCCCATCTCTCTGTCCTGGTTTATAAGCCCCTGTGTATCCTGGGAGTGGCTGTGAGCCTGTGTGGTGCCTGTGTCACAGCGCAGACAAGAACAAATGTACGTGTGTATTGTGCAGGAAGTTTATATTTCAGTCTGCCCCACTGAGGGCTCTCTGGCATGATGCACTGTGCTGAGGTGAATCACTGCAAAGGCAGGAAGATTGCCGCGTTTCTTTGGTTCTCACTGGTGAGAACCACTCACTGGTGAGTGGAGAGAGGTAAGAGGGTGACTTCATGAAATGATGTCTTACTTCCATCATTAATCCAAATTCAGGGTTCTTCATCAAGGCTCAAGGAGTGAGTTTGCTCAGGCAGTTTCAGGGGCGAGGAAAAGAATAGGATGAGATTTCAGAGCACGTGAATGCATGATCTGCACAGGCACAGACTGTGACATTGTCAGGTGGTGAAATATGTGGGTGAGCAACATATGTCTAACAACTATAAGGGGATCAGCATCCAACAGAATGGCCTGCTCCTTACAGCGGCCTCACGGGCAAGTGAAAAGTAGATGGGCTTGAAATAGTTCTGCCTGCTCTGTAATGTCAAAAGAAAATATCCTGGGCAGTGTGGCCTCCTTGGGGAGAGGGCTGCAGGAACAATCAGCCAATTAAATTTATAAACAGGAGAGGTACAAGATTTTATATTGAAAACCCCAGGCCTTCTTCAGGGAAAAGCAACAGTGCACCTTCTTTATTACCAGCCTGGAGCTCCTGGTTCACCACTGGAGAGTACAGGTAAAGTTCCCTGCTAAGGACAAAGGTGGTATGACTGGGACACAAGTCAAACTAAGCAACAGGGATCCATAAAATGCACATCCACCTGCACACTTTGGTATTTAGCAAGGGATGGTGTGGTGTTCGCAACATGAGGATGAACTCAGTTAGACCTGTGTGATTCCAAAGTCACTGGACTGACTTTGGACCCACTCCAGAGGAGCTGAGAGCTGAATATGGCCAGAAAAACGCACACCCTGGCATGGATGTGCAGGTCTCAGTAGAGGTGGTACACACAATGGCATCAGAGGATGCAGGATAAAACAGTCCAACTGTGACAGCCCTCCTGCACTGCCTAGTCTATAACTCAAATATTCTTTCACTAACAGCAGCCTTTCATCAGTTTTTCCCAGGATTCAATTTGTTCTCCACAAGATCCTGATAGCAATGCAGCATCTCTGCCACTGAACACGTGCAGAGGTATTCCCATGTAGTGCAGCATGCAGCTTTTACCCAGATGTGCAGCAGACAACTCTTCTCCCCTCTCTCCTGAGCCTGGGCCCTGATATTCATTGTTGGTGTTGCAGGGGTGTTAAGCAGAGCCAGTAAATGCTGCGGGATTCCTGCTGGCTTTCCCTCTGCCCACACAGCCAGCTGCCCACACACACTGAGCTGTTACAGCAGTGCTGCATGATGGAGCACTCACCATTCCAGGGATTTCACCCCCTCACGGTGCAGCAGGGGAGGGGAAAGTGCTACCGCATCCGTGTGCTTCCAGAGGCCTGCCCCAAGGCAGAGCACTGCCTTCCAAAAATGCAAGACAGGGCCAGATAGACTGTGGCAGACTCCACTAGAAACTGCAGGCTTTCAGCTCCTGCTCCAGGGAAAGCCAGGAAAATGGATGCACACACGCACACACACACACAGCCTGAGCTCCACACCCTGCGGATCAGTGCCCACATCCCAAACCCCACAACAGTAAACTGGCTTCTTCCTGGAAATAGACAGGGAAAGCAACAAACAAATCACTGCAGAAATCTTAATGGCCCTTGCAGCCCCTTGGATAGGAAGTCACAAGGGGGGCCACATGTCCCAGAGATACTGCTCAGAGATTGAGGAAAGCCATCATTCCCCAGAGCTAACAGGTTATTTTCCTTACTCCTGTCCTTCAACCCGTACTCAGAACTGGAAATATGTCCTTCTCAGTTCTGTAAGAGTCCCAAATCTGTCTGACCTAATATCACTTCACTTCTGGATGTGCTCTGAGACCAGCCCTAAAAACCTCTCTTGCTGGTGCCTGCCTCCTGGAGTCCACAGCCTCCATGGTACACACACATAAATCCCATGCATTGTCCCTTTGTCTGTGGCAAACTTCTGCCTAGGACTGGATAATGATCAGTCCTTGCTTTGACTAAAATGCCCACGCTAACCTGTGGAAAAATGTTCTAAAGTGGGTACATTACATCCTCATTATTAGGGGACTCAAATGGAAACAGAGATATGAGAGTGTGATGATAAAGCAAAACCCAGTACTTCTCGTGGCTTGCTTAGATGAGAAAAGCCTCATCAAAAGGAAAGGAGCAAATCTAAATCTCCTTAAGGGAGCTCAGCTTCTTTCTGCCAATCCACGTGTGGCCCTGTGAGTTAACCTCTTCTGATGGTAACCTCTGCTCTGCTTTTACTTTCACACCTACAGCCTTCTCATAGGATATCAAACTCAGATATGTGAGAGACAGGTGACTAAACCTGGTCTGTCAGGTGAAAATCTACCCAAGTATCTGAAGGAAAATGACAGCCAGAGATGTAATTTTGTCATTATGACTCATACTGGGCTAAGCTCAGCTCTACCTCTGTCTTTACTTGGAATTACCCCATGTTAAGTAACCAGGGCTGGGTTTACAGTCCCAGCTATGTTTGTTCCTTTGCAACCGAGTGGAGCAGAGCCATCCCAGGCTCAGCTGGTGGATGCCACATGGGCAGCAAGTGGATCAGTGGATTGTGAGAGCATGGGCACTACTCATGGCCTTGTTCTTCTGTTAGGCAGAAAAGAAGGACAGTACTTGGGAGGATTTAGGGAAAGAGCTTCTGGGAAGCCAACCTGTGTTGTGCATTGCATACCCAGATGGTCACGCCCTTGAATGCAAACAAAGACCTGGAGATGGATCTAGACCAAGAGCCTCATCAGTTCCTAAGAGGCATAACACAGGCTGGGAAACAGAGGAAGAGTCACTCACATGTTAAAGAGGTTCAGTCCAATGCGGTAAAGGCGTTTCCTCATGGTGTCTGTGGAAAGTGTGGGGGACTTGCAGCTGGCTGGGTTCTCGCAGTGGTACCTCGGGAGACTGAGGATCATGGCCTGCAGGGCTTCTTTTGAGGACACCTCAGAGGCTGACTTGGCTGAAGTGGAGGTGCTGCTGCTGCTCAGCTGCTCTGAGTTGTCTGCATTCTCAGACTCAGAGCCTTTGCTTTGCCCTGCCTCATTGCTTGCATCAAACTGGAGCTTCTGCACCGCCATCTGATCCGGCTCAGCACCGCTGTCCCCCGTGCCATTGGTACTGACATCCACCTCGGTGGAAGGGAGGCTGTTCTCAGGTAAGCTCTCTGGGGCAGGTGGTAGTTCACTGCCTTCTCCCTCCCCTTCTCCTGGGCTTTCTTCAGCCTTGGCAGCTGGAGAGGGCCCAGCCTGGTCACCGCTGCTGAGACAGTTTGCCATGGACACCGAGGTAGATGATGAGACAGAGATGTTCTTGTTGTCGATCTGAACCGTGACATCTCGGAAAGCCATCATGAGAGTGCTGCTGCTCTTGGGTAGAGTATCTGGCAGGAGACCTTCCTCCTTCTCCTGATCCTGCAGCTCAGCTTCTAAGTCTTGGTTTGGCTGCATGGAGCTAGCGCTGAAGGTCTCCCTGATCTGGTACGAGCCCCCATCTTGCAGGGAGCACATGGTCTTCAGGCTCCAGGTACTGAGGGCATCGTCGATGGATTTGGCCAGGGACTGAACTTGTTCTGTGAAGGAGTCCTCCAGCTCGGTCAGTGCCCCACTGATGGTGGCTGGCAAGGATGGGGATCTCACCAGTGGGATGCCCACAAAGTTGTACCCCTCCACCAGGGCTTTCTCCGCAGAGAAGCTCTCCGAGTTCTGGACGCGGACTTTCCTCAGGGAGATGCGGCGTGGCATGCGGCTCTCCAGCAGGGAGTTGCGGATCTTCTCAAAGTTCTTGCTGAGCTGGTACTGCCGGAACGCGGTCTGGATGGTGCAAGCTGCCCTGCGAGACACCAGGTGGCCGCCGTACTTGTGCTCTAGCATTTCGATCTGAAAAACAGAGAACAGAGACGTCGGTTTTTGCTTATTGCCTCCTGATGGCTTCTTGTCACCCCACTTCCCACACTGATCAGTTTTCAATGACTGTCAGAGGAACTTCTGACACTGAATCAGCTTTTCCCTGCAATGCCATGCCCCTGATTTTGGCAGAAGGTTCCCATTTGGGCATGACTGGCTAAATCATCAGCACTACGATCACAGCTGTAACAGGATCCTGCCTCTTCCTGGAGTGCCAGTCATAACAGCTGGAGCCTTCAGGTGCCTTTTCCTTGCAGACTCACTTCTGATGGCCTTTAGGGCAAATTCATCGTTGCAAATACAATGTTCCAGCAATGTGTCTTCCTGCTCAGCCCTGCTCTGGTCATGTCAAGCTTTATCTCTTGTATCAGAAATGTTACTAATGCCTCTCCCCTCCTCAGCAACCTTAGGAAATACTCTCAGTGAAACTAGAAATCATTCAGAGAAAAGGAAGAAAATTTAATTTTTAAATGCAGAGAATGGTGGCTTGATCTAGCAGTTAGTGAGAAACATAAACTTCCATACAAGCTAGTGGAGGCTGCGTTTGTTCTGAGTTTGTGTCTTTTAAAAAGCATTCTGAATCCCAAAGTGTCTTCCTTTTTGATATCTGAGTTTTTCAAGTGTCAGCCAGCAATGAAAAGAAAAATACCCAGAAAAAGAAAGACTCTCAGTTTTGAAAGGTAAAAAAATCTGAATTTTAAATGTTGAGACAAGATACTAAAAACAAGTAGAAGGAGAATTTACCTGAGCTGGTAATGACAAACACAAGTAAATACATCGACACACACCATCTCAACTGACTTCAGCAAAGCAGGTACGTATGGTCTCTCCTGTAGTCTAGAATTTAAACTTCCTGGTAATCCCTCCACTCTTCCTCTGCAGCTGGGTTTTCACTAACAAGCTCCAGGAATGACAAAGGATTTGGTTCCAATGAGTGACTGACAGAGGACAAGGGGCACAGTGTGAAGATGAAGGTGGAAGATGGGGTTAAAAAAAAAGAAGAATTAACTCAAACTGCCTTCACTGAGGTTTAGGCTGAACTATGAGCTAAAGTCTACATTACTGGCACTTCACAGGGCAGAGTGCAGGTGCAGACTGTAGTGTTAATACATGTGTGCACACACGTGGAAAAACCAAAAAAAGATGAAGAGCAGGACTGGGAGTGCTGGTGAAGTCAGTCCTCAATTAGCAGAGGATTCGCTGCATCACTCGTGTGGTGAATATGAGCTCGTTAGCAGAACCAAAGGACGAGTTTTACTGACTGCATCCTCATCCCCAGACATAGCACTTGTCCCTCACCATGCCCTGCTGGCCCAGTACTCACAGCCTGAAAAAACTCAGATCCACAAGATCCGGGTTTGCGTGCAAATTAGTTTCACAGTCAGAGTGAGACAGAGGCACGAGCCTCAGCTCACAGAGTCACGTCCTGTCACCTGCTTCCTCCTTCTTTTTCATAACATGGTGTAAGTTACAGATAACAACATCAGTGGGTGATGTAGGTACATGTGATGACCTGGTCTGAAAGCTGTGAGAAGTGTAAATGACCTTTGGAATCTTTCCGATACTAACTCCTCTGGAAGCAGGGGAAGATAATGTGACCTTGGGAGATGGCAGGCAGAGAGGAACAACATTAGCCCAGGCATTTTGTGCCTGCACTGGTATCCTGGCCTTGGAGCAAGGCCTGGGATGCTGACATTTATGGGAGAGAGTGGGATGGGGAGCACATCCTTTCGCATTCCCCTCTCTGGACATGGAGCAGGGACTTTGCCTTGTGCTCAAACATCAGGTAGGCTTCTGTTTTCTGTCTGCCTTGCCCTTGAGCTCAGGGTCTGTCCAAGGCAAACATAAAAGCCCAGCACGCACAAATAGCAGCAATTTTCTTAGCAATGGGGTTGGCCACCACAGTTGCAGAGGTACCTAGCTCAGAGCTCTGCTTACCTCTAATTTAAAGAACATTTGCCTAATAATTTCACTGCTGCCCTCCCAGAAAAGGTCTGCATAAATGTTGCTAAAAATCACCCCCACAATAATCACGGATACAGTGTCATTTACCACAAGACCTGGCAGCAGGCCTTTTGGATAAACAAGGACATCTTAAATCCTGCCATAAAACCAACACTCCTGACTTGTGTTTAAAGTTGGCTTGCCTGGAAAGAGACTGAACTATCCCTTGGCCCATTCCTTCAGGATGAAGGCTCATGCAGATAAATGTAAATTAAACCAGTAACCTGCAAAGGCCCAACCCAGACAGTTATTATTGACAACTGACCGTGAGCACTTAAAATAATGATCTGGTTAATGAAAATGTAGAGCTAATTGTGTTAGGAGGGAAAGAGGAACAAATGGGAGGGACAGAATAACAGTAAAATGCAAAATAAAGCAGAAGCAAGAGCCTTACAATTATCTGAGGTTTCCAAGGAGGTGACAGCCATTCTGAAAACATGAAATTCATATGCTCTGATCTTATTAGAGGCCAAGACAAGATGTCATTGCTGATCTGAAATAAAAGGCCAGTTTATCTCATGCAAGGACAGTGCCAAAAACGGCAGACTTTAATAGCTAGTGAGGGGATCCTTCTGTAGGTTTAAAGGAACAGAGCAAGCTGTCAGTACCTCGATAAAAAACATCAGCAGGCAGTGGCTTTTTGCAGTCCATAATCTCAGTCCTCCTAAAGAACTAAGGCATTAAGGAGCAGAACAAGATCTGAAGTGAGAGGACTCCACAACTAGTCTGTTTTCTAGCTCATACTGGGGTGCAAGACTGGGTTCTGCCAGCCTTGGGTCCGCTGCCAGCTGGCACTGTCCAAAGCAAGGGGGGTCCTACAGCACCTTTCAGCAGGCATGACAGGGACAGGGACAGCTCCAAGGGATGCTTGAGAAGACTGGCAGAGCCAGATGCAGCATCCCCTTAGAGAGAAGTGCCCTTCCCATCCTTGTCTGGTAGCAGTGGGTCTCTGTCTCCTTTTCCTTGCTGTAGCCCAGCCGTTTGCTGCTTACTGATGTCTGAGCCGTACTCATCTGCTGTCAGATCGAGCTAACTGACAGTCCAAAGGAATTAAGGATTTCACACAGCTGTAGCCTGTGTTCTTCCTCTCCAGAGGAGGAAAGGGCATCTGTTAGCACCACAGCAGTCACTGGTAATGGAGATGTATGTCTGGATGGCTGGAGGAACCTTCTCTTCCCATCTGAGAGGCGAGAAAGGCCAGGCATGATTGGCCTTCTCTCGCTCCTAATAAACCCCTTGAATCACAAGTAATTGCCTACTTAAAGCTACTCTTCTCTGGGGAATGATCCGACAGCCAGAGCCAAAGGAATGGAAAAGCAGGAGGGGGGTCGGGGGGATTTCAAAGAATAATTAGCTTAGTATATTTCTGGTCCTCAGTATGAACACTCGTTCTGAGCAATTCAGGCCTTGTGGCTGAATTAGAAATGGCTGTGAAATATCCACTGCCATGAAGGAATACACATGAAGGGAGATTTAACAAGGTCAAGGCAAGCCAAAAGGCAAGCCAAACTGCAGGCCTGGATATGGGCAAACATTTGAGGTGCACACCCCGTGGCTTTGTTGCCCATAGGCATAAATTTATAACCCTTCCAGGAGAGACCATGGCCTGATCTTATTCTCAGCTAGCACTGGTTTTCCACACAGGTTGCCACTGAGCATGGTGACGTGCCCCCATGTTATAACCTGAGAAGAATCAGGCTCAGGGACAGAATCTGAGTTGCTCAAGGCAATGCATGCATCTCAAAATATTAGAAAAAAAAAAGGAAGACATGCAAAGCATACATGTTCTCTATCAGTCAATGCTTCTCCCTCCATCCAGCCTCTCACAATGGAAGGACATTGCTATAAGGGATATTTGTTAATGGAGTGTTTTCCTTCAGCCATGGGACACCTGCTGCCCTTCAGCACAGCCCGAGAGTATGTGTGACCGAAAACATGCTTCTCTTTCCTGTGGTCCCATGCATTTTCCCAACATTACAACAGAGTCTGAGCACAGGGGAACTTTAGTACTTGAGTCTCTGTTCCAGCCTCCCAGCACAGAGTACTTCTGCTCTGTGCACTGTCAGAATTCTCTGTTTCATGGGGCAGGGAGCAAGGAGAGCCATGAAGCCACTCACCAACTCTTTAGGATGATGCTGAGGGGTAACGACTGATGCGAGCCTTGCAGAGGAGGCTGCACTTTACCTTCCTTCCTTACTAGTGCTCAGTCCTCTCTCAAAAGGTAAATGTGACTTCAATTGTGCAGTGACACTAAAAATGTCTCCTTCCACCTGTTTCTCTTACTGTAGATTCTATTCCTTTATTACAAGTTCTGCTATAAGTAGGGTTCTACTGGGGCAGCACTGTGCAGGTCCTATCACCGTTATTCCCATTTAAGAAAACTACCTGATGAGTAAATTGATAGGAATACCTATAAAAACACATACTACAGTGCAAGAGGGGAAGAATTAGTACTCTTCACTGCCTGAAAATCCCCCCTCCCAGAGCTGGAGGCAATTCACTGAAGACATCAATGGGTCTGGAAGGGCACACAAATTGTAAGACCCCTTTGCTGTGAGAAAAGTGGTTTCACCAAGGAGATAGGCTCAGTCCCTGCAAGGTCAGTTCTGCAAGACAGCAGACATGAATGAACAATCAGCTAAACATGTCTCTCTTGTTCACATGCATCCAGGGCAGATTTGGCCTCTGCTGCAAGAACAATGACACAGCAACATGACCTGAAAGCTAAAATAACACAGGACAGACTCTCCCCAGGACAAACCAGAGCAGCTCTAGGATGTTGAGGATGCTAAGCCCATACATAGCAGTCAAGATGTGGCCCACCCTGAAGGTATGTCACATTAGCTTGTGAAGACAGTTCATTAGTCTCTCTTATTTTTTTCCTGGTGTGAGGCAAGAATTCTGTCTGAGTTGAGTATGCAGTACTTTGAGAAAGACTGAGCTAGGGAGCCAAGGCGTCTCTTTTGTTCAGAAGTCTATTGGGTCATTGATCTGACATGTATGTTTAGGGACAGCATCTGTGTCTTGAGGGAAATGGCAGAGAGATGTCCCAGAAGTAGCAGCTACTTCTGTGGAAACCTCATTAGCTGAGACCCTTCAGCTGCAATAGCACAGCTTCCACTGAACTCTCCCCCTGAACACAATCTGGACATTGTCACTAGGGTTTGCTTGTCCTCCTCACCTCACAGACTGCAGGGTCTGCATATCCTCGAGCCTCTGGCTGAGCTGCCTTCCCAGGGAAAAGGCACAAATCGTGCTTTAGGTTCTGTTTTGCACAACAACTCTCCTGGACTGTAATTTGCAGAGACAAGGAGGGAGGGGACACATTCCACCTGTGAGGGAGGAGGCCAGCTGCTTTTAGCCCCTGTCCCACTGTCTCCTGCTGGGAATCCATCAGAGATGGGCAAGCTTGTGCTCTGGAGCTAGGCTGTAGCCCCAGGCACAGAAGGCAAGGCTTGCAACTTCTAGAATGGAATCATTTTGTCTCAGCCTGGTAAACTTGCCTATCTCTTCAGTATCCTCCTCTGGGCTGAGGGCAGTGGTGGCAGCAGTGCACAAACATCGTGGTAGATGCTGTGCAGAACACTCAATGAGTAACCCCCACTTTCTCTTGAAAGTTCACACTAATGCAGAAGTGTGCTGGGGGCCTGCCCTGCATGATCCAAGATGCCAAGATGATTCTTGGAGACTCTCCCATGGGGGAGGTCATTCGGAACAACAAGTTGTTGGGAGCCCTACGGACACTGTAAGCTTGTGAGCAAGGCATACCCTTGGATGCTGCTGCTCTTGGCTGCCCATCTCTAAGCCTACACTCACAACTGGGTATCTAGGTCCATTTTGGACCACCGAATCCAGGCAATGAGGAGCAGACACCAGGAGGTTTGGGTGAAAGGGTGACTCAGTCACAGGTGGAGAAGCCACTTCCTCCATCAGCCTCTTGTAGCCAAAGGGCCGGTTAGGCAGGGCTAAAGCTCTAGGTGAACAAAAGGCTCATGTATTTGCTGAAAGTCATTCCACCACAGTGCAAATGCAGTCCCACCCGCCCCATCCCCTTCTCCCCCAGCCTGAGGAGGAAGCCTTGGTACCTGTTTATTCTTTAGGTCAAGGGAGAGCTCATAATCGGAGGCAGCCGCATGGGAACACGAGGCCGTCCCTTTGCTGCGCTGCACTCTCACTGGGGAGCCCGTGTGGTGGAGGCTCGCCTTCTGCACCAGAGGGGAACACCCCGCTGCCTGCTCTTCTTGGAGCTCCTCATGCTGGGCTTTTAGCGTCAGGGTGTCGGACCTGCCTTCCTGGCCACTCTGTCTGCCGGCCTCCTTCGGATCCTCCGTTTCACACCCGGCTTTCTTGCTTGTGGAACCGCTGGGATCGTCACTGTGAACAAAACGCAACGTTTCGCTTTTTTTATTTGTTTCTATTATATTTGATTTATGGTCATGTTTAGTGTTGCTCGCTATACTCGTTCCCTGAGCTGCGTTTTAAATGTCTGGGGAGTCTGGGGAGCACTGATCCTCCAGTGGTGGATCAGGACTGGAGGCTGATCCAGCCAAAGCTCTGATGCCTCCCTCTCTAAGGGCAGGCACCCCTGTAAGAACATCAATCCCGTGACTCCCCAAGCTGCCTGGTTGCCTCTGCTCCAGGTGCTGCAGCTGGAGGAGGTGAGAAGCCAAGGAGGGTGTCATGGCCTGTGGACACCTCTCCTGCCCTCTGGAGCAGCTGGCAATCACCCCTGTGCACTTGGTGCCTATTGCTCAGCATCTCTGCACGTCCTGAGTCCCACCTGGCATGGAGCTTGGATCCCAAGGAACCAGTTTTCCCTTGGAGTTCCTAAGGGCATGTGGGAAATGGGGCAGGGGGGGCTGAATGTTGCAGAGTTTCCAGAGAAACTCTCAGAGAGCTGAGACCATAAAGGGGCAGCAGAGCCAGCCAGCCCTGAGATCCTGACCCTTTAGAGTGTCTCCAACACTGCCAGAGCAGACTGCAGAGCTTCCATGAAGGAAGCTGCCTCTCTCTGACCCACAAATTGCTGTGCCACTGAGATCTTGAGAAAGGAAAGTTCTCTTTTCTCCTGTCAGCCAGAGCAGCAGCTGTGTGAATCCAGGGCCTGACAAGAGTGCACTCCAAGAGAGTTGATGTCTTGCTCCAGGCAGGATGGGATTAGCATATGTCTGATCCATTGAAGCGATGAGGAAATCTGTACTTAACCCCTCTTGCCAAGTATATTCCAAAATCATCTGATTTCAAACAAGATTTTGTTATTCGGGGGTTCTGTTTGAACCATGAGAGTGTTTGTTCATTGTTACCTTAGCCTCCTTCCTCTGGCTACGGGGAAATAATTTATGATTTCCAAGAGTGTGGAAGCCTACATGGACTCTGGCTGCTACAGCACCAGTTCCATCAGACACAGTTCCAGTGGTTTCCAAGGGATGAGCATTCAGCTGAGAGCAACATCCAGTTTAGAAACAATTACTACAGAACCAATGCATTTAATTTCACTGAAACCAAGGATGTGTATTGCCTCCCATACTTAAACACTATTGAATATTTTAATTCACTTCTGAAACATATCTCTTTCTCTTGGATTTGCTCCACATAAAACCAGTTCTGCTATCAACTAGACAATAAATCATTTTATGATTGGTGTTGATGTCAGAGCAAAAAGAGGGAAATTAGATATGATTTTATGTAGTGCCCAAATTACTTAGAAGCATTTAAGTCTTATTTTCAAAAGTGCTGTAAGCCCTTAAGAATTCAAATCTTCTAGCTGTAAATAGACTTTGCCTCCTAAGCCTCTGACCACTTTTGCACACTTACTAGTACTTTAAAAGGAAGTTTATTTTCTCCAACAGCAGCTTTTCTGTTCAACAGATAAACAATCAAATTTAGAAATATTCCCACAGTTTCTAAGAGGGCTCCAAATCTGATGAGCCAGTCACTACCACAACTTCAGAATTAAGAAAGATAAAGGATTAAAATTTAGAAAGTTTCTTCTTTTATACACATGCTTATAGCCATCACTTAGACTTAAAAAATAAATTCACAGAAGAAATCAGTCTCTTAAAGAAATGCTATATAACCAACTTTGTCAAAGCTTATTAAAATGGCATCTTTGCATGCTGATCAGTCAGGAAATACATTAAAATGAGGGATAAAACTGTTCTTTTATGTTGAACACCTTATCAAAATTTGCATTGTTCTATTCCTGATCCTACAATTTTTCCTACACTTGAAGTTATTTTTAACTCTTTACTTTTAATTCTTTCTCTCCTATGTTTATCCACATTGCAGGAAATCTTACTAAAGGACTTTTCCCCTACATGTTACACTGTAACATTTTTATGGGCAGCCCCTGTTCTATCCATTCTGATTTTAACCAGCAGAGCGGCAATTTTTATGCTCAGCCTAAGGGACGATCAGGTGACACAGATTTGATCACATTTTCATTGAAGCACATGGCAAAAGCTTCCCCAGCATTTCAGTTGGAGCTGGACTGTGCCCTATAAAGCTATTTCAGCATTCAGCAAGACACACACTCCAAATCACTCAGCTGAGTCAAGGCCACGGAGCCCAGTGTGCTACCCCAGACCTGCTTTAGGGCAGGGCACGGCCCGAGGCAGTCAGATGGAGAGCTCACCTTCCCCTGACTTCCCTTGGAGCCTGAATGGACTCCAGTTGCCAGCCAATATTCCCTGACATGATGGTCCTCTAAGCTGGCACATGTGCTTAGCTCAGTATTCCTGAGGACTGCTCTGGCTGGAGCACGGGGTGTGTGTAAGAGTTTGCAGCGCTCAGCCCCGCTGCTCTGCGAGGAGAACGTCACCTCTGGTGGGTGCATCTCTCCGCTTGGTTTTCTGTCACACACAGTGTAGAGACTGAGTGAGTAACATGCACAGTGACAGGATATCCTGCATCCACCACCAATATAGAAGTAAAAGCAGCAGGCTTTGTAGAATCAGACTAATCCAGACGGGGAGGGAAGGCTAGAGGTCTCTCCTCCAACACCCTGCTCAAAGAAGGGCCATTTTCAGAGGCAGATAAGGTTGATCTGGGCCTTTTCCAGGCAGCTCTTAAATATTTCCAGACATGAAGGTTCCCCAGGCTCTCTCCTCAGCCTGGAGCCATCAATCCCTGCCCCAGCAACACTGTAAGAGTGCTGGTCTCCAGCCCTGCCACAGGCTTTTCTTTATGCAGCCATGGACACGCTTGATCAGGACCCTGAAGACTGACTCCATAACTTGACCTCAGACTTGCCACATCACCACGGACCTACTGATGACTGAGCTGTGTCTGACCCTAGGTGCCCTCACCACACCCAGTTCTGACCCTGGCCAGTGAGGCACAGGGTGTTGGATCAATCCAAAATGCTCAAGAAGCCTCCTTGAACCTCCTTGGGCATTTAGGTTATTCCTCAAGGCACAGGAGGGCCCTAAGGCCGCAGGGATTATTCAGCCACAGATGTGTGAGAAGCACCATCCGCCCCAGCACTGCTCTCCCAGAGCATTACCGAGGGCCCTAAAGACTCTGTGCTGGGATCAGGACCCCAGCTCAGCACACATTCACACTAACCTTGCCTTCCCCCCCGCCATGCACGCTCCGAACCCAGTGGATACAGCCCTACAGAATGGATTGTGCCTGTGCATGGAATTTCCTCAGGGCCAAAATTCGCTCAAAATTACCAGGTACAATGGTTATGCAAAAAGGTCTAGCTGATCATACAGAAGGAAGCTGTGGCTGTGAGGTGTTACAAAAGTACTGTGGAGGCCAATCTTAGCTTTTTTTTTGTGCCCCTGTGTCACTCCAGGAGAATATACATGTTTCCCATGTATAACTTACCAAATGTCTTCTTCATGGTGTTCAAGGTTGGTGAGCAGGATTGTGACCTGTAACTGAGGCAAAGACTACCTGGACTAGTTGTGAAAGACCACAAAAATTTATGCATCCATTTCACAGTGCTCCTTGTGAGGATTTGTTGGCTCTCATACATATACTGTTCTTAAATTGCTGTAAGTGATTAATGGCCTGATTAATTGCCTCTCATGGCCTTAGATTTATATGAGGCTTCAAAGCTGCAGAGATGTCAGAATAAAAAACCCCTACAAAGAACCATATAGAGAACTAGAAAAAGAGTTCACTAGCTAATGCCAGTAGAATGGAATCCAGACCCCAAGGCTGCAAGAACCTGTGCTGCCTCTGTCTTTCCTAAGCTTTCCTGCTCAGGAAAAAAAAATAAACTGCTGACTTAGCAGGGTCCAAAGTGCCTTTTCAGTTTATTTCATCTCAGTGTTCCCTGAGGACACCCATGACATATGGTGAATAGGTTCATCAGAATTCAATGGAAAAAAAAAAAAAGAAAAAGGCTGAGACAGGCTTGGCAATGTATTATGGGATCTTTTCAAGGTTCAGAGATTTCTGACAAGCAGGGGGTCTGAGTGCAAAAGAATTTCTTCTGATTTGCTTATAAGTTCAAGTTTTAGGGTGATTTGGAGGCAATGCTCTCTGGGAGCCTGCTGAAACTGATGGAAGGCAAAAGTCTCTCCTGCCAGAAAGGCAGGGAACTTGGAACTTGATCTTAGCAAATCATTCCCTGCCAGCTAAGCTGCAGCTTTCTCAGACAGTATCCCCCAACAAAGACAAATATAGGAACAAGATTCTGATTTTGTCTACATTCACATAACACCTTGCAAAGCAGTGGCATCAAGCCATCTTCTTACACTAGTTTTACCCAGGAGGAATTCATGGTAATTAGCCAAGCTCGTTACCCATCCCAGAATATATTACTTATTTCATAAAAGGTCTGGCACGCACACCTGTAAAATAGATTTGACAGTATGGTACAGTAAATATATTGGGAATCAATTAAATTTAACATCCTTTAGCATGGACTGAACCAGGCAACATCTTTTCAGCATCACTTGAAGTGGTTTCAGTGAGATGTACATTAAGCAGACAGAAATGTAATAATACCAGCAAGAGCCTCCTGTCCCACAGGGACCAACATGCCAAAGTCAGGGCCTTCATTTCAGATTTAATCTTTAAACCTGATCCCCATGTGCTGTGTAATTCCCACATTGTTGTGCTGTTGTGCTTTTTGCTACAGAACAGCACTACAGGAACTAAATGTTTCTGAAGCAGCCCATGCCCTCCTGGTGCAAAGATGATTGTCCAGGATGGGCTGGCCTCCAGTCTGAGGGCTTGGCTGTCCATGACAGATTTCATCTACCACAGGACTAAGATCTCTGCTTTCCCAAGAGGACAGACAGGCTCCTCCAGCAGGTGCCTTGGAACAGCTAAGGCAGCTCTCGCTTCATGAGGTGTTCATGGTGCAGGGCTGGCCATGCTGGGTGCTGTGGGTTGCTGTCAGAGCTCTTTTCTCGTAGTTCCTACACGGGTCTGGATGACACCTCAGAATGGCACTTGGGCCACCTCTCTGGCACACCTCTCTTTCCTCTTCCCATCCATGGCTCCTGTTTCACCAGCTGCAGAGCACAAGGCTCAGCTGAGGAAGCGGGGCCCTTTCTGAGCTGCCTGTCACAGCTCGGGGCTTGGCACCCCGGGCTGGTTGCTGTGCTGTCTCTGCAGGTTAGACACAAGCCCCACAGCCTGGCACTGCAGACCACGTTACTTTTGGCTGCTTTGGACAGGGCACCTGTGCTTCACTGAGGTGTGAAGAGCACCAAGTGGACACTGAAGGCGTAGAAGGTCCTCCTCTGCAGGGTTTAATTACTTTTAATTTAACCCCAGACCTTTCTTGCCTCTGCAATGTTTGGTAAACACGACCTTTTAGAGAAGGAAAAAGCAGATGGCACCCTGCATTAGTGTAACTGCCCGCTCAGCACCCCAGGAAAGAGAAACTTGGCTTCTCAGCAGCAGTCTTTCTGCCACTTTGAGTCAGATCTCTTGGCTCCTCATCCCTGAGGCAGGTTTGAACATCACCAAATTTGCTGACAAAAGCCTGCCGGTGCAATCATGCAGAAGATAGAATTTCACTGCTAAAATGAGATTAGTTCAGGGCTGGGAGGCAGCAGAGTCTCTACAAGGCAAGGAAAGCTTGCATGTCCCTCAGCTCATTGCTCTCCCAATCCAGCAGCGTGCTGTGTGAGGGACATGGCTCTTGGCAAGGGCTTCTGCAGCCTTCTTTTTCTACCTGCTGTGGTGGACTCTAGGTTGGACTGCACCTCTGGGCTCCTTCCTAAAGGACCAGGGTAATTGATTGGTGAAGGCAGTGGGTGAGCCTCTTCACAGGTAGATCTTGGTGTAACTCAGATGAATTTTGTTTATATTCTCAAGTCACTGCTTGTGTCAAACCAAACAGAAAGAAGATTTGTTCTCCTCAACATAAGGAGGAACACAGCTATAAATCATCATCCTCTTCAATACAGACAATCCAAACAGCTTTCACCACCTTTATCCAGATTTTAACTGCCACTGTGTTCAGATCTAGAGGCTTGCACCACCCTTTGGCTGAAGACCAAGATAGAAACAGCATGGTTAGCATTCCTTCCTCCTTTCCCCAATGTAGTGACCACCCCCACAGCCTTATGCAGTAGGCACAAAGCTCCACTTTTCCAGTTTTGTACCTATTTTGTCTCTGCTGCTTAACTTACACTGACCCACTTCATGTCACATTTCTTCCCTGAGGCCCCATTTCTTTTTCTATCTTTTTTTCACTCCCATTTGGAAAACAGGATGACTTAGCAGCTTACACATTCGGTCACATAAGCTCTTGTTTCCCTATGGCACCTCAACTTTTCTTATCTATGAGGGATGGAAATTCTTCCTACCCCTTATTCTCTGCACTCAGACACAGAACTTCTGGGGCAAGATCATAAAAAACCCATGAAGTTTGCCTAGACTCAACCAATTGTTGTTGAGCAATATCTTGGTTGGTGTTACAAATGGCTTTATTCCAGTGGATTGCACCTTCCTCAGCAGAGGATCTAGTCCAATATGCTCTGTTTTAGGACCCTCTGTAACATCCTTATCAGATCCAGTTACAGATCTGATATTACAGTTACAGAGATATTTTTCACAACAGCATTCTGCACCATTCTGCTTTGTGCATCTCGACCTACCGCTCTCACATTGGTGGATCCTGGGAGATTACAGGAATTGGTTATATTTTGCCAATCACCTACGGAGGCATGTGAGAAGAAAGCACTAGCAGTGTTTACATAGGGTAGCCTATGCCCATCTTCCCTCTTTCTGCAAAAGAGGGAATGACAGAGATTGCAGTCAACCCAGAGACACAAACAGTAACAGCATCATAAGCTGCTTGCAGGAAAGCAGCACCGTACCAGTGTGAGACACAGCAAAAGGTGACACAGGGCTCTAATCACCAGGCAATTAGCTTCCAGTGGGATGATGGTACAATCTGTGTGTGTCTACAGAATGGAGGTGCCCAGCAGAAGTGGTTAAAAGTTAGTGGAACACACTTCCAAGTGATTAGAATTAGGCCAGAATTAGGTTTCACAGTGTCACAAGAAAAATCTCACTGAACTCAGATCCTGTTTATGACACTTTTATTCAGGATTATGTTTTCTCACAGAAGATGGAGTAGTCTCCAGCTATTCTGCAGTTGAGATGACAGTCCAAATTTTTTTGCACGCACCCCCTTAGCTATCTACTTCTGTTTGCAGAACTCAGAGTGGCCTGAGCAGCTGTACAGTGTTCCCCTCTTCAGCATTTCAGACTCTTCAGTTCTTCCTGCAGCATATTAAAATCTGCCAGGGCCATATGCAGAAGAAGGAATTCTAGTGCACAGAGATGTTTTTCCAAAGGGAGAGCTTAGTGTATCTGAGCACAGAGCCTGTCCCATAGGGGTGACCAGAAGACGAACCCTCATAGGAATGAGTTAGTGTTGCAGAGCACCAAAAAGACAAAAGCCTTTGGATTGACATCACACTGCAAGAAAATGTGTAATGAAAGGCCATAGTCTCATTGTGTCACTGCCAAAGAATGCTGGCATGAACAGGATTATTCCAGCCAAGGGACCTGCTCATTTATCTCCTGCTCATGTGTTCTTGTTCCCTGCAGTTCCTTCTTTCATTTACACTGCTTTTTATCTTCCTGCTTTTCCTGCTCCTTCTCTCCTGTTATTCTTCTTCTCTGTATGGTATGTTTGCCATCCATTTTCCTTACAGTAGCACTGTTACACTTGTTGGGATGAGTATCTCTCCCTTTCTTTCTCCTTGACTCGTTTTTCCATCTCTTTGCCCTGTCTGTCTCTGCCTTGTAAGCCATTAACAAGCATGTGGACAGAGGGTCCACAGAAACCACCTGTTCAGTTCAACAGAGCACATCTTGGTGTACAAAAGGTCTGGAATGGCTCCATTTCAGGGGTGGGTGCATGTTGGCTGATGCAGATCAGGTCAGATGATACTAGCAGAGGATTAGGATGAATGGTGTGAGCTCCACCACAGTCCATCTGCCATTACTTTACCAAGCATTTGAGCCCTTTTTCTAGTGCTAGATAAGAGAGTGATTTCCAAGGCTGGCACAGCTTCTTCCCATGCATGTAGCATTTTCATACAGAAAACACAGGACAGAGCAGGTGTTTATGTTGCATCCCCCTGGGTACCACAAAGTTGCCATGGTATGGGCAAGAAATTTTTTGCAGTATAGGAGAAGGAACATGAGGATCATCTGCAAGCCAGAGTGAATTGCCTGGTAATAATGCTACTAATTGATCTCAACAGCTATTGAAAGTGGCTCCCACAGCTGTAAAGTTGGCTGTGATTGATCCTCTTTCACACATCATGGCCCAAGAAACAGCAAGTACTGACTGGCACAGGTGGGAAAAAAGCACTTGAACCTAAGTCTAGATTCCTCTAGGCAGGACTCACATAAGCGACAGAAGCAACAGGAGAAAATAAAGAGCTGGAAGAACATGTGGCCAGGCAATGGCTGGATACAGCTTCAGGCTCTCAGAAAATGTGTCTGAGATGGGTATCTTTGCAGTTTCAAAATAGGACACTTCAAGTGTGTTTTCTTCAGCCTCTCTCTCCTAGCATCTTCCACCTTCCTGAAGAAAGGTTGATAGAGGCAAGCAAAGCAACCAACGTGACAGGAAGACTCCAGATTCCACCAGAAATATTTTTTTTTTCCTGTTGAAGAGCCAATCTATTCCTCACTTTAATTCCCCACCCTCATGTTCTCCACACTTGCCTGAAAGTAGCTGCACCAGCTGTTGGAGGGAAATGCCTGTGTGGGAGAGAATGCCAAAATGTCCTGGTGGAGCTTCTTTACAGGACAGAGACGATGCATCTGAAACTGACCTCCTGTTTCTTTGGATGCTTCCAGAAAGAGCCATTCCTCCCAGGTCTTAGTACCAGAAGATTTCCCAACTATACCTCCCTGCAAGAGATTCCCAAGGTTGTTGGTAACTATGATGTTAAGAATGTATTCTAAAATATTTTTTGCTTATAATTCTAAGTGTTTCTGTATTTGCCCTAAAACTACATTCACTAAACATCTTTGTGAGTCTGGACTTAGGCTCCTGCAAAGCAACTGAAGCTGCTAATCCTCAGTGTAGAAAACACACATAAAAAGTGAGGAATCTGCTCACTCCCAAGCTTAGGAAGGGTTCAAATCTGGGTCTAGACATTGCTCATGGCCCACATTCCTGTGTCAGACTGAACTCAAAAGTCTGAAAACTGTGAGCTGGGGGAATATTTATGTGAACTTTGCTGACCCATCTCTGCCTGGTTCGCAGCTTCCCCGCAACCTCCAGTGGTACTATCTGGAACAGGATTATTAAGTCTACGGGGAGGGAAGAATAAGAGATGAGCTGTTAAGAAGCAATAAAAAAAACAACAACTTCTCTTCATGTCCATGACCTCAATAAGGAAAAGAAATGAGCAGCACAAACAGGATGTGCTAGCAAAGCAGAAATGTTGCTCAAACTTACATGTGTTTTCAAAAGCAGTGCTCTGGAGGACTTTGCGGGGAGTGAAAGAAGTCAGACTCATGAGCTTTGTGTATGGTCACTTGTCCTTAGAGTACACAAGACCATGGATGTAGAGGCTTGCTTTGCACTGGCATGTCCACATCCTGTTAAGATTGACCTGGAGTCTTCTTCATTAAGAATCAGAGAAGAATTCAGACTCCATGGTCCACTAATTGCAGGAACATGCACTTGACACTGCCAGCTGGGGGCCAATTAGACACAGTTGTTGGACTTCTTTAAGTGGAAGATTATAGATCTGATTTGATACAGACTAGAATCATCATAATGCTTCACACCTGAGCCAAAGGCACAGAGCAGCTCTGAGCTGAGACGAAGCACTGACCTCCAGTTTCTATATACAATATCCCGCCAGCAATCCTAAATCAGAAATTAGAATTTCCCATTTCATGAACTGGATTTGCATTTGTCCTGTCAGGCAAGGTCAATCTTTCACAAGTTTGGATAAAATGTTGAGTAGCTCAGTTGTTTAACTATAATGCTTAAAGGGTGATGGATACTGATGGAAAATCATCACTCTCCACCTGTTTATTAAGGTACTTCAATAAAGTCCAGAGTGAGCATCCACTGGGTGAGTGGTTCAGTTCTCAACAACTTCATGGGCCTCAGTCTTAAGGGACATTGCAATCACAACCCAAACAAGGTCTTGGGAATTTCTCAGATTTTGTTAGAGAACCTAAAGTTACCCAAGGGCAAAGTGAGAGCTCCACTGGAAGGAGAGACGCTCCTGGGCTACAGCAGTGAGGATTCAAAGAGGGACATGATACTGTGACTGTGCAATGGATAAAGTTCATGTGCCAACACCTTCTGACAGGACTTCAGAGGACAAAGAAGAAATGCATGTTCAGTGGAAACAGAATATTCAGGTAAAGAGACATGAAGAGTCAGAGATGTCCAGAAGTAAGTGAAATCAGATTTTGGGCTTTAAGCATGTGTTGCTGAGGGTGCAGCATACTCATGCAGCTCAGAGAGCTATCAAGATAGATATTTGAAGGTTTGGTTTGGACAAACTGTCAAAAATCTGTCCATCCACTTACAAGCCTCCCACATATAAAAATGGAGCAACCAGCACCAAGGGCTTCCTCCAGTAAGAACACACATTTCCACTTCAGTACTTTGGTAAGTCACAAGTGGGATGAGAAAGAATTTCTCCAGAAATGCAAGGAAGGCTGGCTTGGAGAAGTAGCCAGTGGTTCACATGTCTCCTTACCACTAACTGGTGCCAGGAAGCAGCCAACCTGTTACGGTGACTAATTCAGCAGGCACTTTAGAAATGAGTCCACAATGGTTCAAAGTTTAAATTATACTGAGTTATAATTTCATTGGTCCACAATCATGAAGTAAACACTTCATAAATTAGTGGCACTAATCATGTTTTAACCTGATCTAACTGGCAGTCTCCCTACTGGAAAGTGTGGAAAATATGAACAGAGCTTGCCCAACTTTTCCAAAGATGTTTCAGATCCTAGCCCTTCTTCCAAGTACACATCCAAGCCCTTCCAGAAGGCTGCTCTCTCTTCCTGAGGGAACTCTGTCTCCCTTGCCTTAAAAGCAGGTCAGGTCTCATCTGCACTTCTACAATGCTTAGGCACTGCAGTGCTATTCCCAAGTCCATTGCCAAAGCAGACCTGCCTCTGATGCTTAAAGTTTTCTGTAGAACTTTTCCCATCACAGGAGGAGAGGTGATTTTCTGCTGATTTCCTATTCAGCACCACAGAGGCAGACTCCGAAAAGCCTATGAAAGGCAACTGAATGAATATACTGTTCCCTCCAATTGTGACTCCACCATTTCCTCTCATTACTCTAATAGAAACAAATCTTTCTCATCTCAGCCCTATTACCTCACACAAAGGAAAATGGTATGTAATCCTGTTAGAACTGTGCTGCTGCTGGACACATTTTAAGGTCATTGTTCTGGGATGCAGTCTCCACTCTGTGACTGGGAGAAGTGGGAAATGCAATTACTAGGCTATTCAAATCCCTAGAATGAAACCCTGCCATTAACAGGCAAAAGCCAGAGAGAAAAAGAGCCGTTGCTTTATGAAATTACAGGGTTTGGCTAAATTAGAGTCTAATCAGCACCTCAGTAAAGGAGCAGGGTTAGCTCCTACTGCCATCCCTGGAGTTTCTTCATGTCACTCAACCTGATATTTGGCATCCCCAATGGAAACCCAACCTGCAAGATGGCTTATGGTCATGAAGCCGGCGGTCTACAAGTCCAGCGGAAACAATGGTGAAGGATTTATTCCGTCCTTTGACACGGGAAAGCCCTTAGAGTTCAGGAACAGAAATCTGCCTGCTGCTGCCATCACCTCATCCTGTACTTTGGCTCTGAGCTTTTTGGCAGAATCTGGGATCAAATCTGTCTGTTAATATTCATGGCCTACAGCACCAGTTTTGCTAATTGCTGGTGCAACCCAGCTAAGCAGCCAGGTGGGAAATTTGCATTGCTAAACTCATAGAGCTGCAACTTCCCCACAAGGAATTCACACACTGGAGAAAAGAAGGGGGCTAGCTCTGCTTGTGGCAGTCAGTGAAGCAAAGCAGAACAAGATGAGTGGGAATAATCTCAACCACCTCATTGAGTTGGCTTCTGTTGAGTGGTTAGACACTGACATGTTCCTAATCACTCCCATCCATGTGAAGCCAAGGCATTTTTGACTGGCAGCAAAGAAGGAGTGAGAAATCTTGCAGAGAAGTGTTAGGGAAGAACACACAAGAACAGCAATGACCATCACAAACCACAAGCACAGACAAACTTTTGTCCCAGATTGTTCCTGGCAGGCAACCTCCAACTGTTATTCCCTGCATTTGCTTCTCCTCCTGCCCCTCTCTTGAGCTGTATGGCTGCTCCTGCTGGTCTCTCCTGCAGTCAGACAGACACTCATCTCACTGTTTTGATGTCCCTCCTTCTCTGCTGTGTTTTTTCCCAGTCTCCCAAGGGATTCCTGTCCCACAAGATGAGTCTGGTCTCCTGCTGAAAACAGAACCGTTCTTGCAGGTCCCAGACAGAAGGGATATGGGCTGAGGGACAGTTCCTGCTAGAGGAGAAAGCAGCTGATCACCACTGGAGTCTCCAAGTCCCTTGAAGAGCTGAGAGTCACTTCCCTGTTTATGCTCTTTATTAGTCCCTATTCTCTTTAATCGGCTTAGACTGATGAGCCGAGGCAGCGGTAGGGATCAGCTGGGCTGTTTAATTAAAGGATTGCAGCTCAGCCTTGCAGTTTGGGGGTTTGTGTAAATGAGCTGCAAGTACATTATTTAATCTGCTGTGCAGAGAGGAGTTGGGGCATTAATGAAGCAAACTCTAATTAAAACTAGATGGCTGATGGTTATTAGTGGCATCAGTTCTGACAGGATTTATCTCATTTAGGGAAACCATCAGGAAGGGGAAAAGAGAGAATAAACCCGAGCCGGTCTATCAGAATTCACAGCAGCACCACTTGTGACTGGCTGTCCATTCGGTGGGACTCGAAGAGCTGCACAGGGAGCCCCTATGTACCAGGCTCTCCCACCAGGAGCCCTGATGAGCTTATTTAGGGACATGCTTGGCTCACCCAGGAACTGATTGCCTATTCAGGCTATCTGACCCACATATTTCAGTCTTGATTGACTTTTGTTCTGCCTTGGTTCAATGGGGAACCTGTTCCTGATTTGAGCAAGGTGACAGACTCTGTAAATGATATGATGAGCTTCTCCTAGAAGCCTACTGAGCCATTCCAGAACACCATATGGGCATCAGCTCCATGCTGACTCTGTGTTTTTCCCTCTCTGACATACTTTTTCCTTCCTCACTGCATTGTATATGTGGCTTTGGACATGAAGGAAGCCCATGGCTGATTGCAGGACCTGGCAGAGACTAGGAGATGTTTAATGGCAAGCATAAAGCTAAATAGTGAGTTTAATAACTCTCTGTGCCTGTTTCTCACCTTCAAATAGCCATGATGGCTTCAACCATCTTTATCTCTGCATAGAATATTGTGTCACACACAGACGGATTCAGGACTGCTGCTGGGGTCTAGAGGCATTAGAAATGGCAAGGACACAAGAAAGACTGAGGAAAAATGTAAGGAATACATGAGGCTTGCAGTGTGGGACAAGCTACCAAAGGCATCAGATGGATAGGCACAGATCGGTACAGGAAGCCCAGATGCAACATGCTACAGGGGCCATTGTCATTCATCCCCAGTTCAGGATTCCCTGGCTCAGACTCATCTTCGGATGCAACTTGCCAAAGTTGTTAAATTACTGAAACAGGTGATCACTCCTTCAATTTACCTGTCAAATCCCAGCAGAAGGAGGGCAGACAAACTCAGGCTCAAGGGATATGCAGTGCCTTTGGGAGTCAGTAGGACAAAAGGATGGCCTGATAAATTACATGACAAAAGTGATCCTAGAGCTTAAGATTGTATGACTGACAGCCTTGTAGAATAAGAACACTCTAGAAACTAAGGGATCTGATCAGGAATTAGATGGAGGCTGGAACAAGAATGGGGCAGGGTCAAGGATGAGGGTATAAAGATAGAACACTATGGCAAAACTGATCCTTAGTTCTAGACAAACTAGAGCACTTAAACAAAACTCTCTCACTCCAGAAATGTAAGGGAGAGGTGGCTTTCCCTACCACAGAAATCTCCGTGGTCACGTCCTATGCTGTCTCCTTTTCCTTGCCAGCATCTCCTCATCTGCCATGCCAGGGCTGTCATGCAAACTTTGCCAATGCCTGAAAGCCCTCAGCACAGACTGATCATGGGTGTTAACCCTTCCATCTTCATACACAAATGGGCAAGAGAGGCTCTGCTTCTTTACCCTGTCTCCAAGTGTGGCCAAATCCTACTTTTGAGCATACACACCCACCCACCCCTGTTCTCTTCACACTTTTTCTCAGCAGGAAATCAGAAACCACAGTCTGCTCCAGTGAGTAGAACAAGAGAAATATAATTTTAAAAATGCAGTAGCCTCACTACTGCAATTCAGCTGCTCAGTTCTGTTCAGAGCCCTGCTAGTGACTCAGGCTTTTTACATGGGTGCCAAAGGTCAGATGTAAAAGTCTAGCAGTGTGATGAGAGAAATCTTTAAAGAGATACCTCTTTGCTGTTGTCAGAAGGGTGATGAGGCCTGGAAGAACAGAGTAGATCTCTGAGAGGTAGGGGTGGGAAGTCGTGAGAGGGGAAGGAGATGGCAAGAACAGAGGGACAAGGCCAAGGGTGGAAGCTAAATGCAGTATATGCATCTCAAGTACCTCTGAAGCTCTTTGGACCCCTTGGTCTTGGCACAGACATCTTTCACTGATGAGGAAGAGCTGAGAACTGCTGCTGTCCCTACACTAGGCTGTACTGGATACAAGCTGGTGATAGTTAATTGTACCTGCCTATAGCTGTTCTTCACTGGCAAGCTCACAACATTTGACACAGGTAAAAATGCTCCCCTCACCCTGTCTCAAGGTGTGAGACAGAACCCTGAGTTTTTCAGGCGACTTTTGCTGTACTTTAAATGTTATGGTGTGTGCTTCCGGGAAGCTCAGAGCGTGAGATAAATAATTTGAAGAGTGAAGCAGTGTGTGTGTCATACAGTAAGAAAAGATACAAGTATGAATGTGGGTCAATGAAAGTGGATGTTTGAAGATAGGCTGAGAAAACATTTTGTGTGCGTGAGTGGAGACCAGGGGGGTTTGCAGGCAATTACACAACGGTACAAACAGTAATCTCTGGGAGGGAAAAGAGAGGGACAGCAATGCTGGGAACATGGATGTAGGGGAGGATGGAGGAGGATTGGCATGTGTAACATGTGAGTTTTGTCTGGAGCAGGAAGATCAGTGATGGATGATAAAGATGTAGAGAAAATAAAGGTCTTGCTGGCAAGCATTTCCCACCTTGGTGAGGAGTCTGGAGATGAAGGCTTCTGCTCTGCATCAGCTGCTGGGCAACAGAACTGGTGTAAAACAGTTTCATTCCTGTAAGAAAAAACAAACCACAGTGGGTCAGTGTTCACTTCACTCAGCAGAAAGCTCAAGGGAGAATGCCTTTTAGAATTGTTCCAAGGGGACAGTGACTCCCAGTGATACTGAAAGAGTAATCTAATAACATGAATATTTTTTACTCCAAGAGAGAATGGGGCTGCCAGTCCTATTCCCTTACCTCACCTGTTCTGCTGCTGATGTCAACTTATGGAGAAGGGGGAAAAAGTACACAAACCAAAAGTCTTCCTTCTAGCAGCATTTGTTCCACAATACCATACATTTAATGAAAACCAGTTTTGTCTGTCTTTAATTCTATGTCTTTTGGGTCAGAAACATGTCCTTAAATGTGTACGTTTCCTATACATTACAAAGTAGTTGATTTTTTCTTATCAGTGTCTAAATTACCTCTTCAGACATTTCTTGTGAGGCCTCCCTAGAGCACAGAAATGGCCTCAGCACATCACTGCTGGGCATTACCAGGAACAGTAGTGGAGAACTGACAGGACAAGGACAAGTAGAGGGACTAAAACCATGACAAGAGAAAGAGATCATAGAAGAGAAAAGGAAAGCCCTAAGAAGTAACCAACTTGAGCAAAACAGGAAAACTAAACACTAAAAATGTGTTTATTAGCTAAGAAAGGGAAAAGAGTTAATCCAAAGTGAGAAATCCTAGTGTTAAAGAAATTTTAGACACTGGGCTCTTGTTTACCATTAGATAGGTTTATTGCAAGAAATCAATTCCAGTATTTGGTATCTTGAGCTTGATGCCTCAAAAAAGAGACCCCAAACAAAGAAATCCCTGGACAATTACACCCTTACGACATAAACTCCCCACACATCATGTGACAGTCCAGATCAACAGCGTTACTGGGATCTGGGGTCTCCTTGTTCCTCATTGCTTTGGTGTTTTGTTACCAAGTGGTTGCCACTCGTTCCTCTTCATATCCTCCTTAAATAAATTTCAGTGGAGGTTTTGATCAGTTCTGTAGTCAGTGTGGCTTGGTTTGAAAGACAGTTGTCTGCCAAAGAAGGTGGGAGCCTCCCTTGGAATGGAGAATATGACCTCCTTCCATCTGAATTATTCTAACTTTGACCTTGAGGGGCTTTCAGCCAAAGACACGGGGAAAGGACTAGCAGCAGTCCTTTCCTAGCGAGCACGTGTACAAGGTGGTGTGGCAGGGGCTCCATCCCCTCCCCGGCACACCCAGCCCCGGGAGCCCCTCACACTCCATCCCCTCACACTCCATCCCCTCCCAGGCACACCCAGCCCCGGGAGCCCCTCACACTCCATCCCCTCACACTCCATCCCCTCCCAGGCACACCCAGCCCCGGGAGCCCCTCACACTCCATCCCCTCACACTCCATCCCCTCCCCGGCACACCCAGCCCGGGAGCCGCTCACACTCCATCCCCTCACACTCCATCCCCTCCCAGGCACACCCAGCCCGGGAGCCCCTCACACTCCATCCCCTCACACTCCATCCCCTCCCAGGCACACCCAGCCCGGGAGCCCCTCACACTCCGGGCACTTTCCCCACGCTGCAGTTCCCGGCGCGGCCGCGGCGGGCGGGAAGGCGGGCAGTGCTCGGCGCCTGCAGGGGGCGCTGTCGCCGTGGCCCTCACGCTGTGAGGGCGGGAGGGCCGGATGGCGAGGACGGGCTGCAGCAGGAATTTCACGGCTGGAATGGCAGGGCAGGCTGAGCCGGGGCAGCAACCGAGAGGTAGCAGAAACTCAGCAGCTGTGGCAGGAGCCACGGTGTCCCACCATGTAGGTAGTGTGTGGCTACAGTGTACCAAAAAATCCAGAGCAGTGCTGCTCCCCTGGTGAAGCTTCAGGCCATTTCCTCTGGTCTTGCCACCTGTTACCGGAGAGAAGTGACCAACCCTACCCGGCTACAACTTCCTTTCAGGGAGTTGTAGAGAGTGATCTCTCCTCTGCCTCCCTTTCTCCAGTGCCCTCAGCTGCTCCTCGTAAGACTTGTGCTTCAGAGCCTTCAACAACTATAGACAAAAAAATTCCAGAGCAGTGGTAGAAACACTGCAGGGCTGGGCAGCTGCAGCCTGGCTCCTGAACATGGCTGGGAGAGGCTCCCTTGGAGGGAAAAAGGGCTTGGGGTCCCAGGGTTTTCCCTGAGCTGGGGGTGAAGGGTCCTTTATTAATGAGGCATGGTGTTAATAAGGTCCCAGTGCGATGGCCATCCCCACAAGCAGAGCTCCACTCGCTGTAAGAGAAGGCAGCAGGAGTTGAAGCCTCACAGTGGTGGTGAATTCTCCCCACGGGGACAGTAGCCTGATTCCCCTCCGATGCCGACAGTGAGAGAGACTGAGCAAGTGGTGGGATTGTATTTGAGTCTATATTCAAGCAAGCTCACACAAATACTCCAGCTCCTACATCCTATCACATTGCTCATTTACAAAGAATAATTTATATTGAAAAAGACCCTTAAGATCATTGAGTCTGACCATTACCCAACACAGCCAAGCGCACCACTAAACCATGTCCCTAACCACCACATCTACATGTCTTTTAACTAACTTCAGGGATGGTGACTTCACCACTTTCCTTGGAGGCCTGATCCAATGCCTGACCACTCCTTCAGCAAAGAAATTTTTCCTAATAACTAATCTAAACCTCCCCTGGTGCAACTTCAGGCCATTTCCTCTGGTCTTGCCACCTGTTACCGGGGAGAAGTGACCAACCCCATCTGGCTACTACTGCCTTTCAGGGAGTTGTAGAGAGTGATAAGGTCCCTCCTCAGCCTCCCTTTCTCCAGTGCCCTCAGATGCTCTTCGTAAGACTTGTGCTTCAGAGCCTTCAGCAATGATAAACAAATAGAATCTTTAGAACAATGGACACCCCACATTTCAGCCATTTCTAATTCAAGCATTTACCTAAATGAACTACTCTGTTCTCTGCTTTTATTCAAATAACAGATTCACAACTTCAATTCCTAATTGCACACAAAGAAAGCAAACAAGAGGGAGGGGAAACATAGGGAAAAAGAGGAAGGAACAAGGATGGACAAAAACCAGAGAAATAGAAACTTGTATATAGATGAGATGCCTTGCTAGTTAATTATCATGGTAGAAACACAAAGAAAAGTAAAAGGGAAACTGGGAAAGGAAGAGTGATGTGAAGTTTCAGGACTTCAGGCTTAGTCTGCTGTGGACATTTTAAGAAAAAAACATCTCCCAGATTCTCATCAGAGTGGGCACACTCTGAGCACTGCAGCTGCAGTCAGCTCTTGACTTTTCTCGCAATTTCTTATGTGTGCTCAGCACCAGCGTTGGTTGTTTTCTGCTGAAACCAGAGTTGTCTTGAACCTCTGAGATCCTAAGATCTCTGGAATAGTTGTGCCCCTTACTACTATCAGATGCTGAGCATGCTCAAAGGCAGAAATCTGCCTCCAGGCCATGACTCTCATGGAAAATCCACCAGGGAGGGGGTGAGGAGCAGATACTGCCTGCAAATGGGTATTCCAAGCCTATGCTGAAAGGTCTTCCTGTGACTTGAAGCAGGGAAGGGTATCTTATTATTCCTATTAAATCCAAATTCCCCAAATGCCCAGGAGAAGTTGGAGTTCTGGTGCTGTTTGCTCTCTTCTTTTACAGCTTGCTTCTCCTCTTTTGTGCTCCTCGGGCATACACCACAGGGACTGACACCTTGAGACCACTCCTGTTTGTTTTCCTCTTTCTTTCCATCTCTTGATCCTGTACATATCTGATATTTTCCAAATCCACACCCTCACTTATGCATCATAGCACCCGGACAGGAGCAGGGAGAGGGTTAACCTGTGGAGGAAGATGACCCATTCCCACCTGAAGAGGTTGTGTGTTAATTCTTATCAGGACAAAGCAGTTCTAATCTGGGTGCAAAAGGCAAATATCCTAGAGCCTCACTGCCACTTCAAAGCCTCAAGGAAGTGCTCCAGGAAAGCAACTGTCTTCCTAATGCTGTGAAGTCTTCAGGTAAGATGTTATTTTTGTTGCTGTGATTCAAGAGGTGCTTGTCAGTGTTGTAGTGTCTGATGGCTACCCAGATTTTATCCTCCTGTAGTGTTGTCAGCCTTTGCAAGTTTGAGGTTTGAAGTGAGCCTTGAGATATTTACTATCTGTCATAGGTCAGGGTAATACTTTTGATGGTGGTTTGTTTTTTGGTTTTGTTTTTTTTTTCTTTTCCTTTCTATGCTGCCTTTGTGTTGTGTTTTAAAACAAATTTTACTTCATAAGCCAGAAAGGCTATATAACTTGAATGTGTGGCCTCTGAGTTAAACCCTAGAAAGCGTGAGTCTTGTTTTCACCTTTGAAAAACAGGGAGGGAAGCAGTGTAACTTCACTATTACTTTGGGGTGTGAATCTGTAATTTTGTTTCTTTTTAAATACTTCTGGTAGGTGGCAATGGTCGACCAATTAAAAGGGCAGATTCAGGGCTTGCTTTTTTGCCCGCATTTTCCTGTACATCCTCTGCTTTGCCTTCCTCAAACCATTGCAGAGACTGAAATTAAGCACACACTATCATAGGCAGATCAGGCAGGTGACTGTGGAGATAATTTTTCCCCATCTGCTAGGATACTGCTGAACTGCTCTGTTTCCAATTTATTGCACTAAAAATAAACAAATTATTATCTCTTGGGCTGTACACTGATAAAAGCTTGGAAGAGAAAACCAGCAAGAAGAAAAGGTGCTCTGGGTGAGTTGGATGGCACAAGAGAGGAAGGGGTTGAGGGAGAAGAGGAGGAGGAGGAGGCATGCTGGGGTAGTTGCTGCCAGCACTGTGAGACCAGTGTGTGGAGGGGCAGCAGAGGACAAGGGCAAGCACGGATGCAAAGGGAGGACTGAGAACAGCCTGAGCCTGTCAGTGCCTTGCTCCGTCTAGCTGGGATGCACGCTCCGGAGGCAAGGATTTGACAGTCCAGACCTATCTTAAATGCAGAGATAGCCTGGCCCAGACATTACCCGTGCTGTCAATTGAAACATTAGCCCTCCCTCCTCTGAGAGAAAACAGCTGACTGAATTTTATTCAGTTGTCTTTAACATTGTTCCTGACAAGAGGTGTCCTGCAGCCAGCTGCCTGCAGCCTTGATAGGGGTATCTGTGAATGAACTGTCCAGCCACAGCAATCCCTGCTCTGTGATGAACTTTAGAGAGGCTTGTGCCAAACCTCCTGGCTAGCACAGGCTGTCTAGTCAGCTCAGGAGTTAGCTCTACCTTTTTGTCTTCTCAGAAAGTTGGACTGTGCAACAAAGGGGCTCCATGACTCATGCTGCCTTGGTCTTTCATTGATGGATCCCAAGGAGAAAAGCTTTTTTTCTCTTAAAAATTGGTGTTGTAGAGGGAACAAAAACTGAGGTCCAAAAATTGAATTCTTCTGTAGCGTGCACATCACAGGGCCAAATGGAGCAAACATTCCTAAAATTCCCTTAATGCTTTATCTCCCCTCTAGAAAAGTGCTTGGGGCTTTCTGCTCAGTGTTGCCCCATAAGCATCAGTGCCCACTAGTTTAGCACTGATGAGAGCTGTCTTGAAATAGAGATGCCCATCTGCTGAGAGCTGTGTTATGGTAAACAAACCTAACCTCCTTTTGTTCTCCTGCACTCCCACAAAAGCAAACCCCCAGCCCAGACAGCATATGGAAAATGCTGGTGCTCCCTGCTCTCCAGCAGTCAGCTTTAATTAAACATATATCCTGTGTGGCCTGTTCCCAGAGATAAAGAGCAGCTCTGTGTTTTTCTGCATGAATGATTTTGGACTACAAAAAATGCCAAAACAAGACAGAATGAAAATTGTTCTCACTACAAGTACACAGAGTGTGCTTCTCTCTACCTGGTGCAATTCCCCTGCATCCATCCCTCAGCTCCGCTCAGTTGTGTGGGACTGCTGGCATGCTCCATAAGTGAAGATCACTGGGTTCCCCAACTGCCAGTCCTTGCTAACCTCTGCATTCTGATCCTTGAGCCCTACTGGCCTCCATACCCATCAGCCTTGCCCTTGGCCCAAGCACACAGCAGTGCTTAGAAATCTGACAGTGCTGAATCAAGTAATGTTATATCAGTAAATAACCAGTCCAACTCATGCAGCCTTTCTGGTTTCTCTTGAAAACTCCACTTTTTGAAGAAAAGCCAGAGGCTTTGACCAAAAGTCATTGTTTTTAGTGCTGGTTATCTCAGCTTTCCTGGAGTCTTTTGCCACTTGTCTCTATCTTGCCTTTTTTTTGGATAGCTGCCAAGAGAACAGATGGAGTTGCAGAAAATCATGGCCTAGGAGGGGAAGATTAAAGGCAGAAAGAGTCAAAAAAGAACTGAAGTCATCTCAGATGAAGTTTTACTGGCTGTTATGTTTCTTAAGATGAGCACTGGAGAACCACAAACAGGAAGTATTTAGCAATGCTAAGTTAATGAAAGGCCAGTTGTAGTCCTCTGACTCCCCCAAAATGTAGCTCCATCTACCAATGTACAAATGTAGCTGTACCCACCAATGGAGCTGTGACACAACCTAGCTAAGGTTAGCTACAGACCTTACTCCTTCCAGTGTCACCTCACTCTTGTGATAGATCTATTTTTGACTCCTGTCAACCTGGAACTGAGAGCTGAAGTGAGATCTCAAAAAGGCACTGTTTCCAAGAGTACTGTCTAACAACTTAGCTGCTTCTCCCCACTTCTTCAGTCTTCACTGCAGAATGCCACAATTTCTAGCTGTCTTAATGGCTCAACTTAATTGTCGGACATTAGACTGGTGTTTTGGAGGCAGTTGAGTATGGGCAGGGTTCATATTGTAAGGAACCATACATGATTAAAAATAAATTCAAAGTAATTTCTGGAATTTAAGTTCATGAAGTTCCTGTAGATCTGATGGTCTCTTCATTGCTATGGGATACTGTTGATGGCAAGAATTTGTTAAGATTCAGAGAGGAACTGGATATTTTAAAGATTATCCTATTAGAGTACTTAATGCAGATCCTTCCCAAAGCAAGTGGGTAGGACTCAAACTTAGCAGCATTAGAAAGCCAATAGCTATTTTTCACTCTTTCCTCTCAAACATATGATGTTGGCTATTTTAGAAAAACAGTTATATGAACCAGAACCACAAAAGTGACTGACTGAGAAAATTCTGCGTTGAGGGGCATGGGCCTTATTAACCAAGATACTGAAGTGTAGGAGTGCAACAAGCCTGAAACTATTGTTGCCTGGAAATAGAACAAACCTTCCCAATGTTTGAATGATAATATAAAATCAAACCTTTACTTGAAAGCCTTCAGGTACACAATATGGCCAAATTTGTACATGGTACAGTAATTCTACAATTTTTATAAGGTTAGTTGATTAGTATACCTATCATATATTGCCCAATTAGGAGAGTAGTTGGTAAGGTAATACTTCCCTGGGTACTTCCCCTTTGGAATCAGTCCAGGGGCTTTTTTGTCCCACTTCATTTTGTCTTTCCAGATTCTGGTTGGAAAAGAGAACGTCCTTGTAATTGGTTCTCTTCTTGGAATAAGACTAAACATTATTTCAGGAATATATTTAGAAGGTTAGCTTATTGTTCCAAAATGTAAGGGAAAAGGCTAGCAAAAGTAACAGGAGTTACAGCCATGTATTAGCAATCTGCAAATATATGAAAAATATAAAAAGCTGAAAATCTTTAGGCATCGCTATCATTTTATTTTACATTCCCAGCAACTACTACAATCCCAACCTGATTGTCACTGGGATTCAGGGATCAAGCATTTTCTTAATTTATTTCAGACCAGTGCCTGTCTAGCTCTGCCTATAACCCTCCACAAGCTCCCATATCTAGTTAATTGCATGACAAAAATGAAGATGTGTCTCAATGATGTCTAAATTCCAGCACACAGTCCTGCCTAACAAAAGCAAACTGCTGAAAAAAACCCCACTGTGCAGTGGCAGCACGATGGATGAATGTACAACATACACAAACATGCCCAGCCTTGCCAGGATGCATGGTAACTCCTCTTTCAGTCCACCTCAGTGCCTATCATTCTACAGCTCCTCAGAATTCTCAAAGCTGTTCTTCCTTCTTCTCTCCACCACACAAAGTCATGCTAGAAGGGAGGGAGAAGGAGGATCTTGCCAGGAGCATCTATTCTCTCTGCTTGTCTGCCAAAAATGAAAAATCAAGTATGTTTTGTAGTCTGGAACTTGGCTTGCCTTGATCATCTCATGAGTGTTGGAGAAAATGTTTTCTTCCATGATGTTTTTCTATAAATTTGATTATTGAAAGATCAACACTCATCCTCTAAAACTTACCTAGCACCTGCTTAATCATCATCATCTTTTTTGGTACAGAAACTCATTTTAAGTCATACATCCTTTGCACAGCTTTACTATAAAATTTTTATTTTAGTGCTTGGGCATGGGATGAAGATGGGATTCCCATTGCCAGAGTATTTACAGTTTCTCACTAGAGTATGTCAATTTTAGAGACCCTATAAAATATCTTAAATTGCCCTTGCTAGTATAAAATACCATATGCATACACTGCTGTTTGGAAAGTGACAATCCAATGTGACACTGACGCAAATGTGTGCCTCTGAGCTATTGTGGGGTTTTCAGAACAGCACAGCTTGGAAGGATAAGCACAAAGCACTGTGCTGGGGAAATGGAATTTCCTGTGTTGGAGGAAGAGGGTCTGAGCCAATGCTTCTGTGATCTGATCTTTTTTTGGTTAACTTGCTGGGTGACTACAACAGATATGTCAAATGTGCCATTCATTTATCACCATCTGCTTCTAGGGATGGGGAGGTTAATGCCATATCTTCCTGAACAGTTGGTTTCTCAGCTTACTTTAGTCCATATTAGTGGCAGGGATTTCTCTTGTTCATCCTCACTTTTACCCTGAAGAAATTCATGGGGGGAAATATGGCATGACTGGCAGATGGGTGCATGGATTTCAGAAAGAATTTGTGGTGATTCGCACCAGTTTCAGTACAAAGAACATGACGGACAGGCAAATGCATGTGGATGCGTACAAAGAGGGTCTGAGCATGTGGTGGTAGACCCTCTTAAATGTAAGGTGGTGGTTTTGGGCTTGGGATCAGAGTCAGCAATGTGTCTGGTAAACAGCAGGATCTGTTTCTCTGCCATGGACCTAAACACACGGTCTTCTCTTGGTGACAGGCTACTTGATATAAAGATGTTACTGTTAATCCACTTGCTGCTGACAAGTCCATTTTGTTACCCAGAAACACTTGAAGGAAATCTCATCCATTTGTTAAATCTACCAGGTGTGGCTGGGCTAACTGCCAGGTTTTCCTACATGCTGGAAATGGACAAGAGTGGGAAAAGGAACGGGATGTGCTCAGGAATCAACTGCAGGGGGAGAGTCCATACTGGCTTCTGGGTCCAGTCTGACTGGTATGTCCTAGTAACAGCCAGAAGCAAAGTCTGGGGCCAGATTTTGGACCCACTTTCAGCATTTCTCATGCTAGCTAGGGCATTACTTTGTGCAGTTTTGTGGCTCTTGATGCTTCAGTTACGATGGGATGAAACAACTTAGTCAAGGTAAACTAAGGAAGATGAACTCACTCTCAGTTTATCTGTGGACTAATTCTGTTACAACCAGAGACAGTCTAGATGAGAGAAATTGTCCATAGGAGGAAACTTAAGATCAAATACCTACTGTATAAAGTTGGATCCTTAAAGTAGTTAAATGTAATGTATTGTATGCCCATGCAGTGCCTTCATAAAAAAATGGAAGCTTGAAGGGATTTGGAAATAGTACTTAAATTGGATGGAACAAAACATTCCAATTTGGGACATTTGGATGGCCTGGGAAAAGCTAGCTAGCCCTCTGTAGAGGGGTTATCGTATCTCTGATGTTGCTGTTTTGGTGTCTCTTACAGAATTACTTGATGACAAAACACTCTTTGGATTTGTGGGGGATGCTTCTCATGCTCCCCTACATGCCCAGAGGAAGTGATTCACTCAGAAGTTTCTTTTCCTGCTATTCTTTCCAAAGGGACAGTAGGAACAGGGATGAGGGAGATGACAGTACTTGATAGTCAAATTTCAGGAGAAAATTTCCTGGGGAGAAGAGAGTTTGTCATTAGCTGCTAGAGGAATTGGGGGCCTGGGTCTCCTGAAATACTGTTGAATCACACGTCAGTCGGGAGTCCATTCACTCCATTGAAATTGGCATGGCTGTCTGCTAATTGGATTGGTGCCTGTAAGCACAAAAATGAAGAGGCCAAAGTGGCCATGGGAGGAGGAAAAACTGTATGTTGGACTGTGCAGTCCAATGTGTACCTTCAGCCTTTTCAGATCTTCTGCCAGTGGTGGAAACAGTTAATGACTTTTTGTGCTACATTATTTTCTTTGGCTTGCTAACAGGCTGAGTAGTGGCAGGCAGGAAAAGCAGCTACTGTACAAAAGAGCAGCCTGATATTGTGTGTGTGTGTGTGTGTGTGTGTGTGTGCCCATTTGATCATATGGAGGGGATTCTCTGGTGACACATGCAGCACTCACTGCAGTGAGCAGAGGTTTCATAAGTTGTAGCCAAAACTGTACTTCAGATATCACAACTAGGAAGCTGCTAAAAATCCAAAGCATGTGTGAGGGGGAGTTTGTGTAAGTTCCTAAAATAATTTCAGTTAAATAATTACCATAAACAGAAATTATGTCCAATAATTTCTTAATATAAAGCTATTTTTCCAAGGTAACATGTGACCTTTTTCCAAGACAACATCCCTCACTTCCAGCTATCTTCAATATCACCATTTTTTTAAAGGCTATAATTACATGTCAGCAAATGCATGCTGATAGAGATATTCCACAGTTCGAAACATCTTTCCATACCTCTTCTATTTTGTACTGTGTGAAGGCCCTTTTTCCTTTGTTCAAATAATAGATTTGTAACTACATAAAATGGAAATAGCTGGCAAAAGCTCACTTTTAATTACACTGATAAGCATTCTCCAAATCCCCTCCAGTACTTCATATAATAATTATAGTTTGTCAGCCTCATACCAATGAGTATGTGGTCCTTCTGAAGAGATCCAGAGCCAGCACTCTGCCTGAATGCTCTGCTAGCAGAGCAAACACCTTTTTTCTTCTCTCCTATTTTGGGCCGATATGTATGAACACTAAAAAAAAACCAGAAGGCTTGTGTTTGTGGAATTGGCAACCCCTTTCATAATTACTGTGACTATGAGATATAAACGGAATTTAGGTCTCTTCCTCAGTAAGAATAAATTATTTTTACTTTTTGAATGTGTCAGAATTGGACTCAGTAAAAGGATTTTTATTATGACTGAGTATTTGATCTGTTTTTAACCAAGCCTACACTTTTTACTGGCTTCTCACTCATGCTTAACCCCTTAGTACAGCAAGAAAGCCCTGGAATTTTCCAGAGGCTAAAATCAAAGTGTCCCTAGCACAGGAGAATGGCACACAAGTAAATGGAGGAGTGCTGTTCATTAATGCAGAATCTCATAAACATGCAAATTAGCTCCATCCATAGGTCACCTCTGAGCTCTCTGTGCCCCTCGGCAGCACTGTCTGCTACAGAGCTGTCCCTGGCTGGCGCCGCAGAGCCAGCTGTGCTGCTGGTACCCCTGCGGCTCGGTGCCCCCACAGGCAGCTCCGTGTTCCACACTGGATACAGCTCAGCACGAACTGCACCAGCAGCTGAAGACAAGCTGAAAAGCTCATTCCTCCAACCACGTTGGGCTGATGCACTAAATGTCAGTGGTGATGTTATTCCACACACATAGCAAGGATTTTCAGGATTGTTCTCTGCAGTAAGTCCTGCTGCCAACGGCTGAGCTGCCCCGGCTCTGCTGTCGAGGCTTGACACAGAACTCTAACACAAGGACTGCAATTGAATGCAGTGAGGAAGATCAGGGCTTGGCTTGCAGAAGACCTTAGAGCTCTGGTTTGGGGTTTTGGCTCTGGAAACCCAGTTATTACCACACCTACAGGTATCTGGGGCTGCTGCATCAGTCACCCCATAACTGAAAGTGGAGTGATTTCCGAATGGGGAAGGACCACAAGGAGAATTAGGAATGCAGAAATGGACATAGGTTGCTTGCTGGCATACCCAAGGCTAAGTGGTGCTCTTCCCTGATGATGGAGAGCAGAATTGCTTCTGCTGTGGGAAAGAGAAGAGCAGAGGAAAAGTGCAGGCCCAGTTGCAGAGCTGACTGTAATGCCCCAAGGGACAGACAGCAACTCACCACTGCTTCAGAGGAAATTTAATTTTCCCATTTCCCTTTCACACACACCCACATGCTTCCACCAGGGCCTTGACATATGGAAAGCAGGCAGTGTTCGAGGCTGGTTGTGGACACAGCAGCTGGCTGACACCAAGAGCAGCTGTATTTGTATAAGTAATTGCCCTGGAAAGAAAGTACCATTTGGCACCAATGCAAATGAGGGGAGGACGTAACTTGAATGCTCAGCACATGACCATCACAGATACTTGGCTTTTAGTTAAGAGGAGATTTCACAGCTTCATAAAATCCTGGCCTTGCTAACGTTGCAGAAGAACAGATGGAATTAATGAGGTGTTCTAAGATTTGGAAAATGTATGAAAGTTGTTCCCTTTGCCCATCTTAACTGTTCAATAATTCCTGAGATTTATATCTAGCAGGACATACAATGTTCTGTCAAGTCAATTTATCAAGACAATGACTGTTTAGGTTAGTCTTAGTCCCAGGAGTTGGATTATTTTATACTCTTTCTGGTGCACCAAACTGGGAAAAAATTGCCACAAAAATAGAGAAGGCATCTCTTCTTAGCTTTGCATACAGTAATTGTTCATCCATGCCCTATCTCAGAACAAGATACCAATGTCAGCTAACACTCATATACAGGTATGTAGATATAGATACATATCTGGCCAAAGATACAGACATTTACCTGGCCAAAGGAGCAGTGCTTCAGTCAGTGATGACTATGGGAACCTATACAGCCTGCACCTGCAACCATAAGTAGAGTACACCTGGAATTAAATGAGCTAACTTGTCCCTTGTGGGGACTCTTAATTTGTTAAGCCTTTCACTTACAAAACCACAACTGTTTCTGAAGCTTGGAACTTCCCACCATGTGCCAGAGCCCTTTGTATTTGGAGGAAAAAAAATACCTATAAGGTGTAGCTCTGGAAACATAAACATAAGAGATTTTCCTCTATTGCAAGAGCCTGATTTCTGCAGAGATATTTCAGGAAAGTTTCATAAACAAATACTAGAATTCAGAGTGAGGAGCTGTGGGATTGATTATGCTTCTGCTCCTGAAACAAGATGGCTGATGCAGACTTTTTGAACTTTGCAGACAATCTCCTCTAACTGAGATTTAACAGGTTTGCTTCAGTACCCTGATGCCAGCAGGGCTGTAGCATAAGCTGACACCATGTGGCTCAGCATAAGCTGGCAGTGCTATTTGTGCTTTCACACTTCAGCTGTGAAGCTACATCAACCATGGCTCCAGACCCTGCTTGCTGGGATGTGACAATACTTCCCATCTTGGGAAAAGGCAGCAGCAGTGGCTGTATCTGCATCTGTGGTTACTTTAGCACTTGGAGGTGCTTGTGGTGAACACATTCTGCCTAGACTCTAGTATAGCCTTGGAAGCTGTGTGGTGGGGGAAATTCCAGTTTTGGCAGCAGCTGTGTGGTATAAAAAGTGTATAGTGCATGAAGAGATCCCAGAGCTGTACAAAAGGTGTGAAGAGACAGCAAAGCTTCTCGCATGACAAAGAACCTCATCAAAGTAAGTTTTTAATAAAAAACAAACTTCTTGGCCACCTGGGAACACACTGGCTCATGTTCAGCTGCTGTTGACCAGCAACCCCAGGACCTTTTCCAATGGGCAGCTTTCTAGCCACTCTTGCCCTGGCTCGTAGCACTGCAGAGGAAGTTACCTGAAGTTGCTGTTACCCAAGGAGAGGACCCAGCAAGGACTTTGTCTTGTTGAATCTCACACCATTGGTCTTGGCTCATTGATCCAGCCTGTCCAGAACCCTCCCACGCTCCAGAACATCAACACTCCCACCCAATTTGGGGTCATCACCCTTATAGGCTTGTTGACGACCACCATCTATTTTTTATTTTCAAAGTAATTTACCAGAATAACTGGAATACATAAGATATTTCAGACCCTGTTTCTATGTCCTCATAACTAGGTACTTTTGTTCCTTTATCTCAAGGAACAACCACTGCCATAACAATTTTATTCTTGTGTCTCTACACTAATACAGTACAAAGGCATTGCTACTTTTGATCCAGCACAGACAAGGTTCAGTGAAAGAGAACGTTGGGATGTTCTAGCAGGATGTTATTTTGGAACCTGCGAAGTCTTAGAATAGAAATATTTTTCCTTGCCAAAGTTATGCTCTTGAAATAAGTAGAAGACTCTGTCTCATTAGGTCTTATGATAACAGGACTTGGATTCTATTCCCATGCTCACTTCCAAACAGTGACCCACTCGCAGTTGGATGGAGACAGAATTTCCCATCTTGTTGAACAGGTTGCACTGCAGATTGCAGTTGTGGTTAGGCTGCACTTGAATGGAGCACGCTTTTTTAGCAATTATTGAGATCTCACAGTTATTACTGCCATAGGATAGCTCAAGTCTCCTTGCAAAACAGTGCTGAATTGTATAAAAGCCATCAGTAGAGAAAAAAAATAGGTTGTTTTTTTTTCTGCTTCAGCCATGGGGTGTAACTGTTGGCCATGGCTCCACTGCATGTTTCAGGTACCATTGTTAAGGTGCTGCCTGGAGCAGTCGGCTTTTCACGGCATCAGAGATTCTAGCAAAGGCCAACTTTATTAGAAGTAATCCCATAAATAAAATATAAGGAGAGCATACATGCACTGAGAGATTCCCCATTAGCAAAAATCCTGCAAGAATCCCAGATGACTGAAAATTTTCCCATGACACAGAGCGAGACCTCTATGTCAAGTCCAAGGTACAGATTGTAAGGGAGGAGTTTGGAGGCCTCTGTGGAATTCTTACTCTTTTCAGAGGAAACATATAATAACTGCAGTCAATATGCCAGCCAGAGAAGGGTAAATAAAGCTTGCAGTGTCTTTGACCACCTACTTGCTTGTGTAGGCATCAATTCTACATCTAATCATCCTTTGTCCTTTAAGTTTTTCCAAGGAAGAACAGGTTTGATTGAAACAGAATGTACCCTGGCTGGCTATACACAATCCTTTAACATCACACTCCTGAATGCCAAACCTTGCTCTTACTAAACTGCTAGCACCTCTGTGCAGTGAGGAGGACAGAGAATGCCCCAGAACTGTGATAAGGCACCATATGAATACTGTTTCCAAACTTTTTAATCTTTCCCAGCACATACAAAAGAAGCAGATGTCCAAGAGCAAGGGTTGAAAGGGAATCTGATTGTTATTCATCTGGGATCTCCTCCAGCTCCCACTAAAACAGTATTTCTACTGAGTTTGTATATAATCTGATTTCAAGTCTCATGCAGTGAATCCCAGCCAATTCAGCTCTTAAGCGTTGTCCTGACTCAAATGCTAACTATCTGCATCCAAATGAAGGCTCTTCTTACTTATGAACAGACTTTATCCTTCTGTCTGTAGCATGAGAAATGTCATTTATTGCCATTGCAAGTGGGAGAATCAATAAACAATATGGCTTCTCACACAGCAACCTCTCATAGCAATGCCTATGTTGTCCACCCTGTCTCCAGTCTTTTTACATTTGTAACTAAACACTTTCAAATGGGACTGTTTTACTGTGGGTGGTAGGTCTTGTCTTAAGAGCCCCTAATGATTTCATCCTGAATATTTCTTGAGATGGGTTTAGAGAGAGATTGTGTATGCAAGGCATACAGTTCTGAAAAATTAATGTCTCACTTATAATCCACAATACATAACATTTATTTCCAGATCATAGAATACTCTGAGTTGAAAGGATCATCAAGTCCAACTCTTAAGTGAATAGTCCATATGGGGGTTGAGCCCCTAACCTTGGTGATATTAACACTGTGCTCCAAGCAGCTTGAGCCAATCTCATCCAGCATGAGCCCCAAAAAGACTGAAACAACAGCAAGAGAGGTGTCAACTGTCCCACTTAATCTCTCTTCAGTCTGTGTGCCATTATTACAACAACGACTTACTGTGTCTCACTAAGCTGATGCTGAGAGCAGGCACAGTTGGCAGTAGCAGGTGGTGAGTACTTTCAGGAAAAAAAAAGTTCTTTTCCCACTTCCTCACTGAGATCAGTGAACCTCTTGTGGGTGGCAGGAACATTATTTAGGAGTGTCCGGAAAGACCTTTGATTCTTGGGCTGAGGACACTTTGAGAGAGGGTAGATGCAGGAACACAGCCCCATGCTCCTGTGGTGCATCCCTTTGGGTGAGGGGTGATGATGATTTGCTGAGGCACTCGATGGAAGCCTGAGCCACCACAGCCTCTGCTATACTTGTTTTTTGAGGTAAACAGGAAATCTCAGACCTCGGTGATGTCAACTCTGAACTTCTCAGCAGGGCTAAATTCCATTTGAAAGGAAAAGAGCAGTAGGAATGATCTCTATGTTTAGTTATCTCACACTTTGTCTTGCATCATCCTCTCAGGAGTGTGCCAGAAGGCCAAAAGGAGACCTCTGATTGTTGTATAAATGACCTGCATAACAGGCTTTTCCGATTGTTGATATGGCATGCGGGAGACTGAGTGAGTTGTGTTCCTCTTCTGCCTAATTCTGTGCGACTGGAGAGGAAAACCTTTGCTCTGAATCAGTTGGAACTTGAACCCATGACTCTCTCCCTTCTCAAATGAGCTCTAAATCCCAAAAATTTACCTGCACAAAGGGCTAAGCTGGATCTGAATTTCAGCCTTCAAATCTTTTCCTTAGTATTCTCACTGACAAATTGTACCATTGCATTTGGAGTGTCATACGTCTCTACAGGTCTAATCATCAAAACATAAAAAATAGCAAAAACAGTATCAGTCTTTGTCAGAGACTAGCAAAATGCTCTCTCTGTTTTTGCTTCCCTTGGCCTTTCTCTTATAAGCCTTGCCTCCTTTCAGGCTCCATCTTCCACCTGTTGGGAGAGGAAGTTGTTTGGTCACCCATATTTGTTGCTTTGAGCCACTGGAAAAATAGGAATTATGTGTAAGCAATTTAAAACTGCCCTCCTGAGAGTTTTCTCACTAAACAGAGTTTGTAAGTCAAACTGCTCCACATAAATTGACTCCAAGAGAAAAAGGAGTTGTTAAGCAGAGTATGTGATTCTCTCCATCTGAGGCCCTAAAGTTCCACATCTCACTGCTGGCTTTGGGATAGCGCTAGGAATGTTCCAGTATGTCTGCCTGATTCAGCCCCTACTCTAACTTCTGAAGTTGTGGCACCTTGTATTGTGTCTAAATTACAATATATTAAAACTATATATAGAACTGAGCTTCAAAAGCTGTCTCAGAAACTGTCTCCCCTTTATTACAAAGCACAGTCCCACTCCTTTCTTTGCTCCACAGAGTGCTGTCAAACACGTCCAGCCATCCAGAGCTCACTGCAGAGACAATGTTCATCTTTCAAAGGCAGCATTCTCAAAGCCCTCCACAAACCCCACTGGCAGACACCTCATGCTACCCCCTGCAAGGGGAATGAGTAACACTCATCGGTGCACACAGGGGGATGCTGAAGTGAAACCAGGCAATGCAATTTGCCCACTGTCACACGGCAAGCCTGGCTGTAGCATGAAGCTCCTACCGTTCTAACAGCTCCATCCTGGTTTCTAAGCAATAGCCCAAGCTTCCTCTCTATTCAGCAACTTAAACTACTGCAAAGGATTAAGTAGGCACTTAACACCATATTGAACAGGAGCCAAAAGAATTAATTTCACAGGACAGAAAGAAACCAGCACAAAGAATTAAACAAGTCAGGGGGTGAAAAAGCTGTGTGCTGATTAAGAGACAGAAACAACCTACACTTAACTGCTAAAGCTTGCAGTTGTCAAATCTAGCCCTCCCATACTCCTTCCCCTGTCCTGATTTGTGATACTTTGCAGACCAAAAAGACTCTTTAAATAAGGAAGAAACTTCCCATAGAACAGGGTGCAAGTCACTTCTGCCCAGAAGCTCCCTGTAAGATCTCCCTAAAGTAAGTTCCTTTACTGGATAGTTGGCACAGGGAACAGAACTGGGCAGCTTTCTGTGACAAGAATGGCATCTGAGTCCTGGTGCTGTACTGCATGACCTAAACTGTGGTCCAAGCAGAGTATGTCTGTCTCAAAGGCATTACGTGTGTCTGTGTGGATTAAGCATTGTCCTTGCTCTGACAGGGCTGCAGGTGCTATGTAATCTGTCAGTGGGATAGCAAAGGAGCTGACATAGCCATTGAAAGGCCTTGAACCTAAGCAGTGTAAACCTGGGCTTACAGGCTGAGCAAGGCAAGCCATTCATTGCAAGTAGCAAAGGCGACACTAAATGAACTGGAATGAAATGGTTCACCTCACTAATAAACCACAGGAACAGGAATGAAGCTGACCTGTGCTGCTCTGTTGTTACCAACAGCCAGCTTCACTGGCTTTTAACCAGTCTCTTCTTTTCCAGAAGACAACACAGAACCTCAATAATGCAGTGAGAACCTCCAGTGAGTCCTCAGCACACCAGGCAAGCAATACCTTTCTGCTGGAATCCCTAAAGGTCATGGAAGTCTCGCAGCAGCAAATAAATGGGCAGAGCAGCACAAAGCTGAACACCTGCTTGAAGGTTGAGAGTAGAGAAATGGAGCCCCTAATGTCTTCTTATGGAGAAAGAACCTTTTCCTGATTGAGATAAAAGGGGATCTCTGTGAGAATGTGTAGTTGTCATTAGGATTATTTCCTCCAGTTTCCAGGTTTACCTAAACCAAATGCTCTCCATGCATTCTACTATACTGCAAAAAGCAGATGGTACATATGCTCAAAGAAAACCAGATATAAAGGGCTTGTCTAGAAGTTTGGTCTATTTCGTGGAATCATTAAAGGTGTTACCTTTCCCAAGGCACACCTTAACATGTATTGAGTCCTCACACCTTGCCTGCATTCCATTCAGGCATTCCTGCTCAAGAGGCAGGAAGTGCAGCATAAGTAATATACTTAATTTGGGTTGATATAATAAAATGATTGAACTGAAAAGTTGCAGCATGCCCTAACAGGCAACACCAAATCTCTTTTACTTATTCTCACTAAAAGCTACTGCAAGCAAAGGGAAAAATAAAATGGAGAGCCAGCAAAATGGAAATTTCAGCCAGCCAACAGGAACAAATACCAACAAATTTCCACATAAGCATTTGAGACTTTTTCTCCTTGTAAAACAACTCGCACAAAGAAAATACAACCCTCAAATAATGAGGCTTATCCTTTTCTGTGCTTCATCCCAACACATATTCCTTTATCTGGAACTCACAGTATGAGGAAGGAACATGAAAGTGATAGGCTGTACCATGCACATAGGATGCAAAGCAGCCTTTTTCTTTCCTTCCATGTTGTTCTAGCATTTTGCTTTGTCTTTGGTTTTAGGTTTGAGGAATTTGCTAGCTTTTGCAGATGGGAATTCTTCTGCCAAGACAGCCAGTAGGAATTTCTGTGACTGTGCTTGCTCACATGGTATAGCTGTGAGTTTTCACCCCATTGCAACTTATGTCAGCCATGCTGAACACCACCACATCAGTGCTGTGCAGGCCCCCTCCTCCTGCAGACTGATCTGGCTGCTTGGCATCAGTGGAGGAGCTTTCAGAGCTGAGGAGTACTGGCACACTTGAATACTCCACTAATCCTCTTTCAAAAGGCATTGTTGCTATTCTTGGAATAAGGAGTAGGAAGTTTCCTTGCTCTGTTAATGGGTCCAATTAGAGGCAAAATTGTTGAGTTGCTTTCTGACAGCTTGCTCCAAAGATGCCATGACCCATATCACTTCTGGGTGAATCAAAAGAAGTCAAAGTATTCACGCTTTTGTCTAAATGACAATTCATTAACCAACAACTTGTCAAAAATTGCTAGAATCCAAACAGTCTCCTCACTAGAAGTGCTTGTTTGGCTCAAAAGGAACACTAAAGATTTTTAAATGTTGGTTAACTTTTTTAAATGACCTTCCAATGAACAATCCAGGAAAAAAAAAAACAGTTTTCTGATTCTAAAGCATCGCATTTTATGGAAATATATAGGTTCTCATGAGACCTTATCATACATTGAAAATGTGTGGGTGGTTTCTTAGCCAGTTTTAGTGTTCATAAATATTCTTGAATGTTGCCAGAGAGAGATTACAAGAACTTATGCTTGTGGTCAGTAGAAAGGGATTCTGAATTCTAACTTATCTTCTTGGAGACAAGCCACTGGATGCTGTTATTCTGGTAGCACAATCCCATCATCACAAGACTGAGTGCAGTGTTTTCTCCCTCATTTAGCAGCATGATCCAGCTTGGCTTAGGGTGGCTGAACTTCACCTGAGAAAAGAAGTCTGTAAAAGGAAAGAACTGCCTGAAGACACTCACCTCCTCTTCTGCACCCATCCCATCTGCTGGCATCCTGATGTCTGTTCCCATGCCATAGATATAGGAAAGACATTGGAAAACTGTTCACTGATCTGGGGCATAACAAGGTCTTCCTCATCCAGTAGTGGTGACCATGGGTATAAAGGTGACTGCATTTGTATTGGGGAGTGGGAGGTATCAGAAACCTGATTGCTGGAGAAGATGTGAAAGAGATAAAAATTACTGCCTGGATGCTAAACTTGAATGTGAGGGACATAGCTGGTCAAAGAAAGCAGTGAAGCTACCTTGTCCTCTGTGGCACTACTAACATATTTCATAAAATTAAGGTAAAGCAGCTGATTGGAATAAGAAAGATATGCACCTTTTAAAATACTCACATTAATCCCCAAGTGCTTTATGAGGCAGGCAGTGGGGAGAAAAAAATTGAGGGAGTGTGCTAATGCCTACCCATCTCTTAAGTGGGATCTGCCATCACTGTGCTGCAGAGCTGTGTGAGGAGGAGCTTTGAGCCAGGAATATCTAAAGACTTTCTCTTGCAAAATATACTGGAAGATTATTTAAGGATTTAAGTCATTCTGGGAAGATCCAACTGCTCTTTTTGCATGAGTGTTAATAAAAACAGAGCACCTGAAATGTCCTGGTGACTTTGGAAGAATGAGCCTTTTAAAGTCATTTGGAGCAGATGGGAACACTGCTGTTCAGATTCCAAATCTGAGATGTGCTGCTCCACTGTTAGCCCCTGAGAAGACAGTTTCTTTGCCTTTGAGCAGAATTCTCTTTGCAAATAAATGCTCAGATCAGTAAGCCATTTTGCATGGGAACCAAGAGCTGCCCTGCTTGACTGTAGATTGCAGGTAAGCTAAAGATACCACACATGACTGCAGCAAGTCCTCAGAAACCAGCGTTCCTCGAAAGATGTCTGGTTTCCTTAAAATTATTTCACTGTCCTAAAGCAGGTGTACAGGCCGGATTTTGTGAGCCCCCACTAGAGTATGCCATTCTACTGCTCTTAGACCTCCATAAGCTTCTGTGTGATTCTTCATCACTTTGCACTAGTCCTTCTGCACTTCTGACTGTTGTTGAAGCTGACTGGATTAAGAAAAGAAAAATTACCTTTCATTTGTGTTTGATAGCTTTGTTTCCTTCCTCCAGTGGAAACAGCAGCATTAGGAGCGTTTATATAAGAAAAATGTGGAAACAGGCACAGATTGAGGCTCAGCTAGTTCAAGACTGGCACATTAGAAATGTTTTAGGAATAAACTGGGCATTACTTGTGTTGTATCCTTGCCACATTCAAAGGTATGCTTCCCTCCTTTGGAAAGAACTGGAGTGAGATCCTTGTGTTTAGAATGACAAAATTCACAGCAAGGTCATATTCAGGGTGAGTTCAAAGCAGACAGACTGTGAGAAGTTTTTGCTGCAGTTGTTAGACCACCTTCACCAAGTTGGAAAGGTCTGTTTAGCAACACACACTGGGCCCATAGGTGAAGAAGGCTCCTTGGCTCTCATGAGTCACTCTGGGCATGCAGCTGGATTGAAGGCTCCCAACAAAAAATGAAGGAGATGCTGCAGTAAGTGGTACCCTTCCTTCTGAGGCCCCACTGCACCTGAGCCATGGCATGGTGCTGTAAGGCTGTGCCCCCAGCAAAATGGAATGCTGAAGCCACTTGAACCCCTAGTAAGACTAAATGGATTTTTGCTGTTATTATTGTTGTTCCATGCTTGTGTATCTAAACTTGGAGTCTTCTGTCAAACTCCATTTGCTTAACAAAAATCACTGGGGCACCAGTAACAGCCTGGTCTCAGTTTGGCAGCCCAACACCTGTACAACAGATTTTGTGGAATAAATGGCAATTCTGATTACAGGGAACTGCTGCCTTCTGTCCCAGAGGCAGCTGTGTCTCAGTAGCAAATAATGGTCAGTCTGAGTGCTCAGAAAGAAAAAAGATTCTCTAAATGGAAATTCATATTCTTCTGGGTTGGAAAAAAAAAATTACTCTGTCCCTCAGGGCAAGAGGGGAAATCCAGTCTACAGCCATTATTTGATGGAACTGTTTCCAATTACATATTCTCTGAACTCCTTAATTCACAAACTTTTTTTTCTAAGGGGAATAGTGCTTCTGAAAAACCTTGTTAAGTCAGGGTATAGAAGGAGAAAATTTCTTAACTGCTTCAGCTACTGCTTCAGTGCAAGCTAGGAATACCAAGAATCGCCCCGATAAAGTTCACACAACTATTGGAAACACATGGAAATTTAATCGCGCTACTGTGTAAGAGCCCCTGTGAAGTGAAAACCAAAGCCTCTAGCAGACCATAGGTCTGGGATCATGGAAAAAGAGAAGCAGAATCCATTGGAATGGTCACGAGCACCTTGAGAGCATGCTTGGAGAGGTGGTGTTGTCTGGTTGTGCCAAAGGGATGCTCTGGAGATGACCTGTGGGGCTGGCTACTGCTGAGGACCATGAAGAAAGGAAATGCATACCTGATTTTCCTTAGGAATATTAAACAGCAAAGAGATTAAGGGTGAATTGAACTTTCACAGCTCCATATTACACTGATTCTGGAAATCTAACAGTGACTAGTTGGAATGGATAAGATACCAGAGGTTGGAAGGATATTCTTTGATGTTCTTCACTCAACAGTGTCACAGCTTGAAATTTTCTGTCATGATCCTTAAAATGGGAAAGACAATTATTTATGTGACTTCTCCGATGACCCTCTTCTCCATAATGCCCAGCTGAACTCTTGAACCTCTGAAGGTGTGTCTACAACTAAACTGACTCAACTTTTAGAAGCTAAACCCCAGCTGAGGCCAGGAGGTGCCAGTGAGATGCTAGCAAGCAGAGAAGGAGTAATGGCATTTTGGATCTTTATGGGGATGGGGTTTTATATACTACTCAAGATTTCATAGTCTCTATGTAGATATGAAAGATGCAGACCATCCAAGTCCAACTCGACAGGTTGATCTTTTAATGTGCAAAGTGCCCTGAAGAAAATTCCGTGGATGCCTAGGAATAGGCAGGTTCCTTAATTGTGGGCTGCTGAGGTGTTATAGCTGGGGAGGGATTAGTTTGATTTTACAAGTCTGTGCCTTTCTTCCATTTGTTTTCTGGGAGATTCTAAACCCAAAGCATTTGTTGCTTTCTTTATTGCTGTTGCTCAGCTTATGTGTGTTTTTTAATCCTCACTCTCTCCCGCGGACAGCTTGGCTTGCTTTCCAGGGTCATTGAGTTTGAGCTATCACACTTTATTTATACAGTAATTAAGACTTGTGTAATATTCTTGCTTTCTTTTGCTCTCTTTCTGTGACATTTTCTACTTCTGGCTGCTGTTCTTTTGCTCTTTTGCTGGAGGCTCCAAGTTTGTTGGAAAGGGTTTTGCTGCCTGCAGTGCACACAGAATAGAAGTGCTGTGGATTTTTGTCACTAGACATCTACTAGACAAAAGCATGGCTGCTTTTGTCTGTAAGGAACTAGAACCAGTGACTTTGTTACAGCTGGTACTGAGAGCTCCAAGTGTCAGGATGAAATTAGGAGATGCCAGCATTTCATTCACCTTCCTCAGCCTTTCTCTTGTTTTTAATGGTTCAGAAAGACTGTGGCAAGTCTCCGCTTCTCAAAAAGATCAAGGGAATGACACTTACATTTACTGTTTGACCTCAGATGAAATCATATTCTTCTATCTTTCTAGCTATGTGATGTTTTTGACCAATGGGAGATTCATAGGAAGAAAAAAAACTTCAGGGAGCAAAACAAAAAAAAAAGGAAAGAAAGAGTGTGATGGAAGTACCAGAGGTAGATGGGGAGTGTTAAAATGGGGTTTGGGCATCCTAATTCTGCCTTGGCAACTAATAAAGTTAGGGCTTTTACATCAATCCAAGGAGTACTCCAATGAAAGGTAAGATGAAGAATTGTTAATAATGGAAAGAAATGGACAATACAGTCAAGAAGAAAGAAAAAAATTAAATTGTACAATCTTACCAAACTGAAATTCAAATGCATCTGGAGGCTGGTCCTCAAAGACAAATCCGGAGGCTCCTCCACTAATGTGCTCTGTTTGAAATTCCATAAGCTGTGAGGTAATTGTGAACCTCTGGGATCAAGAAATACTCACACATTTGAGAATGGGAAATTTGCCACCTCACCTGTAGCTCTCCTCAAAACAACAATGCTGGATCTGAGAATGGACTGCTCAACATGCAAAGCAGTAAGTCCATTTGATGCAGGAGCAGAAACTTCGGATGAGTAAGTGTGATGTTGCACAATGTGCTGCAGCTTTGTGCCTCTGAAATGTAGCAGTTGACAGCATTATCTACTCCTGCATCTCCTCCTTCCAGCTGTTTGTTGTTTTGCTTTACTTTGTTTAATTAAGCCAGCCTTCTGAAGGAGAGGGCCATGCAGCAGTCATTCTGGTGTTTAACTTCCTTCATAAAAACCACTGTTGTCAGGCAGCATTGGAGCTGGGGTGTTTACCAGATCCTTTACATAAATCACTCTCCTGAAACTCATTTTTCCTAACAAGTTCTTGTATCAATGTTCTCCTTATTATCTCTCCCTGGGAAGGCTTGCTGTCTGTCTCAGGACCCTCAGTCTGTTAAAGGAGGAGGAAAAACAGAGGCAACTGATTAAGTATGCATGTATTAAAGCAGACTGACTGTTGCTCTCCTGTGTCCCTCTAAATACTTCACAGGGAAATGTAAAGTATAATAAAGTGTTTTGCTTCTTTATCATTTATAAAGGATGCCTTCATATGACACTGAATTTTTAATTTTATATCTCCTTTCCTCTCACAGTTTTTATTCAAACTTACCTCCTTCTCTTGTGTCAGATCCTTACTGAAAGGAACCTGGTGCTCTTGTTTTCAGCAGTGTGTGTCAGGGAAGAAGTAGGGGAAGAGGGGTAAAGGCAGGGTGACTTACATTCCATTTTGTGAGGGTCTTGAGTTGATGAGTTTCTTTGAGGTTTTTTTAATTTAAATACTGAAGTGTGGAAGGAAAAAAGTGTTTTGACATTCCTATTTGTGATTCTCCAATATCCTTGACTGAATTAAACAAATAGGAGGAAATAGGGTAACAAAGAATTCATACTTACTGTGTTTAGAAAATAAAAACCTGTTGGGGCTAAAAGTTAAGACACAAGGTAAAAAAAAATTAAAAATTTACCCATGCATCTTTGTCTCACTTGTGGTAGAACCAGAGTTGGTATGAACCTTGAGATATGCAGCAGTGCACCGAAATCTGCTGGGGCATTGGGACCCATGCCAGATCCATTACTACAGCTAATTGTTCTCACACAGACAACAGCCTTTTCTGGAACATTGCTGCCCTTCTTCTTGTTTGCTTATTCAAGATCTGTTCTTCAGTTAGCAATGCAGCCTGTACTTCTACTAAGACTGAAATAACTTTTGCTATTAACTGCTCAATCCGGCTACTAAAGCTTTCATTAAATTGCAATCTGTTGCCTGCAGATCCACTAGAGCACCAAGGACCCCTGCTCTCTCCTCACTTCTGCCTGTTCATGGCTGTGGACTTCCACTGGTTTGGCTTCATTGCCTTCCATGGTTACTCTCCATTTGTGCCAAGGTATCAGAACAGGAATGTCACACTAAGCATCTGGAAGACACTGGAAACACCCAAAATATGAGTAATTTTCTTTTTAGTTCTATAGTTTATTCTGTGGAAAATCTTTATTTTGGAGTTCTGGTTTGAATGCTGTTTGGGAAATAGCTTCATCTATCTTTTCTTGAAAACCTATTCTTATGTAATTAATAATTAAAACAACATCAAAAGACTGATTGAGAAAATTGATTTAGATTCTTCATAGCCAAATCCCCAAACAGTCCTACACACGCAGAAAAATCCTGTGCATGGAAATTCAGCAAGGCTTTCTACCCAAGAGATTTTCAGCCACCTACGGAATTGTCATGTGTCGCCCTGAAAACTCAGCTTCTGAGCTTGCTAACATAGTTTTCTAAGGACTTTCCCAGGACAGTAACTGTAAACATAGATATGTGTACATTCTTTCTGTTACACGTCTTGTGATGGGCATTTCTCATGGCCAGTGCAGTGAGAAAGTGTTATCCTGACCATCCAATCCCTGGCCATGGTAAGAAGCCTATAAATCCTGGGAGGAAAAATAAACTCTGCCCTTTCCTTCACCACACCTCAACCTGTGTTTGCGTGATCTATTGATCTTCAGCGGTAACAGTCATGCTCTTTCCACCATTATAAATACAGCTTGGTGTGTGTCGTGGGACATCCCAGATTCTCAGGGATGCGCAGACTGTGTGCAACCTGCAGGTGCACAAATGGGTGCTAGCATCCCCACATGTATGCCAGCATTGTGCCATTGAAACAGCATCCCTGTCTTGCAAGCAGGCCAGGAATATCCTCAGTGGATGGACTTGCTATTATTAACTAGAACACCTATCAGCAAATGAGGCGATTTCTGGCTTGGTGCTAGTAGAGATCACAAGGCTGTAAGGACAAAGAACAGCCTGAACTGTTCAGTGGAAAGGAGCCCCTGAGAAACTGAACTTTACAGAGGACAAGGGAAAGGGAGGGGTCAGTAGCAAGTAATCAGCCAATGCTTGCACTCATCATTGTGATGGGCAGGATAAAATTGAGATGTCACTTTTTGATCTTTTCAGATCCCTGTCGAGTTGTCTTTTATCTAAGTCCATAAATACAAAGCTACAGAGCCTTCCCCTCTTCCTTTGAGGAACTTCTCTTTTCCCTTCATAATTTATATGAATATCATCGCTCAGGGAAGCAAAGATTAATAGCAAGTGTCTGTGGCAAGCAGAGTGCAGGCAGGTTTCCTTTGTGCAGCTCTGCAGCTTCTTCTCACCTGCAGTACCTGCTTTAGCTTGGGCCTGAGCACCCATATTGCTGCCAGTACCCCCAAACCATGCTAGCCTACACCTACTCATCCACATGGCTCTGCTGCTCATGCAGAAAGATGCATAAGTTACTGCTTGTTCTTCCGGTATAGATTAGATGCATTAGAACCCTCTCTTACTCTTTCTCATGCTATTCCAGTCTTTCTCCTTCACCCATCTTGCCACATGCAGCATCTGCTAGTCCTTTGCACAACACTCAGTTTTCATCTGAGTCCTACAGCATCACTTCCTCCAGTTACCCATGTCTCTTCCTTAAAATGCAGACCTCTTGCATTCGTCTCAATTCTGCCTAGCAACCCCAACCTCACAAATGCAGTCCTGGACTTTCAGAGCATCTCTGCTGAGCAAATTTGTATTTGTCACCCACGGAAATACTCTCATAAAGGGTAGGCAAACACCACTAAGCTGGCTTTAGTTTATCTTAATGCAAACACATGGTAGCCTACTGGGATGGTGGCCACTCTGTGGTCAGACTGCCATAGGAAATCTCCTCAGCTAGCAGAGGGTAGTGGTAGTAGACAAAATCTACTCTTTCAGTTTAAATAGGAGCATCCTCTGTTGCAGCCTTAGTATTGGTAAATACATCTCTGAAGTTCGTGCCAAAGCAAAGCCATGGCTGCTGCTCATCCCACAGCTGCAACAACAGCTCAGGAATGGAGGGGCAAAAGAGGATGTCTAAAAGAGTGAGAGAGAGAGACTCCTCCTAAAAGAGGAATCTTTTAGCTCCACAGACTGTGGTCTGAAGGTTGATACTGAGGAAGGCTACGCTTGATTTGAGCAGCACATGTAACTGTGGCTCTTTGTTTCAGCATAGGGCAGGAACTGGGTGACAGGTAGACAGCATTTTGCTTGCTTCAGTCTGCATTTTGCTTGCCTATTGAGAACTCCCACCTCTGGCTTTTTGTGCTCTGTCAGAAGTTTCCAAAGCTTGACTCCTCTTGCTTAGAATGCTCTACTTAGTTTTTCATTCTTGTAGCATGACTTCCTTTTTGCTTACTCAGAGTTTCTCCTAGGCTATCTCTGGGGCATTTTTAGTCCCAGGTTCAGAATGTGCTCACTTACTCTTTGAAGCAGAAAACACGGGTCAAAAGAGCTGACTTTTTTCTGTAGTCATCATTGCACCACTAAATAAAACAATTAAATGTGAAGTTCTTTTAAAAAACCATTGGGAAAATATTTCCTTCCATTTTTCCTTACTGATGGTTTTGTTAATTCAGTGGGTTTCTGAAACCCATGTAAGTCACCAGCTATAAAAACTGGGTAGAGGTGACATAAAGCACATCTCACTTAGAAAATTTTGTCTCTTAGACAAGAGTGACTATGTATGTTTATGTACTTTTGAACCCCTCATTCCTTCAGACTTTACTTGCCTGCCAGAGATGTATATCTAGAGAGAAAGGAAGGCATACTCTAATAAGGATACAGGTGTATTATCCACATGCCACTTCATCCTACCTATCCTATTGTTCAGTACCTGCTGGCATGCCATGCTCCTTGTCCTCCCAAGAGCAGTCTGGGAATTGAGCAGCAGAACCCTTCCTCACAGCCTTGTTCTCAGCAGTGCTGTATTCAAACACAGCCATTACAGTGTAGCTCTCACACTCTGCTCTCAAAGCAGAGCTGTAGAACAGAGGTTTGGGGCAAAGAGAGGTTAAAATTGCAAGTGAGGAAGAGGAACAAAGGCAAACTCAGTAATAAACAAGAGGTTCTGTCTGGAAGAAGCCAGTGAAGCTTGGAGAGGGGCTCCAAGGTCTTCTCCTGAAGGCCAGCATCATCCTTGCTGTTTTTGCAAATGCCACTGTATGACAAAGAGGCGCTCAAGTCCCAGCTTTTCTTTGTGGCTTTAACAGAAGGATTAGTAATAGAGAAATGTCATTAAGTTGGTCATATTTTAACTATTTTTTGTGAAGTATCTCCAACTAGTGTCACACTGGATCCCCAGGGAACAGTTACTAATTGTGTCTCTGGTTAGTGTTCACCTCAGGGAATTCAAAGCGGCGGCAAATAACACCAGAACGGAGAAATAAGAAAACAGCTGGCAGATAATGAAGAGAGAGTGAGATCGTGATACTTCAAGATCCTAAGTCTTTTCAAATTGAGGAAATTAGTATCTTCCACAGTACAAGCTGAAGGGAGAAAGTAACCAACACAAATAACCCCTTGCTGATAAGAGAAAGAAATTCCATAAACATCCAAGGCACGTTCACATCCTGAAGGCATTCTGCCCTTGTTCCAGACCTCCCTTGCCCACTCTGCTGTTAACAAATGCAGCCTGGGTCTACACTGAATACACCCATTGACTGCAGTACAAGTTCTGTAAGAATTCCCAGGGTGTTCCCTCTCTCATCCATGCACCAGGATGTGCCACAGAGCACTTGGGTCTGTGAACCACTGGGTCTGCCCCAGTACAGAATGGAAAACCAAGTAGGATGGAGGATCCATTTCAAAGTGATGTTCCTGGGTAAAAGCTAATCAGGGTAAGCTGATGAAACCATCAAACCCCGTACCTCAACCAGGAGGGACAGGCAAACACAAAAAATGCTCTTCTTATTACTGGACATTAAAATTCAGACCAGAATCCAATTAAGCCAGACACATCCATCGTACAGGAGCTCTCCTTGTGTGAGGCAGGAAAGATCTGATAGCACAAGACTCTGTCTGCATGACTTGGTGATTGCAGGCACTGTTGTGATCATGCCAGGTGATGAGGGGACAAGTCCACAGACCCCTCTATGACTCTGTTCTCAGTAGGAGAACAGGGGGCAGGGAAATACAGCAGTGGGAAGAAGAAACTGTCTTGCTGGGCAGTGTTTTTTGAAGAAGGTACTCTGTCAACTTACTAACATGCACTTCTGTATGTGATAATTACTTTTTGCTTCCCCAGGCTGCATGCATGCAGTGCCTGCCTCTGTAAGAGGCTTTTCCTTTGGTTTCCATGAGAGAAATATTTCTGCTGTCTTCCATGTGCTTGCTGAGTTTTCTGCCATCAAAGCAGACTGAAACAGCAGACAATAGATTCTTAACCTACCTTTTCTCTCTACCTCTCATCATTCTGTGCAACTCATAAAGGGTTCATTGCAGTAAGAAACCTTGCTGGACTTGCATGTAAAACACATTCACAGCCCTGCCAACCTGAAACCAGGTGTCTCAGTTCCTCCTCAAATTCAGTATTCAGTTTTGTTTCCAGCCTCCACTGCTCATTCTTTCTAGTGTACATAACTGACACTGATCATGAATGCCTGTTAAGGATCTTTGGCTAAATTACAGATCTTTAATTGGCCAAAATTATTTCTGATATCAAGCTGTCCAGGGAGTAAATCAGATTTCATGATTTAGAGCAATATTATTTATGCCATAGAAGTGACCTCATAACACTTAACGCTTCTTATCCCATTTGTCTCTATCTTTCAAGGCACCATACCTACTTGACAGATCAGAGCCCTGGGACACAGGTTTTACTCTCAGCTTTGACTGGTTGGGTGAACTCAAGCAAAACGTTTTCCATGTCTTCATTCCCTCCTGTCACATGAGAATTGCCTTTGTAAGGACTGAAGGGCCTACTGCTAGACAGAAATGCAGAAGAGACATTATTATTATTATTATTATTATTATTATTATTATTACTTACATTTGCATGGCGTTTCTATTATTTATCCTGGTACAAGATCTTGCCATGGTTCGAGGTATACTAGAGGAAAAGCTTACATGCTTGCTACTTGATACACTTTAAATATTGGTAGGGACATTTACTAGCAGTGTTCCACTGGTGAATAAGTGCATTACTTCCTAAAGCACTTTAAAATGGAACATTAGTGTGGATTTGTACTCATTCTTAAATGCAAGTGTTTCTGGTGTTAGATCTGAGAGCTGGCCATGCAATGAAGATGCAATGAAGCCTTGTTAAAAACTGCAGCAGAAAAATGAGCTTTGATTCCTTTTATTTTATATTACCACTTGTACTTGAGGTAGCAGGATGTAAATTGCTTAGTGAGGATTTGTCAGCATCTCAGAACTACATCACACAAAAGAAAATAACTTCACAAGATGAAGACAATGAAGAAGGAGGCCTGTTGTCAATGAGACAAAACAGTGAGAGATGTGTGAGGATGAATTTACTCTGGCATGTGAACAGGGATAACACCTTTGTTCTGTGTGTGTGTGTGTATATCCTGTGAGGGGACCCCCAATATTTAACCTGAAAAACAGAGGTATTAATGGCAGATGGAGACATCCCAAAAATTGTGCTATCTGCAGACATACTCCACTGTCCTCTCCTAGCACTCTTGGTATTTCTCAGAGATCTCCCAAGCATTGCCCAACCATTGCTTTGCTGCATTGCTTTATGAGATCTGATAAACTTCTCACCCCACAGTGATGAGAACTAGTCACACAAACTCTGGGGATACAGTAGTGGGCTCCTTCCTTATGCCTAGGAGCTGCCTACTGGGCTTCAGTCAGTCGGTATCTGTTAAGGATAATGTTCAGTGTTTGTTGTTTATTATTAATTTCTCTTCAGTGAGAGGCTTCATAAAAATAGAACATAAACCCCTGTCATTCCTTCCCTCCCCCAGCTACGCCAAAGCATCATTACAGTCGCACATGGAAGTGAGCCATGCATTCAATAACTTCACAGCAGCCTCTGCTGGGGCTCTTGGCCCTCCTGCATTCTACAGTTTCACTGGGTCCTCTCCCCTTACCCTTGTAACCCCTCCCCACTGCTGTCCACTCTTCTACCACCTGATAGCCTCTGGCACAGATAACCTCTGCTGAAGCCCAAATTATGGCATATCCTATCTCTGAGTGCTGCAGAGGCTTCAGGGAGCATGCAGATGTGCACACCACCAGGATGTACTCCTGAGGCAACGCTCCAGCTGCGCTTCCAGGCTGGGGGTTTGAAGGCTGGATTAATACACACTTAAAGCCAGCCTGGGGGTTGCCCTTAGCAGAGAGTAGAGACACACTGTAGCTGCCTCTCATCCTCTTCTTCTCCTCTTCCCCTGTCACAGTACTTTCTTTCTTCTGCCTGCCTGTAAAATAACTTGCTGAAAGCAAAGAGTTTGGCAGAAGTCTGATCCCTGCCTTAAAAACTAGTAGATTCTTCCTCCCATTTTTGGGAGGCTAAATACCTTTAAATCAAGAGATCAAACTCTTTGCCAACACTTTTCACCCAATAAGGATACAGTCTGGTATTCCCTATAAGCCTGTACACATGGCTGTGTGGGAGCCATGGTAAATGAGGTGGTAAAGGTGGTATAATAGTTCCAGTCAGAGCATGTCTAGTGAGGAAAGTATTTCTGTATTCAGTTTAACAAAAAGGAGAAACACGCCTTTTTCAGCAGAAACAAGGGAACAGCAATGAATGTTCCTGAAGCTAACATGGGGATCACAGTTCCCATATGAGTAATAAAGAATTCTTGGGGGAAGCATTTCAGCAGTTGGCTGTGCCATCCCAAATGAATGTCATGGCAAGCATGCAGAGATTCTAACAGTATGCAGAACTAACTCTAACTAGTTCCAGGGGTGGGACAGAAGTCAGCTCAAGAAGATCTATAACATCAGAAGATGTGTATCATGTTATCTCATGTCTTCCAATTTGAAGCCACCTAGTTAAGTGAATTCAGCCACAAAGATTTGCATTAAAGTGGTGACAGAATCTGGCTCTTAGACCTACCTAGATTGTAATATAGCATGAATTACTGAGCCATGCAGTCTATCTACTTCAGAAGTTTGACTGGACATAGATTTATTAACACAGAACATCACAGAAGAAAATTACTTGAAGAGAGGTCTTTGGCATGGGAATCAGTGAATCCTCAGAGCAAAGGTAGGAGATTCCTCAGATTCCCTGCTAGTTCAGATGAAGGTTAGTGGTCTAGTGTCCATGGATATCAGGACAAATCCAGATACTCAGTTACTGTGGTGAAGGGGGCCATGTGACTATCTAGGCAGACACAGGAAATTTACTGGTGCCCTCCAGAGAATGGATTTGCAAATTAAAAAACAGCAAATTAAAGACAAGGATATCTGTAAGAATTCTGAACTGACTGCAGGGCTGAACTGCCCAAAAGAGGCAGAATGGGGATTCCTCACAGGGGGGAAAAAACATCAAGAAAAGAGGGCTGAGCTCAGTTCCATAACTGAGGTAAAAAGGAAATAATCTCTATATATATGGAGAGATACCCTCTCTTTTAAAAAATGCTATCACTTAAAAAGTCTGTTAAGACCCTTAGGGCCAAACAACACTGCTCCAGGAGGCAGATCCAAGGATGGTCCATGGAAGCAGGGTCCATCCAGGCACTGCAATATCAAGATGCTGGATTCTGAGGTCGAAGAAGAAACAGTGTTAGAGCAATTCTCACACTGGAGCAGGGTAATGTGAACCACTTCAGAGGGGTGCCTAGAAAGCAACATGGCAAACAGATTGACAGCAATGTCCTGAATTTTAATAGAAAGGTCAGAATTTGAAGAAACATCCAAAGTACAACAAAACCTGAGAAAAATCCCAAGCCTCCCTAAGATCTATAATAATTTTGATTTTCTACTTCTCTTGAGAATGACATAGATGCTTTAGTGAGCTTCAGCAAATATAAACTCTCTAGCAGTAACTGCCTCAGCAGCAGCCCATGCCCATGCAAATGTTGGCTGGTGGAACAGGATGATCCACTGACTTCATATGCAAAGCCAGGAGGAGCAACAGACTCCATTTGTCAGTGGTAAACCTCTAGCAATGTGTCCCCTGAATTCCTACAGTAATTCCCCAATTCTTCATAACTTTAATACTCCAAGACTTTTAAGCAGCTATTAAAAACAGAACACAAATTCCAAGACAGGGTCACAGATTTGGAGTGGATTGTTCAGCCATTCTGATGTACATTGATTCAATAAGACATCTAGGACTTGGTCTTCATTCCCTGGGTTCCTAAGCAAAATGTGATTCCTGTGATCATATAATATTTTCCTTTTTTCCTCCCATGCGTTTGTGTCTCTCTTTCTCTCTGTGTGTATGTGTCTGTGTTGGTTTCTGCTTTGTAACTGCAAATCCCACAGAGAGTTTCAACCAAGTTTGAGTCAGTTACAGTGATTTCAGAAATACTAACCTCTAGCAAGTTCCATAAAAGTAGCTGGCAGGGTGTAACAGAGAGACCTTTGTAGGTTCTCCTGTGAGGAAAAGGCTGCTGAGTGAACTGAAGCCATTTCTCCACAGAGAAGTCTCCATGTTGGAGTGAGATGTTATAAAAGCCTCAACACCAGGAGAAGCTTAGATCAGAACTCACATCTTCTTAGGCATCGGAAAACGTAACTGTGACACAAATCTTCTGGAAGCCAAGCCAAGTTCTGCAGATCACAGATCCCCTTGTTTTCAGCTAGAAGAGGGCAGGAAGGATAAGATTTTGCATTTTTAATTTTGTATTTAAAATCACTTCGATTTCATCAAAACGTTCTCTCTTAGATGTGCCTGATCATGGAAGATATTGATCCACTTCTATCTCTCTCAGAAAGTGCAACTTCAGACCACATAAAAATAAGAGCTGAGCAATGAGCATAATCTTAGCAAAAACAATAAAAAATAATACAATAATACCTGTGTGAGAAGCAGGCTGTGCATACACAGCGCAGAGAAAAGAAAAAAAATCATTATCAAAAGAGCAAATATATCTTTATAACCCTGAGGCAACAAAACTCCTACCACCTTATATTAAAATACCATAAGAGAACATCACAAACCTATTACAGGAAGAGTGAGAATGCTGCTTAATGGTTTTCTCATTGTTCACTGTTATCTCTGTGCACTGCTATCCACTGCTATTATCAGCACTCATTTACACCAGCGATGTGCATTTGCGTGTGAGGACAGATACACAAATTCTGGTACAGAACCTCAGGTGATGTAAATTGTCATGGCTGTTCTGACGTCAGTAAAGATGCACTGATTTCCTCCAGCAGATGATTTGCTTTTCTGTATCTAAAAAGCACAGAAACTAGGTGCTGCTTCAGCTTGGCTCTGAGACACTTCTGTAGATAAATGCACATGCAAATACGCTCTCTTTTTTATGTGCAAATATACATATTGCCTTGCAGTACACATTGCAAGCAAGGACAGGAGCTTTAGGCTGCTTCCTATGCTGGAATTTAGAAAAAGGATTGTTCCTGACCTACCTGCCCACTCCTGTCTATAACAATAGATCTCCAGCTACTTTGTCACAGATCTTAAATTACACAGAGATTAAAGGGTCAGTCCAGCATCACAAGTCTGTTAAAAATAAATTTAGGAGGCATTAAAGTTTGATTTTAGGGCTGCTAGTCCAATGCTCAAACTGAGATCTTAACCAGAGCCATTGGGCAGAACAAATCCCACAGTCAATTTTCTCACCTAGGGCTCAACTAAATGGAAATACATATTCCAGAATAGATGAATACAAAAATAATACTAGTTTGTTTCATGGTATATCTCTTTGAGGGAAAAAAAGGCAATATATATATACATACATGCATACATATATATATATATGTATGTGTATATACATGTATATATATGTTTTAAAATGGTGAAAAAAGGAGAAAATGGTCACATTTCAGAATCTATCTTTACAAATTGCTATTTTCTTTTTTTCTTATTTGCTTTTATGTGGTTCCATGGAATGTGGACTAAGTAACAAGCACAGGCTACAAGTAATTCTAAAGTGAATAAAGTATTTTCCATCTCTCAAATGGAGAATTATTTCTGGCTTTCTATAATGTTTTCCTAAGGGAGAAAAAACAAAAGGTTTTATAACTGATTAAAAGAGAAATAAAAAAATAAAATAAAAAAAAAACTGGAAAAGAGAAATAAACCACTGCTGAACTAGGAAAGAAAGAAGAAACTAAGCAACCTAAAATGGCATTTACAGGGAAAATAACAGGAAAGCAGAAGATGAATAAACTCTGTGTACAGGAAGATTATGGAAGACAGGCAGTAGCTCTTTTTTCCTGTTTTAACCTGCATTCCAAGGCAAAAGGAGAAAAAAAACAATACAGCTGAGAAATGTCTATAGTCTAATATATATATCTATATATCTATCTATCTATATATATATATCTATATATATCTATATATATATATATATATATATATATTTGTGTAGAGGTTTATTTGCTTGCAGAAGTACACATCATTTTATCACATGAACATTTTTTTTTAATGAGTAAATAGATGCCATAATTAATTCCACCTGTCAGGCTCTGTTCTGGCACTATCTGAGGCCTAGATGAGCATCCTGAGGTGAGATTTCTCTGATTTATTCTGACCAAAAGTGTAAATAATTTCAAATATGGAGTCAGAGGGAATGTGTACAGTCTACCTCATATAAGTGGCCACCTGCTGCATGTGTAAACTGTCTGAACCATGCCTAAAATGTATATTCCTGGGCACATCATTTACTGAAGGATGTGGAAGTGCCAGTTGCTGCAAAGAGTGGGACAGCCAGCCCAAGGGTCATCTGGCACTGAGGCTCTGGCACAAATTCTCAAGGGCATTGTTAACAGCTACTCAGCTGGGACATTTTTCCTTTAATACTTTTCCAAGCAGCCGTGTCTGTTATTATTTTGGATGCTAACAGTGTTGCCATGTGAGTCCACCGGTCCTAAAGTCTTCTCACAGAGCCTCACCTTGGATCTTCCTGGGAAGTGACAGCAAATGGGTTAATACAAAGCATATGGAAGAAAGGTACCCTCGGCCACCACAGAAGAGCAGCCTGGTTGCAATAGAACATACAGCTGAGTGACATAAAAATATCACCATCTTATAAAAAAAACCAAAACAAAATAATGAATTTTTATCCCTTCTTATTTAAGTATTTTAAATTTTAGCTTTTTGCTCTTGTTTTCAGGCCCTAGCTCCTCTTGCTAAATGATTAGTACAAGCCTTTGCTATTCCATGTACTGCTCTAACTGGGCTCAGGACACAGATAGAGAGATGTCTGACCAAAGCTCTGCTAGACATTGTTTGACAATAATTCCTTCCTTGATATTACTTCCTGCTGCTCCCATCCCACCAGGGAGATTTCCCACAACAGAAATTTCAGCCTTAACACTGCATTGCTCTGGCTGGGACTTTATACAGCGTCCTACTGAAGTCTTATCCCTGTGGAAGTCTTTGTGCTGTCCTTACTCATCAATTTTATACCTAGAACTTCATCCTGAACCCTTCCCAAGCTAAGTCCTTTTCCATCTCTCACTTCATCTATTATTTCTTAAATATTGTTGTGAATCTCTAACTCCATCCTCTCCTGCCTGGGATGTAACCGGCCCTGCTGTAGGTACAATGCAGGTGTGCACTATAAAGCATGTCTTAGCTGACTGCAATGGAAGCAGTATGGATAGATCTTTAAATTAGATGTAGTGAAGGACAGTCTACTTTCTGTTTTCCTCTCAGAATGCTTTTTATGCCAAAATCATCTAAGCAGGACTTCAGCATCTGTGAAGCTGTGCCAATGCAGACCTCTGTCATTTGCAACCTGCTTCCAGCACTCAACTCCAAATAACTTCTGATGCTGAGACAGTACATTGCTAGCAGGGATTTGCAGAACCCAGGGCAGCACCAATGCAACTATTTCTGGTGTGTGAAAGCTCCAGGGAGTTAAACCCTGAAATATGCTGGAGGAAATCTGAGAGACTGAAAGAAGAGGGCAAAAGTAGCATTCCTTGTGTGCCCAGAGTGAGAGGAATGGGTATCTGGGGTACATGAGCCATTCAGAATTGTTCTGATCTTTTTGTTTAATGGCTGGAGGTTTTTTTGTGCTGGTGCAATGCGCAAATATAGCAAAATATTTTAATGGTAAACCATACATTTACAGTTATTGTTAGCTCCCATTGAAATCAGCAGGATTTTTTCTAATGCCTTTACCCTGGAGATAATCCATAGAATAGAACATCAATGCACAGTTAAAAAGAAAAATTATGGAAAACAGCACCTCTGCATATGCAATATCTTAATTTTAAAGTTACATAATTGAGTTTTGAAATTAACAAAAAAAAACAGCAAACAGCCTCAGAACACAAGAGCAACTAAGTGACTTTAACATCATCTTTTAAAACTTGCCTCTTTACTAAGATAAAAAATTCTACCCCAAACCAGTACAAAATAAAATAATATAGATTTCAGTCCAATGAAAATCCAAAATGAGCTTTAAGACATCTGGGAAAATGTGATTTTAGAAAAATTCTTCTAAGAGTTCATGGAGCTTGTTTTGCATGAGGAGTTATCTTGTAGAGCAAACACAGGCTAATAATCCAAAGACAATACTTAGGTCCATTATGTCACGCTAGACAAATGCTGTTTCTATGTCTTCTTTTCACTGTTGATGACATGGTTAAAAGAAAACTTTAATGCCACTTTAATACAGAATGTTTGTGAATTGCAGCCGTGTCTTTTGATTGAAGGAACTATAATGGATTATTAGCTATTATTCTAATTGTATTTATCGGAGTGAGTTTTCCCACTAATGCCTGGACTCAGAATTGGAAGTCCTTCCATATACAGCTCCTACTGAGAGTTTCTCTGATAAAAACCAGCAGGATCTGGGTCATTTAGACCTAATCTGCTAAATTCAACCCTGTGGCATTTCCCTGATACTCAGTGAAGGGTACTGGGGATTTGCAAAGAAGGTTGTATTCTGATAAAGAAGGGATGGAAAATTTATACTCCCAGGATTTGCTGACACTTTGGGATGGTCCCTTAAGACAAGAGGCTGCCTCCTAAGGGTGATCTGAGCTATGCTAATTTGGCAACCTGTATTTTCGAAGCAAAACATTCCATGACGAATGACCTTATTTTTTTGTTTTTAAAGCTGTGAGGTGCTTATGCAATAGCCTCCTAAGGTAGAAAGAGACAGATGCCGTGGAATAATAATCAGCCTAATTCTTGCTGAAAATCTCTGCAAAAATCTTTCTCTTTTTTCTCCTCTCTCTTCATAGGTAAGCTGAGTGTCACCTTTCCCACACAAAGACATGCAGCGACAATTTGGGGCCTCTGCATAGGTCAGAAATCCTTCCGTTTCCAGAGATAGGCTTGGTTTTGCTCCCTTTCAAAATGTAGGTTTTATTTGGGTTTTTCTTTTTTTTTTTTTTTTTTTTAAAGGCTTTAAAGAGAGAACATTTGTCAGTTTCTAAAAACAAACAAAAATAAGACTGAAGTTTTCTTTAATACAAGAGAGATGCTTGCAGAAGACAGTCCCAGCTAACATGAGTAGTCATGTGTCCAAAACCTCAGGTCTTCACTTCCATCAAGAGCCTGAGGTAAGCTGGGCTGCAAAAAAAACCCTCAAACCTGACTCAAAATTAGCAAAATCCCCGGGCTGTGTCTGAGGTGAGAGGGACCAGCTCAAGTCCATGTTTAAACACGCTGCCAGAACCTCCTGCTTTGTGAGGGCAGAGGAAATTCCATTACTGAGTAGAGACAGTGGGGCATTGCCTGCTTGCTGCTTTAACCCCTGCTTTTAGCCACTGCATCCCAACATGCTAAAATAACCTTTTTGCTCTGTTTAGAGTGGCCATTTTCTGTAATGAGCAGTCAGTCCTCTACCCTTGGCTAAGAAAAAAAATAGATAACGTTGAATTTCAGAGTTTATAACAGGGAAAAACATATTTGGACATGGCAGGGAGGAAGGAAGAGAGAGCAGATACCTGGTCTGCACAGGTAATAACATGTAAAAAACACAAAAGCAAAAATATAACTCGCAGGTTATAAGGTATACTGGGCATCCTGTCAATAGGTGGTGAAAGACTCGTCACCCTCCATCCAAGTTGCCTTTAAGTTAGATTTTGCTGTCTCTGATTTTCCTCTAACAGAGACGAGAGAGTATGAAACTCAGTATATACAACCAGTGGGGGCAAAAACAGAACCTGCAGGAGTGAGAAATGCAGACTGTTTGGCATCTCTCATATTTCCTCTTCTATACAAAGATTTTGGTTTGCCTAAGCTATAGAAGGAAACAGAAGCAGTCTATTTTAATCTTCCTGAGCGAAGAACGCTGCAGGGATTGCTCTGTTATCCCCAGAAGCAGCCCTGACTTTCCACAAAAAAGGCTCCATCCAACCTTCTATCTGTCTATCTGAAATAGAAAGATCATCATATGATATACCAGCAATCAGCTGTGTTCTTAATGCACTTCTCTTTGTGCATTTTGGCATTAAGAAAAAAACCCTACAATTCTTCCCCTAGTCAAACCCCACTGCAAAAAGAGCTCAGATAAGGAGGAAGTATTTAGGCTTATGCATAAAAATTGATTCTTCAGTCTATGTGATGACGTATGTTAGAAACTCTGTGCAGAAGCAAGGAAAGCCCTTGCTGAGATGATGTTTCTTACAGAGCCTTCACTGCAGGGAGTCACTCCTGAAGAAACAATGAGGTTGATTATGCATTTTTATTGGGTTTCTTACTGGTTTGACTTGAGGGATTCAAACCATGCTATTCTGGATTTACACCAATTGGCATGAGTTCAGGATCTGGCCCCACTTCTTTTTTTAAACTCCAGCTATTTCATGATGAATAAGAGCCAGATCCTGCAAAGGATTACTACCTGCATTAATACTCCGAGGAGCCCACTCACTTCCTCTAAGTTGTGATTGCAAAATTGAGTCTTACGGTGCAGTATTTCAGAAGCAAGCATATGCTTTTTGGCATTCAAGCATGCCTTGACCGTACCTCTTCCTTTAATAGCATTTGTTTCAATGGCAGTATCTTCACTGATTTTCATAGAATCACATGATAGATATGCTGAGCCATTATGAAGTGGTGTAACTGTACTTACACCAGTGGAAAATCCAGCTCCATGTTGTAGTTCTGCTTGTGTATTCAAAACAAACAGGAGAGAGAAGGGTCCCTTTACTTAAATGGTCAAAATGAGACAAGGAAGACGTTTTGGGCTTGTGTACTTCGTGTGCTTCATATGTACTTGTGTGTTGTGCACTTCAATTGTTTTGACATCACTATAACCAAGACAATAGAGACAATTCTAGGAAAGACGTTTGATTTAGTCTTTCTAATACTTTCTTTCTTACCTAAAAGAAGCCACAGCAGAAACTATGCTCTTTCTCCTTCTAACTTCACTAACTCTGGTTTTCAACCAGAAAACGTCCCCCTGCTTTCCAAGTACCTAAACAAAGGAAATTACAATACTGACTGCAGCTGTAATTACCAGCTGGTGAACTGATGGCATATACTGAATACATAATCCAAGAGAATGTTGCTCTTCAATGGTAGCCCTTTCCACCACCTATAGTGGTGGAATGCTCATGCTTGTTTACTATATATTTATGCACACACAATACATTTCAGTATTCAGACTAGTAGTCAAGCTTTCTTCACTAAAGATGAGAGACCAGCAAAAAATACTGTCCTTTTGGAGAGCTGGATAAGTCGGGTGCCACTCTGCCACTCACCAAAAAAAAAAAATAAATAAAAAAAGACAACCCACACACGGGTGCAATAAGCACTCTAAATGTCAAATATAAGTACAGCATCTGTATCTCTGTGAACCTATACACATCCCGTGCGATATAATGCACCCCTTACATCAGTGAGGGCAGGAAAACCCCAGCTCACCCCAGGGGTGAAGGGGGTTTTTTTGGCAGATACCAGTAACTTAAAGCAAGCAGAAGCGACCACAACGCTTCTGTGCTTTGCGAGGCTTCTCCGTGCCTGGGCTAAACCGCACTCATCGTCGATCACGGACTTATTTATTTCTGACAGACAATGAGGGCACGATGCCGTGTCCGAGCACCGCGGGTGAGCTGCCCGAGCGGCTCCAAACGGGCCACACACACTTGTCCCCGGGAATGAGCGCGGTGAACCGGGAGGCTGATGCATCTCGGAAGCAGCATCCTGGCTCCTCTTTGCACTCTGCCTGCTCTCCCCGAGAACGCATGGAGGGAGGGATTCCCCACCCACCCACACACTGCCTCTCCCTCCTTGCGAGGCTGCAGGGGGGTATAGCCCAGTTCCCTGCTGGATGCGGGCCCGGAGAGAGCCCGCTACCCTCCCGCTCCCCGCTGCCACCCCTGCCCGCCCCCTCTCCCCCTTCGCACTTACTCCGCTCTCCGGCTCAGGACGCCTTTGCCGATGGCCTGAGGGGTCTTGTGCTGGAGCAGCGCGGCGCAGCAGCCCTTGTCCCTGCCGTCCTTCTCGGCGGGGTGCTGGTGGCCGGCAGCCCGCCCGCCGCCGCCGGGCCCCGCCGGTGCCGCTCTGCCCGCGGGCGGCGGCGGCTGAGCCGGGAGCTGTTGGTGGTGCTGGAGCGGCTCGGACTGGCCCGGCGGCGGCGGCGGCGGCGGCGGGGGCTGCTCGGCCGGGGGGCCCTGGGGCGGGTCGGCGGGGGCCGCCGGCGGCTCGGCGGGGGCCGGCTGCTGCTGCTGCTGCTGCTGCTGCTGCTGCCCGCGGAGGCTGCGGTTCTCGGTGCCCAGCTCGTCCAGCCGCCGCTCCAGCTCGTCGATGCGCTGGCGCTGGGTGTGGATGAGGCTCTGCTGGTTCTGCACGATGGCGGTGAGCTCCTTCAGGTAAGGCACGGCGCGCACCGGGTTCTCCAGCAGGCTCTCCATGCCCCGGCCGCCGGCGCGGGCCCCCCCGCCCGCCCGCCGGCGCTCCCGCGAGCGGGGCGCGGGGCGCGGGCACGCCCCCCGCCGCTGCACGGGCACGGGCCCGGGCACGCGCAGCCGGCGGCCGCGCGCTCCCGCGGAGGGGCAGGAACGGGAGCGGGCGGGAGGGGCCCCCGCGCGGGCCCGCCCCCGGCCGCGCCGCGCACGCGCGGGGGTCCCGGGTGTCCCGGGGTCCGGCCCCGTCCGTCCCTCCGGCCCGTCCGGTGCTCCCTCGGCAGCGCTGCCCGCCCGGCCGCGCCCCGCTGCCGCTGCCGCCTCGCTGCGCTGCCGAGCGGAGCGGCCGGTGCCAGGACAAGCCCTCTGCCGAGCCCTTCGCAATCCCTCCGGGACCCGGTCCTTTCCCTCTCCCTGCCTTGCGCTTCTGAGTGTTGCTGTACTTTTGTTATCCAGGGTGGCTTGGTGATTTCTTTCGTTTTTGTTTTTTTTTTTTTTCCAAAGAGACTTGAATAATCGTATCTAGTTTGGGCCGCCGTGTTGATAACACCCCTGTTTTTAGATTACCTGGTTAGAAACATAGAATCATTGAGGTTGGAAACGTTCTCCAAGATCATGAAGTCCAACCTTTGACTGAACAGCAGCATGCCCGCTAAACCATAGCACTAAGAGCCGTGTCTCCTTGTATTTGGGAATTCCACACTTCCCTGAGCAGCCTGTGCCAGTGCTTAACTACTCTTGCAGTGAAGGTATTTTTTGTAATATCCAGCCTAAACCTCTCCTGGAGCAGCTTGAGGCCATTTCCCCTTGCCCTGTCGCTGGTTGCCTGGGAGAAGAGCCTGATCCCCACCCCGTTGCAGCCTCCTTTAAGGCAGCTGTAGGGAGTGATGAAGTATCCCCTGAGCCGCCTCCCCTCCAGGCTGAGCGCCCCCAGCTTCCTGAGCCACTCCTCACATGACTTCAGCTCCAGACCCTTCGCCAGCTTCATTGCCCTTCTCTGGACTTGCTCCAGAACCTCAATGTCCTTTATGTAACCTGAATGCAGGGTTGAATGTATCAGAAGCAGTTTCTGAGGAACATGGATATTAAACAAACTTGCTTGGAAATTTTGGTGTTCTTTAGGTTCTTTGGAAGAAAGCTATGGCTTATTGTGGAGTTTTGCTGGGAGTGTAGGTGCTGTAGATGTGTGAGCACACAGGCAGGGCCTTTGCTGTTAGACTACATTCAGATTTTCCTCATTTCTCAAGAAATACCTTCTTTTGCCCTTCTTTATCCACAGCCATAAGTATTACAACTTACAGCCTTGAGTCTGAGAGACCATCCGTGTGCTTTTTGTTACACTCATCAGTAAATAACCAGGCTAAGGGTAATAAAATTACTTTCAGGAACTTCTGTGTAGATCCATGAAGTTATTTCTGTAATGGGTAAAATCCTATCCAATCAACGTGAATGCAAGAGATCCAGGAGGCATCATGAGCAGTCAGGTTTTAGACAAGCATGTCACTAGATTTGACTCATTGTACAAAAAGTGCAAGGCCACAGAATGGAAACCAACTGGTTTTAAGTGATTTTGAGTGTAGAGCTACGCTCATTTTGCCTTTTCAGATCAGCAAAACCTGCACTGTAGCAAGGATTTCATGAAGTGAGGAAAGAAGAAACGTGAAAGAGAATCTCTGTTTCAGATGAGCTGAAAGTTGTATTTCCAGTCTCCTCTGTTCACAGATAGCCTTAGGAATGTAAACTGATGCAAACAGAATCACCAGGGTTAGAAACTGCTCTCAGACTCCTTCTAAATCAGAACTGCTATTCACAGATCTCTTGCAAGCACTTAGAGGTGGTTTTGGGGTATCAGGAAATGTTGCCACGTGTCTCCTGTGTGTTGGGAGAAGACCCCAGAGTGATCTCTAAGGAGTATGAACGCTGAAATCAGACACACTTATGATTTTATTGGAAAATTGTACAGGAAACTTTCCTCCATCTCATTGCCTGGTGTGCCATTAATGTTTTATGGCAGGAGATTGACTGAGCAGAAACTGGCATTATTTAGCAAGGGGAGGTATGGTTATAGGGGAATGTGAAAAAAGGCACATGCAGGAAGACAGGAGGTGAAAACACCTAAGCTATATCTGGGGAGGAGTGGAAGTGATCGTTTGAGAAATTGTGCTGGCATTCTGTCTGCTTTCAAAGGCACGACTGAGCAGTATTTCAGCCTGGCCTCACAGGAACAGAGTCCAGGGACAGCAGTGGAAAGAACACGCTTTAGGCATTAGTAAATTCTGGGATACAAACGGGTGGCTGTGTGTGCACTCATATATGTATGTACACACACACATACAAACAGCACTGTTAGGAGAGACTTCAGGCACAGATTGCTTGTTTGGCAGAACAGAGGTGGCTGTTTTAAATCTTAAGCCCAGTGCAGAGTTCTGGTTTTGCATTGGACATCGTGTTCCTTTGCAGCTCAGCTGGATAAAAGAGATGAAGAAATAAGGGTCAGAGACATCACACTGGCCTATCCAGGTAAAGTCAGCCAGGTCGTGGCATGTATTCTTCAAGAAATACTGACTAAAAAGAAAAATAATCCTGATTTAGATCACTGGGGCTAGGGCAAAACAGTTTGGAAGTCTTTTGTCATGCTGCTTCAGAGCCTATCAGAAGATGTGACTTTTACTGCACAGAGTGAACCTGATGTATTCACTCACTGTTTCTGCACTTTTAATTTGCTTGACCAGCCTCATTAGCTTAATTTGTACTAATAAACCTTTGTCATAAATGAAAAAGAGTCCTATGGCCATGTATTGATAAGCTAAAACCAAGCAGATTAGTAGAAGAATAAGGAACAAACTGTGCAGGTATGGTGACTGGTGGACAAAAATGCCACAAGCAGCCCTGATCTTCCAGGTTTCTAAAGAGAGCGTGTGCCAAAGGAAACACTTTTGTGCCTAACTTGAGGGACTATGCAAGGATCTCATTACAAAACTTCAAGAGTTAATAGAGTTGCATAACCTTCTGTAATAAGAAAATTCAGAAAAGATGAATTGCAGGAGGAATCTGCAAGCACATCACCAAAAACTGAATGTCTTCTTTCTCTCTGTGAGCAAGATCCCGCATAGCTGGAAAACGCCTCCTCTTTTATCCAGCCATCGTTGTGGCCCTTTGGTTATGCTGCTACAGTACTTAGCATGCATCATTTGCAAAGCTCTGCGCACTGGTTAAGGACTGTTCTGTAGAAGGTGAACGGTAAGACTGTAGCCATCAGAAAAAGAGAAATGCAGACAGAGTGGTTAAATGATTCGTCCAAGGCCATGCAGGAAGCTTGGGAGAGAGGATGCAGCAGGAGGGACAAGGAGGGGGGGAACACATGATGACACCACACACACACACAACACAACACATCTCTGATTTCAAGTATCTTTGGCATTTATCCCAAAGTTCAGGTCATTAAATGCTGCTGCTTCTCTCTTTAGCAGAGATATTATCTGGAAGGAAACAGTGGCGCAGATAAGGAAAGCCTGAATTCTGTTAAAATTATTTTTGCCATAGATAATTTGTTGGTATTGTATTTTTCAAAGTACTGATTATTTTCAGTCCATTCCAGAAAAAATAATAATGAATAATAATGGATTAATTATGTTCTTATGGAATAAAGTGCTTTCCTTATCCACTTAGCAAGGTGCTTGGGCATTGCACAGACAATTACAAATAAAGTGCAGCAGTAGTAATTAAAATAAGCATGCATTATAAAGCCACAACAAAATGCAAATGAGTCAAGCCCCAGGATTTAATGGAAAGGTCTAATACTACATGATTTAATTTTATATTTCTTTAGCTGTTTAACTCAGAGTAAAATTAATCCATAAATAAAGGTATACTAATAAGCATACATGATAGGGAAGGTAGTAACACCTTTAAGTGTTTCAACTGCAGAAAAACTTCCACTGCAGAATGTTCTTGTAACATTTTCTGAGGGGTCTTAATCTTGCTTTAATTTTCAACACCTCACTGAAACTTGATGCAAACGAATCACTCCAGCCTTTTTGACAGGTAGGGACTTCCCGCGTTTTTCCAATTGAAATTCTGTTTGGGCATTCCCTTCTCAGTCACACTCTATCTCATCACGGACAGGAGGTCATCACAGCAAACCCAGGCAGTCTTTTCCTCATTTCTTGCATCTGATCCCAATTTCCTCCACCTTCCATGCCTCAGCCTTGCAAGGTAACAACTTACTTTTAAGGTTATGATAAGGGTTTTTATACTTCTATAAGACCTGCATTTCTATTGTCTTTGTTTGAAGAGAAAGAGAATTTAGGAAGGTGTGTACAAGGATACAGAATGCAATGAAGATTATTGGTGTTTAAGATCAAGTCCTTGGTACTTAAGGAAAGGCACATTTAATGTTGGCCAACTCACCTTAATCACATTTTCTCCCCTTCTTCCAGTCAGAAAGGCAAGTGAAATCCCCACAGCGATATTTCCCATCAGATCTAAGTTCTTAAGAAGAACACACAAGGAAGCATAACACAAACCATATAAAACCCCACAGAACTAGAGTGAAACATGGAAGGTAAGAGATGCAAGAATCATGGTCCTGTATTTCCATCTTTCTTTCCAATTTCTGGGGGAAGACAGGGGCATTTTCATTCTCACCTGGAAGTTAGCAGCTGCTCAAGTAGAGGTTCTCAGAAGTGCTTGCAAACAGCTTGCAAACCAAAAAATTTCTGCAGGAATTAGATGAATAATTTCAAAATAGAGGACAGAATCAAGACAATCATAATGTTCTCATGTATAATTTATGGACAATGGAAAAAAAAGTGCATCTACTGAATGCTTCTTTCACTCAGGCTTCTTTCACTTGAGGCTGCATCCAAAACAATTCAGATCAATGGGAAGATGTTTCACCATCCCAAGTCCAAGCCAAGTCACAATCCGCTTACACCTGTTAAACGGATGGATAAAATGAAGCTAACACAAGAGAAGCGTGTTGCCCACAGTCACACAGGACAATGCTCAGTGACTGGAATTAGAAAACTTTGGAATCAACAGCAGTGTTTCCTCTGCTTCAAGTGAACACTGAGTCAAGGTGGGAATAGTTCTCTGGCACCCTCTAGTCCAGCACCTAAAAGCCAGGTGTTGTGGTCTGCAGTCCTGACATCTGCAACAAGGTGAGATTTCTCTGTCTCTCTTGTGTTGCAGCAGTTAATTCATATTGATATCATAAAACCAGGAGCAGTGGGAAACATCTCAATTTATAAATCAAACATAAAGAGGTGAGATGCAGTAAGGATAAATACTTCAGTTTCTTTCAGTTTTGGTTGGGTTTTTTTCCTTCCTTAGTTGAGTACAGCTAAACTGCCATATAAATATTTAAAAGAGCTGCTCATCAGGAGAAGGTACAAAATCTGAATTGTAGCCTTTATTTGAGATGTGTGGTTTTGACACATTTTAAAATCTTGACTGTATTTGAACTGTGCTACTGCAGCCTTCTGTTATTTACTGCAAATTAAAAGGAATCAAGGTCTCTCTTCAGACTGCAGTTCTCCTTTTCATGTTGCTAAATGTTACATTATCTCCTGCCTTTTTTGTGAAATTAAGCTTTGACCACTTAATTGATTAATTCTAGAGAGCAAAAGCTACACAGAGACATTTTCTTCAGAGTCAGTTAGGTTTTTGTTTGAGCTGACAGTTGTTCAGTCTTTTGTAAATACTGCAGTAAAATGAAAAAAACCACAAAAACTGAATATGAGCTTGATTCTCCCAATATTATCTGACTGGCCCTGCCAAATTACGTGGAGATTTTCCGAGGGGACAAGTTCATGTGATCTGACCTTGCATAAGATACACAGAAAAAAAAATATATATATATATATAAAAAAAATAAAAAGAAATTGAATGTTAAGTGTAAACTCCTACTCCAACCAGAATTTTTTTCTGCAATGGCAGAAATCAAATACTGTCAAGAAAACAAAAAACATTAATGAACAGGATGCATTTCAGTTCAGGCTACAATACAGCATTTTTCTGACGAGCAGCTGTTTAAAATATTTATGTCAGCTTAGCTGTGTTCCACTGAAGAGAAAAAAAATCGACAGAGGAAGCAGCATTTGTCCTTACCACATTTCAACTCTTTATGTTCAGTATATAGAAGACATTTTCCCTTTGCTTCTGATTTTGTGCTCTCAGTTTAAATTAACAATTCAACAGCCTCAAAACAAGGAAGTTGACCTTGTTGCAGAATTCAGCTTAAAGAAGGTAAGACTGCAGACCATAACACCTGGCTTTCGCTGCAGGACTAAAGATGAAGATACCAGAGGACTCTTCCTGTCTTTACTCAGTCCTCATCTGGAGCAGAGAGCCTTTTCTGTTTGCTGACAGACTCGGTGCAGTCCTGTTTCACCTTGACAGTGTGGCTTGTTTGGTCTCTGCTCAGGTTTCATAACAGTGGTAAGCAGATGCTGACTTCTCAGAGAAGTGAAGGCTAGGACAAATCAATAAAACATCTGGTCTGGTGTGCTACATACTGTGTAATCTTATGCAGCTTGGAACATGAGTTTAAGAAAAATGTGTCTCCAGAAATGCTTCTGGTACCACTGGGAAGAAAGTACAAGGTAGAGAATCTGTCTCATTCTATGATATTTTGTCACTGTAGTTAATCTCAGTCATGGTTGACAAGTTGGAATATTTTTCTTGCGTGAAGTTATCCTTTTCATTTTCCAGACATGAGTAATTATGCCGTTCTCTTCCAGGATAAAGAACTCCTTAGTCCTAAAGTTTTCCTCTGTTTGAAGGTGACTGATCAAATCACCTGATGATATTACTTTTAGCAAGATAAATGGACTGATCTCTTTAAATTATGTAATTTTCTAAAACTTGAGTCTTTTGGGGTTTTTTGCTTTTGAGGTAATCTTTCAGACTTCCTGATATGCAGCATGGTCTAACTAGAGACAGCTCAGTGTTTGCTGAAGAGGTCACTGCTGAGATGTGCTCCTATCTCTTATTGCTCATTATTTATGGTCAGGCTTTTGCTCAGGTCAACTTTTGTCTTCAAATCTGCTTGTAGACAGGATCCCTTCTGCTCAGACGTGCTAACTTATGAAAAATACTTCTGTGTTCTATTTTGGTGTCTGAAAGAATTTCAAGGAGCATATGAAGAGACAAAACTCAAAACTGAAGGAACTTCCTCCTGACTTTTCTTTGAGGAACACAAGGGAATTGTTTCAGACATCCACCCCTCATCCACACAGCTGCCTGACTGGCTCCACAGGGTAGAACTTGTGCCTCATGCAAAGGACACAAAAGGCAGCTCTGTTCTGAGAGACCCGTAAAGAGCTGGAGATAAGCCAAATGGTGGCAGATCCCAGGTCTAGCTTTCGTGTTGTATGAATATTAGCTTAACCTAAGGTTAAGCTCTGGGTGCAAGCCATTCAGACTTGTAAATTTCTTCACAACTGATGGAATTTTGGCAATGGTTGAAGCCAATCTGGTGACAAGGCAAACAGCTGAAAATAGCAATATTTACCTTAGCCAGAGAGAAATTCCCCACTGATTTTCTGGCTACCTTATTTGTACACCTCTCAAGTAAGAGCAGCCTAGCAGATCTTTTCAGATAGTGAGCAGAAGTATCTTCTGAAACAACACTACAGTCATTTTTAAAAGACCAAAAAAATAAAACAATCCCCACAGCTCACAGCAGCACTGCTTTGTCGTTTCATCCCTTGCAGAGATAAGAGTTTGGTTACTCATTCCCTCTGCAGCACTCTCTGCAGTGCTCACCTTGGGAAGCAAAGAAATGGCAAAGGACAGAGGGTCCTGTCCCTGGAAGGAGTCACAAGCAGCAACAGTGTCTGCATGGTGGGGAACAAAAACTGATGTGAATTGGGCAGCACTGACACACAGGGAGACCGGTGGAAGGGACAGAAGGCAGGGACTGAGGATGCACGGGCTGTCAGTCACCTTGCTGGGCACAACTCAGATAGGGGGAAGGCTGATGTTTGGTCTGCTGGCAAGACTGGTGTGGAAGTTGGGGAAGAAAAGTGAATCTGCAAAAAGAGGCAGAAATGTACCTAAAGTGCTCTCAGGAAGCTGAAGAGAATCGCTGAATATTTGTAATAAAGACATGCTGAGTACAGTGAAAAGGAAGACTAAAAACTTTAAAGCTGGGTTGAAGTCCACTTTGTAAGACTTGAAGAGTGTATAGGTCTGGATCCTAAAGGAGCCAGAGCTATTTGCTGATGACTTCAGTTATGATTTGTTTAAAAGCTTCCCATCTGTTCAGGTTTGTACTCTGTTTCACACTGAAATTACTGCTGGATGGATGTCATAGAGTGGTGATTTTGGACACATTCTCATTGAGTTTTACTCCTATATGTGATGTTTTGGGCTTTTTTTGCAGAGATCAGCACAAAAAAGTCAAAACACAACCAACTGTGACATGATATATAAAACAGAATGAGCTGCCTACAGATAAATGAAAACAGTCCAAAATAATAGAGACCAATGTGAATCATGACCAAGAAGCTTATTTGTAATGATAAACATGTCATCTGTGTCAGATAAACAAATCACAAGTATTTATTAAGGTAACAAATGTATTATAAATAGAGAGACATCACAAATTCAGATCATGTCTCTCAGTGATAGTAGATATGAATTAGCAGCCATATCTGCCAAAATAAATCTGGCATTCTCACACAGTCATAATTTAAAAAAAAAATAATAAAAATAGTAATAAATAAAAAGAAGGAGAGTACAGAGAAGGAGAGGGCAGACAACCACTGCTTTTTTTCTTCCACTAGTGTGACATAGTTTAGGGAGATCAGGCTGCATTAGTGCTGCTAAACATGATATAAGCATGACAATGATAAGAAAAAACTGGAGGCAGGGTTGAGGGAGAGGCTTCCCTGGTAGCTGCAGTTCTGACCCCAATCCTATAAGCTGCTGCAGGCAAGCAGGTGCATGAGGCCTCATTTTGAAATCAGTGAGTTCAAGCCAAGCACAGAAGTCTGTCTAGCTAAAGCATCAGCTGGCAACTTCCACTTACTTCCTTCTGCCAGTCTTTCAGATGCAGATAACAATTTCTTGATAAGGCATGAGCGTTGATATAATGAAAATAAATGTGATAGAGTATTTATTCTTTAACTCTGGTGCTTGTGGAATGAAGCTGGTCAGTTTAAAAAGACTAAAATTAATTTTCAGGAGGACCTAAATGAAATCAGTTGTTCTTAATGCAAACCTGGCACTAGCTCATCACGTTGTCCTGCGCTCCTGGAAACGGAGAGGCTGAGATTCTGCAGCAGGGGGGATGCTTCCATAACATACACTCCTGTGTTTCAGACCATAGATTTCAGGACATAAACAGTACTATACCAAACTGAACAAAACCTATAAAATAGGCCTATAAAATACCAAATGTGACTGAAACAATATTGGGCTTGGCATTAATTTTTTTGTATTTCCTTCCCTTCTGTGAAGGTAATGTGTGTACTCAAGGCCAAGCTCCTGCTGCCTATATTCAAAGGGGGGAATGGAGAAACTCTTAATGTGATAGTCTGCCTGTCCTGGTTGGATTTCCAAAGAGGAAAAAGAGCAAAACTACCTCATCATTGCTAGTGCTGGTCCAGATGGACTGCTCTGCAGTGATAAAGACAAGGTAGAATGTTGTGCCACCATTTTCGTGACTATCAGGGGTACAGCCAAGAGGATGGGGCCAGACTCTCCTCAGAGGAGCACAGCAACGGGATAAGTGGCACAGGGCACAAACAGAAACACAGGAAGTTCGATCTGAATATGAGGAAAGGCTTATTTACTTTGAGAGTGACCGAGCACTGGAACAGGATGTCCAGAGAGGCTGTGGAGTCTCCTCTGGAGATATTCAAAACCCAGTTTGATGTGATGCTGTGCAACCTGCTTTAGCAGGGAAGTTGGGCTACATGATGTCCAGAGGTCCTATCAACACAGGCCGTTCTGTGATTCTGTGAATTAAGCCCAAAATAAAGTCAGGAGCTCTCAGCTGTAAATCTCAGTCAGCATAATAAGAGGTAGGTGCTGCCCCAACTGTCCTCTGGATATAGTGCCACCACTACTGGACCAATTTGAATTTTAAGGGATATTCTTGTAGCTGGTTTATATTTTTGTTTTCCTTCTGGTAAGTCCTACATACTTATCTTGAGGTACACTCAAAAATCTTTCTCTTCCTTATGTTTATATGAATGGATCCTCTCAGATATTCTTTATCCCCTGCAGCAGTTGTTCTGTGACGGTCCTGAGCATTTTGACTCTTCCTCACAAGGCAGATTTTTGCTCCTAATGCTGTTGGACTGGCCTGTCCTGGCCATCTCTGTGATTTCCCAATCTCCCTTCACGCCAGAAAGGTCAGGTCCCTGCTCCGCACATGGACACATCCACAGCAGCCCACGTTAAAGGCAGGAGTGGCCCCAGGCAGTGCAGGCAGAGGATGCAGGTGCTGTTCACTGCTCAGGGCAGGATGTAGCCTGTCTTCAGCAACCCAACTCTGCACCTCTGCCTGGAAGCAAAATACTTGGATAAAAATGGACAAAGAGGCCTCCTCAAACAAACCCACAGCATTTCTGGGCTCAACCCTGATGCTCAGGACTCAGTAGGAAATTCAAGGTCATATTCTTGTTCTGTGTAGCTCTGAGAACACGTCTTTTGTTGTAATTGAAGCTCAGCCTGAGCTGGGAGCTTAGGAGCCTGGCTGTGGCTGTGTCTTCCTGATGAAAATCCTTGGTTCCTGGTTCATTTTAGTGGATGTGCTCACCTGCAACTGAAGGACATGATAAAATGGATGTAGTCATAATTGTTTATTTGTTAAAATAAACATGAACAATTATTTGTGAATTTGGGATGCACTCGCTGAATATTTTTGAGATTAAAAACAATAAGGACAACATTTTGTTGGGTTTTTTCCCTAAGCCCTTTGTCTTCTCCCAGGAATAGGAAAAAATTAAAACCTGGAGTAATATATAGATGATTAACTCTACGATTTTTTTTAAAATGAGCTATGCAGTTTCACTAGCTTGTGGAAATACTCATAGAAGTACTTACTAAACAAATGCACCATTTTTATCATGAAACAATGACAAAATGCTGTTAAAATATATGTTGTCTTGCAGACTATTATTCTGGCCTCTTTACATCACTCTAAAATGGAAGGGGAATTAAAGGCTGAAGTGGGAGATATGTATCCTACTGCTTTGTAAATGAAAAGAAAGATTACATCTGCCTTAGAATTAAGTAGGGACCTGATGTTATAACATAAATCAAATAGAACAAAATTCATGTTTCTGGAGAAAAATCCTGTGGAATTAACATGGCACCTTGGCATAGAGCTATTACAAGGCAGTTAATATGGCATAACTTTAGGGAGCACCAGGAAATCTGGCCTGCAGCACAGAGGAATTATAATAGCCTCATGTAGTAAGCTTTGATGTGAATACTGAAGAGCAATACAAAGATTGAAATGCAAAACAAATAGTTTCGTTGGAAATGTTTAACATGTATTTCACTGCTCATTCAGAAAGAAAATATTTCAGGTAGGAATTTTGAGTTTTCACTAAATTTCCATTGGAGTAGAAACTGGGAAAAAAATCTCTGAATGTAATGCCTAGGCTCTTCTGTGAATCTAGTCCTTCGCTTTTATTACACATATCTGGAAAAAAGGGTTACAGAACTAATGTTGGTTCCAACAAAAAAATAGCAAATAACTTACCCTGAAACTATAAAATTTTATTATTTACCAAATACACTGAAAACAATGTTTTGGGCATGTCTTTGGAAAAAAAAAAGCAGAGTTTAATTTTTTGGTTCAACAACTAAATCAAATAATCAATTATTTGCACAAACCAACCAATTTGAACATCCCCTTAAATCCTAAAACAGGAGCTTGCTATTGACAAGCAAGGAATTTGGATGAACTTCTCACAGGTGTGTTATTCCCAGGGAATATTGATTTCTGTTATTTAGCTTTTATGTTTGAAAAGATGAAAAATTATTTCCAGCTTGAAACTAAGTCTGCAGGAACAAGCTTTTATTAAAGTGCAAATTTCATTTAAGTGCAAATTTTTCTTAATCACATATTACTTCATTTTCTGAAATATGTTTTTAGGAGGCAATGTCAAAAGTACAATTAAATGGTGCAGAACTGAGTCCTAATTGATGATGACAATAATGAAAATGAATTATTTACTGAAAGCTTATTTTTTGCTTTTTTTTTTCCCCCCTTGCTTTTACCTCTCATTATTCGGCTTGGAAACAGAGTGTCCTAAAATTATTTGAGTGTCCTGCTGTCAGTATTCAGACAAGCATTTGTCAGGATGTCTTAATACACACTAATATTTTCAGTAGGCTTTAATAGAATATCTTTCTCTCCAGTTACTTTTAGTCCTAATCTTTAATGTAGGGCCTTGCATCTCTTTTCATGCTTCTCTTTTTATTAACTTTCCAAATATATTCAGAAATCCCCTAATTTGTATCCGACAGTGACTTATGTATTGAAGCATTAAAATGTACATTTAAAAACATTGAACCTAATGTTGGAAACAGATAAAATACTTTTAAAGTCCCTAGTTTAAATATACGTGATTTGAAAAATATTAATTTTTAAAAGCGCTATTTTTATAAAAAGGAAGAACGGTTCTTCAGAATTCCATCTTTTCTCCTCTCCTATTAAGAAGCAAAAGTCCAGAAGGATTGGAAAAAAAAAAAAAAAGAACAAGAGAAGAAAAAAAAAGTAATGTCCAAAGCTGGGGAGGCAGTGCAGTGAATTTTCATCAGAATGCTAATTTTTATTTGAGACTTTCAGAATGGAAAGCAAAAAAAAAATCAATCTTCAATTTTTTTGGAAGCAACATCTAATATTTAGCACCCACACTGTTCTAAATAAACTTCATGGATGTCAGAATCAAAAGAGGAGCGATCTTCATAATGACTCACTAACATGGTAGCTGGGAGTTGTGGCTGGCTTCTTCCTCCTTGGGTTCCTGCTCTCTCCTTGGGTTCCTGCTCTCTCCTCGGGTTCCTGCTCTCTCCTTGGGTTCCTGCTCTCTCCTTGGGTTCCTGCTCTCTCCTTGGGTTCCTGCTCTCTCCTCGGGTTCCTGCTCTCTCCTTGGGTTCCTGCTCTCTCCTTGGGTTCCTGTTCTCTCCTTGGGTTCCTGCTCTCTCCTCGGGTTCCTGTTGTCTCCTCAGGTTCCTGCTCTCTCCTCGGGTTCCTGCTCTCTCCTTGGGTTCCTGTTGTCTCCTCAGGTTCCTGCTCTCTCCTTGGGTTCCTGCTCTCTCCTCGGGTTCCTGCTCTCTCCTTGGGTTCCTGCTCTCTCCTTGGGTTCCTGCTCTCTCCTCAGGTTCCTGCTCTCTCCTTGGGTTCCTGCTCTCTCCTTGGGTTCCTGTTGTCTCCTTGGGTTCCTGCTCTCTCCTTGGGTTCCTGTTGTCTCCTTGGGTTCCTGTTCTCTCCTCAGGTTCCTGCTCTCTCCTCAGGTTCCTGCTCTCTCCTCGGGTTCATGCTCTCTCCTTGGGTTCCTGTTGTCTCCTCGGGTTCATGCCCTCCTCACGTGGCAAGGGCAATTAGTGAGCTCCTGACAAGTCCTGACTCTGTTATGGCAACAGAAGGACAGCCAGCAGTGAGGCTCATGGCTGCAGCAAAGGGGAGAAGCTTTGGAGAGCTGGCTTCTGGCTTGAGTACGAAATGGTAGCTGCTGGGACTGCATGGCAAATATGGGTGTTACAGAATGTGAGTGTAGGGTTGTGTGTTGGTATAGAACGTGAGGGTGTAATGGAACGCTGCAGACTCTGTGAGTCTTGTATGTGTTGACTTTAAAGTTAAACAAGTAATTTGGGCCTGTTGGGAGCATGGCTAAATGGATGACCTTAGATTACCTGTCATTTTTCTCTTAGCCATGGCTGTTCTTAATATTTCTCTCTTTCACTTATTTTTTTCTAAAGGCCTGGTATGGGAGGTTTGATCTCTTGCCAGGTAGCCTGGCGGGAATGCTCTGTTCAGTTACACAAGAAGCATGGATTTGATCCCTACCTCCTGTTACCATGCTCGTAGGAACACACGTGGTAGAAATAAAAGCATTAGCCTGCAGCCACAGTGCTGTGCTGTGCTCCCACAGCTCTCACGTGGGCAGCCAGCTCAGCCCCACTCAGGACTGTCGGGGCTGGGGGTGCTCTGGCAGCTTGGAAAGGAGCCACAGAATAAAAGAATGTGGCTGGAACACTGCCATCATCTGTGCTTCTCTCCAGGGACTGCTTACTCTTTGTGGTGTATTTTTTGTTACTATTGTTTCACTGATATACCTTTGTTTCAGAAACATGCTTTTTTAAATTTTTTTTAAAGTCAACAAAAGTTATTACTGTGAGTTTGCAAACTTGTGTAGATGCAATGTGAAGAATGGCTCTTTGGAGGTCACAGCTGAGAGTCTTCCCAGCAACACTTAAGACCTGGAATTTTGCAATCCAGCTTTTCCTTACCAACCAGTTCAAGGTGCATCAGAGACACTGGTTCAGTCACTCATACAAAGAGGTACCGTTTTAACCTGTGCCAGTAATACAAGGGTCATTTAATACTCATGCATACACTGAAGAAGTTGCATTTTTGTAGTTTATTGGGGGGTGGGTCCCAACATTGCCTGAGTGCTTCAGCCTGAGCCCTACATGAAACACCGTGGCACGCTGTGCCCTGGAGAACTTACAGTCTGATGGCAGTCAGAAGGGCTCTGGCACCCATGAAAAACAAGTAATGCAATCCTGGTGAGTGATGTTTAAAGCTGTGACTCCAGGACTGAGCAGTAGGCTTGGATGATAGGGGAGAAAGTGTAGAAGCAGAAGGGGTTGAGGAGGAGGAGAAACAAGAGCAGCAGTACAGATATGGTAATTCTATCAACTTCAGGTTCTAGTTTGTTCCACTCCACTCCATTTTACCCCAAAGCCCCACTTCTAGGGGAAGAGGAAAGCCACGTGTTTGTGAGAAGGTGTGTGGGAAAAGTGTCTCCAGACACCTGAGTCAGAAGAAAGCTTGTGCAAAAGGAAAGGGGGCTGCACTTGGCCCTTATTTTATCCACCTGCAGTAAGAATACCTCAGAGGTAATACAGGCATTCATGTGACAGTTAGAGCATCTATATGCCATGGGGAAATAAAGGTACTTCACATTTTACTTTTCCCTCACAAATGACTAAACGCTGTTTAGCTTTGTTTTGTTTCAACATCTTGTGAGCATATACTGATCACTAGTGTGCACTCAGACGAGGAGCTAATTGTCACCAGACACAGAACAAGGGACAGAGTTCCTGCCTGTTCTTCTAAGGCAACGCTAGAAGCAAAGCATTAGAGTCAGACCTGGAACAAAATCTGAGCTCCAAACAATTCTAAAGGTTAGGTGAGCTCTACCCTACATCCAACTGCAATAGCAAAACATCCCTCAGATCTGAAAACCCCCAAAGCAAGAGGAATGTCTGGAGTAAGAGCTGATCTGTGTTCTGACCTTGTGCAAAAGCAACTCAGACAGTTCTGCCTGAATGTTTGACAAATGCTGTTCAACAGACTACAAGAATTTCCAGCACCTTCAAAACACAACCACAGCAGCACTCTGTATTCTCCTCACCTTTTCACATTTTTCCTTCAGGTTCTGAGTTTTGTTATTAAATTTTGGTATAAAACATTAAAATAAATACTAAGCAGCAACATTTTCTAAAAATATCAAAGATGAAAAAATATTATTATTTCCCTTTTTCTAGCGAGAAAAGTGAGGCACTAATTACCAGCCCAAGGTGACTTTGCTCAGTACAAGATAACAAAAGAAAGAGCAAGTTAATTTAATGTTTTGAAGGTTGGGTGTTTTGGTTTGCCTTTTCTTTTTTTTTTTTTTTTTTTTTTACTTTTGAAAAAGCACTCTGGTGGAAAAATGCAGCTTCAGAAATGTGAAAATGAGTTCAAATACAATGTGAATCTAAAAGGGTTGGCTGCTACACATGAATTTGTGGCTGTGACACAACAATAGATGAGTGATCGGTTTGTGTGTAGATAATTGCAGTGGGTCTAGCCTACAGGAAAAAAATGCTTTTATGCAAGATTTCTGGACAGGGTGGAAGCACTTGAATATTGTAATGATGGAAAAGCTAGCAGACAAAAGAAGACTCTAGACAGTAGTGCTCCTTTTGTTGGAGGAGAAAAATACTGTGTGCGACTCTTTGTTGGCTGAAACTTGCCAATGCAAGGCAATGCAGGGCGAGCTTGGCAGTCACAGGTGCCAGTCGGCTCCCTGAGATTCCACTGCTGAACTAAAAGGGTCCTGTCCTCAGAACCACCAAAAACAGCCAGTGAAAGGTTATGAAATGTATCCAGTAAATATTTTTCTGGAGAGAGAATAAACTGTGTCCAGTACTCCACTGGCTGGGAATGGTGTTGCTCCATCTCCATTAGCCAGTTCCAAGAGCCAAGCCATGCAGCTGGATGGAGACTGGTGCCTTTGCAGCTGAATTAAACACTGTCAAGCAGCTGCTCTCCTGATTTTCCTCCAGACTCTTTCTGCACTGTTGTCCACACCTGCTTGTGCCCGGTTAGACACATCTTGCCAGCACAGGATATATCAAAGAGGTTTGATATATGACAACATTACCCAGGAGTTCACAAGCATTTACAGCCTCTCACCCACTACCAGGATCTTCCTAGTGCTTTGTCCAGTCCAGTGCTACCCTGCTATTGCTTCTCACCCAGGCCCTGCTGCTCTGCCCACCCAGCCTAAGATCCAGTCTTTTTTTTCTCTCTCTCTGTTAGCTCTCTTCTTGTCCTTTAATGATGGATTTTGTAAACCTGCCAGATCCTCTTCCTCAGGTTGGGCGGGGGACATGGGAAGGGACTGTGTCAGCCTGCCATCACTTCTTGCTTTCTCTTGAGTTTTGTAAATGGTTTGAACTGGATTTCACCAAGCAGCAAAAAGCATTTGGACGGCTTTCCGTCAGCAGTATATAAATAAAAATGGATAAGAATAGATTGGATTGTTGCTTCTTACGTCCGCTTCCCCATTTTATTTTTGACAGGTCCCAACACCCACACACATACTCCTTGCTCAGACTCAGATAGATCTGATTTTTTATCTGCTTTGAGTTTTTTGGCAGGATTTTCCATTCCTCATAGAGAGTTTCAATAGTTCCCACCTTGGTCCTTGGTGCTCAGAATTTGTGCCCTTATGCTCTGTACTTACAGGTCTTAGCAGGCCCATCATTAAAACATCACAAGGGCAAGAACTGCACCTCCTGCAGGTTCTGAAGCAGGAAAGCTGCTTCTGGCTACTGATCTCCTTTGCAATTCCACTGGGTCCAACATCACTCCCCTACTTCAGTCTGCGCTTCCTACTGCACAGGAGTGGAACTGAGCAAACAACCTGCAACAGGTAATTTATGTAATGAATTTACCCTTTTCCCCTGAGCTGAATATGCATGAGTGGGTGCTGAAGTCTTCAAGTGCATTCCCTGTTTGAAGAGGCTTGCCCTGTTTTTTTCCCCTGTTAAAGCACCGCTTTTAATACTACGTATCAATCATGAGTGTTCCCTGGTGCATCCAAAAGCTGGTATTTGCTATTCAAATGGTGTGAAGTTGTAACTGTTTACATAAGTTTTGAGAAATTGTTTCTGATCCTGAAGTGGAAAGCATTAAAATACCTCTGTCATGTGCAGCACACAGCCCTTCAAAGTGTGGATTTAATGTTTACAGATGTGCTCTCGCAATTCATTTTTCATGAGCGTTTGTGCCGGGAGACCTTGGTTGCTGGAATGTGTGCACAAAGGGAAGCGTGAAAGCAACACAGTAACAAACAAGTGCAACGTTCTTAAAAATTCTGTATTTGTTAAATCAGCTTTTAGAAGGTTCTGGGTTGGAAGTCTATGAGGAGCAGCTGAGGGCACTTGGGTCGTTCAGCCTGGAGGAGACTGAGGGGACACTTTATGGTGGTGTTCAACTTCTCTGCGAGAGGAACAGGGGCAGGCACTGATCTCCTCTCTGTGCTGACACTGACAGGAGCCGAGGGAATGGCCCGGAGCTGGGCCAGGGCAGGTTTGGCTTGGGGAGCAGGAAAAGGTTTTTCCCCCAGAGGGTGTTTTGGGAACAGCTCCCCAGGGCAGCGGGCACAGCCCCAGCCTGCCAGCGCTCCCGGGTACAGCGTGGGACTCTTTGGGGTGTCCTGCGCAGGGCGAGGCGCTGGGCTGGGCCATCCCTGGGGTCCGTCCCAGAGCAGCACACCCCGCCATGCTGCCGCTCCCTCAGGAACCGCGGCCCCGCGGGGGCGCCCTGCTCGGCCGGAAGTGACGCGCCCTTGAGGGCGGAAGTGGCGCGAGCGGGGGCGTGGCCGCGGGCGGCAGGTGAGGGGAGCGCGCGGGGGGGCGGGGCCGGGCCCCCTCAGGGCCCCGGCGGCAGCGGGGGCCCCCCCGGGCCCCGGCGGCAGCGGGGGCGCCTCAGAGCCCCGGCGGCAGCGGGGGCCCCTCAGAGCCCCGGCGGCAGCGGGGGCCCCTCAGAGCCCCGGCGGCAGCGGGGGCCCCTCAGAGCCCCGGCGGCAGCGGGGGCCCCTCAGAGCCCCGGCGGCAGCGGGGGCCCCTCAGAGCCCCGGCGGCAGCGGGGGCCCCGGGCGTGGCCGGCGGTGCAAGGGAACGGCACCGGGAGCAGTTCCGGGAACTGTTCCGGGAGTAGCCCGGCTCCGGTGGGTGCCCTCCCGCCGGGCCCGAGCGGGGCCTCTGCGGGGGCTGTGCTGGGAGTGTGGCCTGTCTCGCCTGGGGCCACAGGCGCTGTGCGTTGGGAACCCCGCCAGCTGTTGGGTAGGAGAGCTTAGCAGCGCCTGTTAGGGAGGGGCAGCAGAGCTGGGAAATGGTTTGTTGCACTTCTTATCCTGGGTGCGTTAGGAAGAGCATTCATTGCCTGTAGGTCGAGGGAGGTGATCCTGCCCCTCTGCCCAGGGCTGGTGAGGCCACACCTGAATGCTGCGTCCAGTTCTGAATTCCTGAGGGCATGTGACACATGGAGCTCCAGTAGAGAGCGACAAAGTCGATTAACGGACTGGAGCATCTCTCTTGTGAGGGCAGGCTGAGGGAGTTGGGTTTGTTCAGCCTCGAGAAAAATATTTTCCAGGCAAGTTGTGGAGTCTCCCTCACTGGATATTTAAGGATCATTTGGGTGCCATCATGGGCCAGGTGCTCTGGGATGAGTCTGCTTGAGCAGGGGCTTGGGCCAGATGACCCACTGAGGTCCCGTCCAACCTGAGCCGCTCTGTGATTGTTATGTGGTGCTTTGGTGCTGAGCCATGACATAGACTGGGAGATCTGCCAGGCAGGCATGGAGCATGGAATCCTCAAGTTGGCAGTGACATACAGGACTCCTGAGCTCCGCATGGTGTTTCAGGGAATGGCAAAGGCAGTGCTTCTTTTCAGTGTACATCAGGTACCCTGTAGGGACAGACAGGAGATGCTGCAGCCTGAAGGGAGAAAAAGAGACGGAGGTGTCAGAGAGACGTGGGACTCTGTGTTGTGCGTTATATGATTTTTCCTCAGATAGTCAGCTAATGGCTTGTGATGGGGTTTGGGTGTTTTGTGCTATTCCAAGTACGCACCCAAGCCAGTAGTTGTGCTGGTTGTAATGATTTGTCAAATAAAACCACATTGTCGGTGCTTGCCAGTGAACTCAAATGCTGATGTGATAATTGCAATTATTGGAATAATCTTCTTCTGTGTTCAAAATAAAGAAGGAGTTGGCCAGCAGTAAGAAGACCACAGGACTATTAGACCTAGCTGTGCACATGAAGAAAGGATGCTGATGGATGCAGGGAACAAAATTATTTTGTATGCAGCGGTGATGATCATTGGTAGTATTTATTTTAGTAATCAACAGGAAATCCTGTGATAAGGTTTCTCCCCTCCTTTTGTTTTGTTTTGGTTTTTTTTTTGTTTGCTTGTGGGGGTTTTGTGTTTGGGTTTTTTTTGTCCTTTTTGGTTATTAGCTGTGGTTCAGATATTGAATGCTTGAATAGCACCTGGATTTTCCCAAAGACCTCTTTCCAAAGAGAAGGCTCTTTATCCCTATGCAGAGGAGGCTAATTCTTGACTCTGTGCAAGTCACAGTGCAGCTTCCAGCAGGGAGTGTGGGATAGTGCTGACAGTGGTTGTGGCATATCACGTGATTGAGGCAAATGTCAGCAGGGAGTTTGCCTGGAATGACCTCTTTATTTCATGGAGGTTGGGTGGTAGGTGTTGCTGGCCATGATTTTCAGACTGGGCTGACCTATCCTGGAGTAGATAAGGTAGAAGCTAGAACTGCCCCAATTCCTTGGCAGTTCCCTGAAATACGGAGTCTTCCAGGAGCAGTGAAAGGAAGCGGAGCAGAGAATGCTGCTCTTGCCAGAGGCAACGCCTGGAAGCAAAGTGGCTTTGGCATGTCCTTGTAGTGGCTTTTCTGCATGACAGTTTTCTGGGAATCAGAGGTGCTCCAGTCAGCTGTCCCTTGCTTAGGCTTCATTTTAGGAAGGTTGGCTGATAAGTTCTCCTGATACTTCATTATGTTTGTCTTGTCTGAGTAGTAAAGCTGGGATGTAGAGGCTGCCTGATATATCCCTGTATTCCTCGGATGCTTTGAATGGGGAGGGGGAAACAGCCACACCTCCAGAGCCCTGAGGCAGAAGAGTGCCTGTGGCACTCCTAGAGCAGCACAGGCTGCTATTCTTAGCATCTGTCCTTCTTCTATCACTCCAGATATTTAAACTGAGTTTTAAATCTTCATTCCTTCAGGTACAAAGTGCTGTTCTCTCAGCTCAGGAGTTCATGGGCTAGAAAACTGAAAGCAGATAATTCCTGGGAAGTACTCTACAATCTGGCTTCTGGGTAATACCAGGTGACTGTGGTCACGTCAAGCTCAGCTTGGTGAGTGAAAGGGAAGGGTAGAAATTGGGGGCTGGGGAAGAATAGTATTGAGGTAATCCTGAAAGCAAGGCAGACTTTTTTTATAACATTTTTTTAGATTCAAGGTAATGTGCAGAGGAAGAAGAGGATTATGGCTGAAATTGTTATGTTTCCCATGGCTGTGGTGTAAGAGATTGAAGGGGATCATTTTTATCACTCAGAAAAGCAATTTCTGTAGCTAATCAGCTCTGCTTAGACCCCTTCACAAGATAACCTTTCCCAGAAAATAGTCCATCCATCCAGGTGTCATTTTTTGGCTCACCTTTTCATCAGCTCCTGTCAATCAGGCCACTCTGTAGGGATATTCCTTCTAGCAAATGTGAACAGACTTGAAGACATTCCTTATTTAGTGAGTTCCCCTCCTGTCATCTTCTAGAAATGCAAGCATTGCCTTTGCTTTTGAATGTATAAAACAGGCAGGAACTGGTCTAGTTGCTGGTTTGATTTGGTTGTTTCCTTAACTGAATGTCTAAGGCTTTGTTTTAATACCGCATCTGGAGCCTGGAGGCTGTAAAACTTCAGAACTTTGGAGCAGAGGGTACTGAATGTGGAAGTGAAAACCAGGACATTGCAAGTTATGTTTTGTGGCAGTGGTTAGATCTGCAGATCTCCCTCTGCAGGAGGGTGGAGCTGATTTTGCATCAGAAAATTAGAGGGAAAAACTAGCTGGATTTTTTTTTTTTTTTTTTTTTTTGACACGGTGTTTGTGGATGTACGTATTGCTGTGGTCTGATAGTGAGAATGAGAAGCTCCAGAAATTCTGCAAGCTCTACAGCAGCATGCTGGTTAGCCAGGTTTTGGAATTCCACTGTTTAAGAGAACTTTTTGTAGAGAAATGGCTCTCTAGAGGACTTTGCATACCCAGTGGCTTCTGTGTACTCCAGGCATACAAAACCGAAGTGCCCCCGCTTAGGAAATTGAAGCAAGAGCTGTGTCTGGATGTTTGGGATGAGATTCTCAACTTCAGTTATGATGTCTATGTAGTAGGTATAGCTAAGCTATTTGTTTAGGCTTCCTTTGTAATAAGTATAAGTGATAGGAAGGGAGGGCAGGCAGTTAGCAGAGTGTTTATGGTCAGTTGTATATGCTGCCCTGGAATTAGATCAATTGTTCATTACAGCATCTGATTGTCTCCATTACTGACGAGAGTCAAAGGTGGCAGTCGCAGAGGGGATCATCTCATTAATTTTAGTTATCAACATCTATCTGTCAAAATGAGCTTTATGTATCCAGCTGAAGGAAATAAATTTCAGCCTGTTCTTAGAGGACAGGGCTTTCTCAACAAGGTGATGCAGTGAGGGAGGCTGCCTGTGCTTCACAAAACAGAGCTCTGTGTTGAGGGGAAGGATTGTCCTGAAGACAGCAGTGGCTTAGAGGGGTTCTTAGCTTATGGAGCTGGCAGGATTGAAGTGCCTCTAAATTCTTCTCAGTCTCTATTTTTCAGATTCTCTTTGAAAAAAAAAATAAAAATAACAGCATTCTCTCTTCTGGCGAGTCAATATAATTTGTTGTATCTAATCCGTCTTTAAATGTCAGGTATTTTGCCAAGGAGTTGCCACATGCTGTTGTAAAGCTGGGCTTTGAGATCTCAAATTTTGTTTCCTTCTCTTAAGCCTAAGTGTCACAAATGAAGAAATCTATGAATATGTCACAAACCAAGAAATCTAAGTGGCTCTGAGTACTTGATAGGGTAAGGGGGAGTCTCCATATTTCACCTTTAGTAGCTGCCACAGCTACTGTTTCTTTTGAAGCAAAGTGACTGAGCCAAAGGTGTTTTTAACAGACTCTGGCTCCTTCAGAAGGAGGTGCCTTAACACTTTCAGAAGCAGATTTTTGACAAGCCAGTGCTTTTCTTTAGGTAGTCCTGCCAACTGTCAGGCTCCTCAATGCTCTACTGCTTCTGCAGGGCCATAGTGTGATGTGAGGCTGACTTATTTTGAAAAGGTTTTGGCTGTTCTGGTAGTCCCATATCCATAAGCTGTTGTGGGAGCAGGAGATGCCCTGTAGGATTCATTTTCTACATGGACTTTTTGTTGCTGGTGTTCTTCTGAGGTAATGCTGTTCTGTAAGGATAGCCTGAAAAGTTAAGTAAGTGTCCTCTAAAGCTGGAGGAGAAGAGCGGAAATGGCTTTTACAGATGTGGCTAAAGTAACCCCGTGAGGTAGGCTGGGCCTTGGTGTGCTCCAGCTGCTGAGAGGGAAGGAGAATGATGGCTTCTCAAGCTTTTCACTTTCCTGCACTTGCTGCCAGTTTCTGTGTCTGGGGGAACTCCAGCTTCTCAGTTTAATTCAGTCCTTGATAGTGGGCATGGTGGGACAGCTGGAATGGAAAGTTGTTTTGTTCCGGAAATAGCACTGGGACGCCAAATCCCAGCTGATGCCAAACACTCCAAAGATGGAGAAGCCCCGCTCTTGTCTAAAACAGCTACTAGAGGTCTTGAGACCAAAGCAGTAACATCTACAATGGAGTTTGAGGGTGCTACTATAAGAGACATCTAGTAACATGAGCACCCTGGTAGAGTACAGCCTGCCACAGGGCCTAATTAGGGTTTTATTAATGCTTTCTTTCATCACTAGCTTCCAGACTTCAGATGGTGATTAGACCTATTTATAGGGGCAGAGTTCCTTAATATTCAGCACAGTTTACTTCTTGCCAATCAAATCAGTAGCACCTGCATCTTTGATTGCTGCTTAATAACGCTGTAGAAGATGGTTTATTAAAAAATATAAATAGACTTTTCATCCTCTTAACTTACCAAAGTGCTTTTCTCCCGCCCCCGCCTTGCTTCCCCAAAAAAAGGGTAAAGTTGGATTAGCGCGGGGACTGTGGTAAAGCTCTCATCTCACTGCTGGAAATGCGTCCTGCTCTCCTATCCAGAATAATTACCTCTTGTGTGCTCTGCTGGAGGACTATATTTCATCCCCTCCTGTGAATGTCAACACAGGGCAGAATGATTGTATGCTGCATAATAATAGGACTTGTATGTAGGCTCCTATGCTGCATTTGAGCGATTTCTAGCTTTTGTTTCAGTGTCTACATCTGTGTGAGTGTGTGTACACACACTGCCTTATCCTGCCCCTGAACAGGAAGAGCATATGCAATGACATGTTTTGCTTTTCTGGTTTTTCAAGTCTCTTTTTTAAATGCAGTTCTCTATTTTTGCAGCTGGTAAACTCATAGGTGTGTGCTTTATCTGTGGAGGGCAAGGTGTTACAATTAACATTTTGTATTGTTCTTATTTTTGCCTTGGAGGATTTAATTCTGATAGTTTGTTGGGATAGCCTCTAGGCAAGCCTCCAGAACAATCTAGGTATGGCTTGAATGTGCTAGCAGATTTGACCATGGGAAAATGTTTGTCCTGGTAAACGTGGTAGAAAGCATTCCATGTAAGAAATTACTCTCAGGGAGCAATTTGGGATGACTTCTCATGGTTAACTAAGTTACGGATGTGACTTTCCTCTGTTAGAGGAGACAGCACATTCTGATAAGCTATGCCCAGAGCCTGTCTACTCCATTTTTTGAGTGTGATCTTAACCCGTGGTTCATCTGTGGCTTGGTCTGTTCCCACTTTGGAGCCATACTGGTGGTAGTGGGGTAGTGGTATGTGGTGAGGGATATACAGACATGTGTTTTATTGCATATTGCTGATCTCTATGTCCTTACAGGTGGCTACAAGACATTGACCTTTTATTAGGATCCTACAAAAGAGAGACATAGGGCTAGAGACAGCCTGTCACTTCTTTTTGGAGATGTTACTGCCTGTGGGAATTAAAGGCCTCTAGTTCTTGCTGCCTTTCCAGTGCAGTGACGGAAGCAGCAGCACAGTAATTGCTAAAGCAGTCATTGTAGCTTTGAAGTATACACACTCATTTTTATCAAAGTATTAAATCCTCCTTCTCCCCTGAGCCTGCTCTTTTTAGTTTCTTGAAACACGTTAAGGAAGCAGATATTGGTGGCTTGCCTTATTCTCCCTTTATTTTCACATCAAAGTACACATCTGGTAAGTGCTTGTATATAGGTTTACATTTTGCCTGTGTTAAGGGCAGCCAAGCTATTTTTTTAATATTGTCTTTGTTTATGTTACTTTGAAAAACTGAGATATTTTAAGGTTGTGGGGTTGTTTTATTCTTAGATAATTATCCTAGTGGTCAATCCTCCATAGAGCAGTATTTTCTAAAGAACTTAGGGAAGCGTTGCTTCTTTTACAAACTCTGTTTGCTCTGTAACAAGTTATTTTGGGGTTGCCTTAACATAAGAAATTTTATTCTAATGGAGAGAGGTGAGCAAAGCAGGTGGAGTTTTTCTCTACCTATCCAAAGCAGTGAATTGTATACTTCCTTTTCCAGGGGCAGATCTCCACGTGTCCCTCAGACTTGGCAGTGGTGTGTGAACAGTAAGCCCAGCTGTTGGTTCCAAATGCCTGAAAACCCTGGAGTACTCACCCTGTATCTGTCCTGGTTTATGTCTTTCGGAAAGGTGGTACAGTCTGGTGGAGACTGACTGTGTTTCCCACTCCTGCTGTTTCCCTCAGCATTTGCCAGTGTGTGTTGGAACTGAGAGCAAGAGAGCAGCTTTGAGTGTGGATGAATAGCCACCAGCCCTGAGGAGCTTTGGACAGCTTGCCTGAGGTGAAAGGCACAGACAGCTAAAGGCAGAGTGCAAATCTGAGCAGTTAGTAGCTCTAGTCAGAACTTCCCAATCAGGGCATAGCACTTGGAAGCAGGTGGTGCAGTGAGAAAACAACCTTTTTCTCTTTGTTTTCACTTTAATAAGGTAAATGAGTTGATTATACAACAGCAGAACATATTTATCTTGATCATGAAAGTTGACATAGAAAAAATTGAATAAAAGATGGCTGGAGCCCTGAGATGCTGCAGCTCTTTTCCAGAGCCTCTTTGATCACAAAAAAAAAAAAGCTCTGTGTTGCTTTTTCTTCTGCTTTGTGCACCCCACAAAGTGACCACTGGTGGTCACACCACTAATGATTAAATCTCTTGGGTGATCTGACATCTGTTTTTGAGGTTCATACATTCTTTGGACACATTCGTGTGTCCATTTCTCACTATTGCATCAGAGTATTTCATGTCAGCTGTCATAATTCCAGCATGCTGTACTTCCTGCAGAAACATACCAGCTCCCTCCATAAGGTTCCAGAGTGATACTGGAACCAGTTTGTTGCTTTGCTGGAAGTCCCTTCTATATGTAAGATATAAGCAGTTTATTTGCACCTTTGCTGTTCATGTTACATGAAGGCTTGTCATCCATTGGATAGGGTAGAAGAGTTGATGTATTTTAACATGCAGAACTCACTATTTTATTTTTTTATGTACTAATTCTGATAGTGGAGCGTGGCAAGAAAATGTGCTGCTTCCTTCTCAGTACACTGGAGTTTGAGATAACAGAAGAGTCAGTCTTACCAAGTGATGTTCAGACTTTGCTTTCCTTCCTGGCTTCTACTGGGAGTATTTTGAATTTTCTCTTTTAAAATATTCCTTATTCCTGAAGTCTCTCTGTTATATAAAGCAATTCTCCTTTTATTCTAACCATGTGGTGAGGCACTTACTCAAATTGTTTGTAAAACTGACTTATTTCTCCAGTTAGTTTAGGTGTTACCTAAGAGGTAACAAATAGCAGCTGTAACATGGGATTTTGCCCACATCTGGTCATTTAGTTGTTGCTGTTTTCCCTCCTCCTTGCTATAGATTTCCAACTTGTTCTCTTGCACAGAAAGAATTATCTCTTGTATCTGTCTCTGGTGATAGTTTCCAGAGTCTGCCATAATTCTCCACTGTGTTTTTTTATAGGAAAGATAAGAATCTGAAGCTCGTTTGAGAGTCTTCATTGAGAACCTGTGAAGGTGATGTTTACCCACAAACTGTGACAGAGTGAGCAGGAGCACCCAGGGATTTTCCTGCTTTGGCCAGTACTGGGTGTCCCTCTCTTTGCAAGGGAGCAGTGGGACCTGAAGGAGTCTGTAGCTTCTGACTGCAGGGAAAGAAATGGTTTGGGAGTAGCTGGAGGAGTGCTGCTCCTGAGTGAGAGCATCTGTCAGTCAGCAACTGAACTGAGCTTGGTTTTAGAAGGGACACTATGAGAATTAGGATTGGTGAGAGTCTGAGAGATCATATTGGGGCTGTATAATCTCATCGGCCTCAAGAGGTGAAAATCTTTGCTTTCTCGGGATTACCTTTACACAGGAATGGTTTTGATAATGAAACAAATTTCAGAAGTTTCCTTCTTGCCCCTGCTTCCCACTGTGCTTCATGATTGGACAATTACAGCTGTTTATCTGGCTGCGGTAAATTGGGTCATTGAACTGATTTGAGTTAAAAATAGGCATCCCAAGCATCAGCAGCACTGATTTGACCAGTGGCAGGGAGGATTATAAACTTCTTTTGCTGCTGGGGCCAGAGTAACTCATAGCCATGTCCTTGCTGTGTTATCTGGTCACTTTATTCCATGGTGACAGTGAAATAGTAGATTTTAAAGGAAAAGTATTGAAGTTTGATTGTGGTCAGCAGATCAAAAACTGCTGTCTCAAAATTAGCTGTACTCCTCTCAGAATAGCTTGCATGATTTACAGCTCTAAATAATAATTTCCTGTCTGCAGAGTAGGCCCAGTCAGGAAGACTAATCAGTGTGCAAACATTGCCACTAAAGAGTGCAGATACAGAGTCTGGCTGCCAGTGATGCATGAAATGAAACAGAATAGGTCTAGGCTTCCTAGACTGGCAGGAGAGCCAGCTTTCTAATGGCTGGGCTTGATCTTGCAAATGTGTTAACTGTGGAAAAGCTTCTACTACGTGCCCTTAGATCTTATATGATTCACTACTAAACATCCCCACCAAAAAAAAAAACCAAACCCAAAACAACTCAGCAAACTCCACATCCCAAAAGAATACCCTGAAATAAAAGCCACATCATATTTACAAAAAGCTTTTCCTACCCTACTGTGGTATCATCTTAAAGGAAAAATTTGGAGAGGGTGGATGGTGTTTTTTCAATATACAGAAATGGCTGCAGGCAAGTCCAATCTGTTATCTCTTTGTTTTGTGAAGCAAGATAGGGAATTGAAAGAATGTGTGATGACCCCTCTAATTTTCACATATTCAGCTGGTGTTTTATGTTGTGACTATCTCTCTTCAGGCTTCTGATCTGTGAATTTTTCCAGTATGGACTGTGTTTCTATGTTATTCTCAGCCTGCACTGGTTGCACACAGCACTGCTCTCTGAGCTAGCTCCTGCAGACTTCCAAGTACCAGAGATGGAATGTGGTGCATCCTGAGATATCCCTGTCTGATACCTTGGTTTTTCATCCTCCTTTGTTTTGCTTCTCCTCAGCTTAATGAACATTTTCTTATAGATGTATGGAGCTCTGTGTGATGAAACCCTGTAATGAGCACCTGTAAACTATGTGGTTTTTACAACCAGAATGAAAAGAGACTCGGACAAACCACTTTTGAAGGGAGTTGTGTAGACCTAGCAGTAGAGTTTGGATTAGAAAACTGTATGGGTACTCTAATCTGCTCATTCTTCACGGTGTCCTAACAGTAATGTATTTGTGAGTTTGCAATTTCTAGTGTGCTCAGAGAAATAGACTTTTTTCTCTTTGTTCTTCCAAGTCCCAGGAAGTCTTTTGTTATTTTTGTGAGTAAAGACATGGGAGGCAAACTTTTTTGGAATTGCTGAGAGAGAGCTGAGCAGGGCTCAGGATGGAAACATGCGTGATGGGTGACCTTCTCCTGGCTGAGCTATGGAGCAGTGGTACTGGCCCAGCTGCTTCCAAAAGAGTGCATGCAGCTCTCGTGTGTGGCACACAGCTATGTGGCACACAGCCAAAATGTTTTGGTGACTGGTTAGGTTTAAGATGTGAAAGGATTTTAAAATAAGGAGGCTTCTTTCAAGATAGTTACTGAGGAAAAATCCAGTCACCAGAAGCAACAAGCAGCTCCTGAGAGTCTCAGAATGGAAGAACTCTCATTAACCTACTTGGAGCAAGGGGGTGTGTGCCCATACATGCCTTGTAATTTCATGGCTTCTGTTCTTGGAAGGGCCTGATAGTGTGTTTCTTGGAGCCGAAGCATAAGATGAAATACTGCCTTTTGCTAATAGGGTTGGTTGACCTGAAATACGTCCACGTGGAATGTGAAGAAAGGGAGGAGGGACAGTGATTTCTGACAAGTCTTGTTGCCACTCTTAACTGACTTTGCTTCTAAGTCTGGTTTTTGTTTTCAGCACTATACTGAGCAGAGATTTGTTAAGTAGCATACTAAAATAAAATTATGGTTTCCAAGAACATTCAGATAACCAAGAGATTCCCACCTCACTGTTGCTGCCTTGAATGTATCAAAAATCCAATATGTCAGCCTTACTGCTTGTGCCTTTCTCCTCAACTGACCAATTCTGTTGCAAATGCTTTCCTAAAATAATTAGTGGAGCAGAAAGGAGAAGGCTCTGAATAACTGCTGTGATAAAATGGCAGTGTGTTTACTGTAATGACCTATTTGTTCTTTCCCTTAGGTACAATGGCCACAGTAGCCCAGAAGCACTTTTTGGAAGGGCAGACATACTCAGTGCCCCTGATCCAGCCGGACCTACGAAGAGAGGAGGCTGTGCAGCAGGTGGCAGATGCACTTCAGTATCTGCAAAAGGTGTCAGGCGATATCTTCACCAGGTAAAGTGCTCTCCTGAGGGGTTGGGTGCTTAGCATTCAGCATTACAAGACAGAGTGCTGTGATTACATTGTAGCAGTGAAAGGACATTGTGTTGGTAAGCAATGGGAGTTCAGAAAAGGGATGGAAAAGGACCAGACACGCTTCAGTACGAGTTTATTTGATTCAAGTCTGTCAAAGTTAAGCATAACAAAATGGCTGCAGTGAGCCAGAGATTGTTGGTTATTAATTTTTCATTCAGTGGTAGACTTCCACAAATTGCATTACTGCTTCTGCTGCACTTATTCTTTATTCCTTCTTGCTTGTGTATTAAAGGGGAGGCTTTGTTTTTTAGAGTGTCTTGAAGATGCATCTTTTTGAGTCATTGTACTTGAAGCAGTGAAGTAGAAAATGTCTCTTTGTTCTGATCTCTGCAATGTACAAACTGTTCTCTTTGGGCTTCTGGTGTTGCACACTTCCCTTTTTGTGTGTTGGAAAGGCTGAGTGCCCTGAGTGAGACTGGGTTTCTTGCCACACTATCACAATCTGTCAAAGTCCCTCTCTTCAAGGATTTGGTCCAGACTTGGCACCTCTTGCATATGATCATCTTTAGGATTGGATCTATAAGACTGTCTGTAAGGCAGATCAGAAAGATTCTTGTGCTTGCATACAAATGATGGTGGATAACGTGGTGCCTTTCTCCATCCCATGCCATCTTTGATGTCTTGGTGCTCTGAGATGCTGTGTAGTATCACTGGGAGGGAAACAGATCAGCATCTATCTTCTTATAGTCTAATTAGTAAAAGTACATGCTTTGGTTTCAGCAGGTCCCATCACTATCTAGTTTAATTTATTATGGTGTGAGCAGGGTCATGACTTTGTCTTTCTTTGAGTTTGGAAGGTTTTTTAAGTGTAGATTGAAGTTCTGTGGTTTTTGATAGTGATACTTTGAAGGCTAGCCTCTGGAGAAGGAGCAGTCTTTAAGGCTGAGCTCAGTTTATTGAGGGAAATAAAGGTTTCCCACTGGAATAGTCTTTGTGTGGGCAAGGGCTCTGTGTGGGCTGGTTTAGGTTGAACACAAGGTCTAATTCATTTGTTCCCTTCAAAGTAGGGGAACACTTTGTGATCTAAGGCTGGGAGAAGGCTTTCCAGAGCTGCCATAAACATGTGGAAAGCACTTTTCAAACTTAAGCCGGGTTGGCAGTTCTGTCCCTCTCTGTGGGCTAAATAAAGCTCTTGGTAATAAAGGAGTTGCTCTTCCTCTGTCTCTATTTTTCCCTGTTTTTCTTCTCCTCACTGCTCTCTAGCACAGTACCCTGTAATTTCCCTAGGGAGACAAGCCTGCTGCTTTGTATGCAAGTCACTGCCAAGTACTGAGCAGTGACTGTGATGCTGTTCCCTCACTCTTTGGTGCACTCATGACTTTTAATTACCAATTTTCTCCAACAACAGAGGAGGCTTCATTGGCTTCTTTGTTTGCTTTGCCTTTCCACTGAGGTCTTGGCTCTCTGATATAATTAGGAGCGATTTAGTAATTATGCAGGCATCTGATTAGAAGTTCCATGACCTTGGTTGTTCCATGTCGATCAAGGGCCAAAGTTTTCAAGGTGAGAACTTTGCCGCTTAGCGAAGAGTGACCTTTTATCTTCCCTTTCCTGAGATAAGGCAGCTCTGTCTTCCATTTCCAGGAAGGAGCTGCCTTGTCTGGGGAAGCTGACTGTTTTGATCTGCAAAACAGCAGCTTGCAGTGTTGATGAAGAGGAAACTTGTTCACTGTGGGAGACTTGGCTGAGTGTGTCCAACTCATTACTTCAGTACTACAACAATGCAGATGTTCTGAGTTTGTTTTATGGGAACAGGTGGATTGGTACAGCGCTTTTGAGAGTGACAAGCCAATCTGTACTTTGTTGAAGGTGGAGTGAAAGTGTCTCTTACTCTCTATGAAAAAAAAGGACTAGATCCACGACTAGATCTTTGTTTCCATTTTAGCTAACCAAAGTTTCTGCTCAGAGTTGTTGCTGACATGACAATTGAGTAAGAATTCTTAAAATGAACATGTTGAGATGACACAAGAAAGATACCTTTCCATTTTGGAAATTAGAAGAAAATACAGGGATCTTTCCTTCTCTAGCCCCCTTTTTGGGCAATTTGGGAAATAACCCATGTGGCCTCTCTTTTTTCCAATCATTTTCAAAGTAGCTTACTTTCTATTAACTGTGGCAAGGTGGCAAGGTACTTGGTGAATGAGACACTGCAGATTTGATTAGTTCGTAGATAATCGAGGGATTATCTATGCAGGTGCAGGTGCAAAACCACAGGTAAACTATGGCTGAGACCCAGAGCATCCCCACTGGGCCCAGCCTTGGAGCACAGGCCTGGACTGCAGTCAGGAATCAGTTAGAAGGAGCAGGATACATCAGCTCAGCATCCCTCTCCATCATATCCCTAACCCTCAGAAGCAGAGACCCACCTGACTTTTTTCACGTGGGGAACATCAAAGCTCTTGGTTGCTGGGCAGTACAGATTGGTGTCTTAAGCCAGTGCTGTCCAGCAGTGCTTTCTCCTGAGGAAGTCCTGCCCTCTTGGTGCTGATACCAGTGCTGTGACAAGACCAAGAGAAGCTGCATGTCCTTCTCAAGTTTATGCTTTGAAGTAATAGAAGTTTTAAGCTTGTGTGTGTTAACTAAATCCAAGTCATTAATCTGTTGTAAAGGCTGCAGTAAAGATCAGATTCACTGCCTGTAGTTCCTGAGATATATTGCTTAAAACGTAAATATTCTAACATAGCAAATCTGACATAATATCTGTTTGAATTTAACTCACGGGCTTTTAAGAAAGATTTTTGATACAGGTCACAGGAGGTGGGATGACCAGTTTAAACCCCCAATTAACAGTAGTCTTTCATCTATTTGTTTTCTCACTACCATTTTTTTCTGGGTGGGAGTTTGTGTTGGAATCACGTGCTTTGGAATATTTTACAGGAATGTTGTTGTGACAAGTACTTGAAAGAGGTGATGAGTTTAGATTTTGTGATATGTCCCCCTAGTTAGGTAGGCTTTTCCTTTGGGATTTCTCAATTTCTGAAGAGTTTGTCTTGGCAGAAAATGTTAATAATCTCTAATATTGTCCATTTGCTGTTCAAAGTGTTCACTTCTGAATAATAGTTGTGTGGGAAATTGCTTTTGCAAGTTATCTCATGGAGTGTTACAGTAGTAGAAAGAAATCAAATACTTGGGATTGGGAGGTTGTTATCAAGCTCCTGGTTTCCTTTGCCTGTGATCCAATCCCAAATTGTCCAGTGTACCAAATTTCCCATCCTTGTACTTTTTTTTTTCAGTTTATGGAATAATTTCTGGTTGTTACTTTTTTAAATCTTTATTCAGTATCTTTTGCTTGTCTGGAATAAATCTTTGCTAGACCAGTGTATCCTGTTTCCTTCCCAGTTGGATTTGAACTAATTTCTTATTACATATTTGAAAAAGGCTTTAATATTAAGCAAAAGTTTAACTTGGAGTTGCACTTTTGAAAACCGTAGCTGCCAAACAAAAGCACTGTGGAGATGCTGTTAGGGGTGGGGAAGATATCTGGTGAGGCTGTGATAAGGAAGGTAAGGAGTAGCTGGCTGGGCAGCAGAGCCTTAAGGGATGTTTAGGACAGGAGCAGAGCTGAGATGTGAGAAGTTCTGAAATGGAAAATACCAACAAAATCTTAATCATGAGGTACCTTTGGGTGTTTTAAAGCCCTCTTTGTTTTAAACTTACTACTGTGATTAGTCATGATGATCAATAATGGAAGTGGGGGACTGAATATATCAGTGTAAATGTATTTAATTTAGGAGGGCTGTGGAATGCAAGCTTGCCAAGAAGGGTCTTGCTGCAAGCTGTACTGTGCTCTTCGTTGTGCAGTGGGGCTCTGGGATGCAGCTTGGACATTGTATTGTGTTTGTTCCTCTGCTGGCTGCAAGGGTTGCATCTTTCTAGGAAGAGAGCTGTCCACTGTGATGGCTCACCATGCAGGTGACTTTACACCAAGAGATGCGTGGTAGCACAGGGAATAAATTTTTATCCAGTTAATTTGAAGCTGTTACGACTCTTATTTAACAACAAGGTGCCTCATGGCACTTTGAAGTTGTACCAGAGGTCATCTGAAAGAGGGTGCTGGGTCTAGTTTAGTTTCAGATACATCTCTTGAGAGGCTGTAGGAGCAGTCATTTGCTGCCAGGAAGATGAAGAAGGAGCAGTGAGGTAAAGAGTGAGTGGAATGTCCTACAGACATGAAGAGATGGAGTACGGGGAAGACATTTTGCCTGCAGCTAGTTGTTCTTTTGTATTCTTGTATGGCCAAGTAATGTGGATTTACTTTCCTTTTGAGCATAGCACACACTTTGTAAGGCACCATTCATTTGTTATGGCTGCCACGATCCTCTGGAAGCTAACTTCAACAGCTTGTGAAGCTGGAGCTTCAGAGCGGTTCCTAAACTATAGGAAGAAGACCTTAGGAGGTGACATGAGGGTGTGATCAGCATGCTTGGAAGGTTGGGAGCAGCTGGCACTAGCAGGCATCCTACACCCCCATAGAGGGGCAAAAAGGGAGTGTGACTGTTCTGCAAGAGACCAGGTCACAACTCTTTCTGAATGCTGCTAAAATCCTTAAGCTTAAGATCTTCTGGGATCTGATCTGTGCAAAATTGCAGGAGAGGTGTTCTCCTGCTTCTGGAATTAGTCTCAAACCTGCTAAGCAGGCAGGAGGCACGCAACAATTTCAGACTTCAAGGAACTCTTGAGAAATTTCTTTCTACTCTTACAGCAGTAGTGGAATATCTTGTGGCAATTAGAGGCAGTTTGCTTTAAAACAGATGGCATGTGCAATAGGAAAGGCAGACAGCAAGGAGAAACTAAGGTAGTTTCAGTACATACGAATTGCTGATTTATTTTAGCTCGTAGGGTTTTTTTAATGCTGTCAGGGAAGTCTCTTGTTTGTACCCTGTTCCTTGTTGGAGAAAATACAATATTGAGTAGCAGCCTTCAAGTTTTTGTGAGCTATTTTTTCCAGTGATAAATCTCTGTTAATTAAAAGGGTTTTGGCAAAGATCTTATGAACTTCCACCATCCAGAGAGTAATTCCTTTACCCCTCACTCCCTGACTGCAAGTGGCTGCGGTTATTACTCTCTGGAAATAGGCAAGGAGAAGCAAATCATGACAACAGATCAGTGTGTGCCTCACAGCAGAATTGTTCCCTGATTTCTTAGCCCACAGTTTTGGCAATATTGTTGGATTCTCACACGCCCAGTATTCTTGACACAACTGCCATGTTATTCTTTTAAGTGATAGCTTTGCCTTCTCAACCAGCTTCAAACACTGGAGACTCACAAGTGCTGGAGTCATTTTCTGTTCCTATAGAGGACTTTTTTGTACTTGGTCAGCCCTGGAGGAAGAGATTCAAACAAGTCATTTTGTTTTACAGGCATGACTTCCATTAGGGATCCAGCATGGAGAAAACTGTCTGGAAAATAACACTGAGTGGCTTGAAATGTGTATTACAGGCTTGCTCCTATGAGAGTGTGCACACTGAGGGGAGAGTTGGGGGAGGAACACCAGGGCCAAAGGTCTGTTCTTCACACTTGACTGGTGCATTAAATTTCCTTTCTGTGGTGCTTCTTTCTGACTTGCTGTGGTGCTGTTGGGTTTTGCAAATGGGAAAGGTTATAAAGGTTTAGGTGTAAATGCAACTGATGGCTGAGACAGCATTGCTTTTGGAGACAGGAGGCCCATTTCTAGGTGCTAATGAAGGAGTTTCTGGTTTTCTTCCATATAAATCCCCCAGAACATAAATTACCTACCTGGGGTTTCTCTTTAACACACTTTACCATCCAAATTCTTTAACCCAGGCTCCAGAAACTTTCACCCCCTCTAAATCTGCCTGACAAACATTTTATTGAAGGAATTCACCATGCTGTGCCATTAATAATCTTTATCCCCTACTCTCCCTGGCACACCATGGTAAATTGGATTCCCTTCTTACTTTATCCAAGAATATGATCCTTATTCTGAGTTACTGTGCATTATAAAACTAGGTATTTGCATTTTAATTTACTTCTAGGGCTCTTGTTTTAGATCGACCAGCAAAGCTGAATCTGAAAACATGCTTTATGGGCCTAAGAGGCATAACAGTTCCTTTTAGAAGAGGAGGTAAAGCTGCTGCACTTCTGCTCTGTGTGAGTGCAGTAGGAATAGTCTTCTGGTTATCAGTGGCATATATATATAACATTCCAATGTATATATACATGTACATAACATTCCAGTAGCTCAGTACCAAGAAGCAAGGAAGTTCATGGTCTCCACATTGCAGTTCTCTCTGGTTTTTTGGGGGGGTTTTGTTTGATTGTTTTTTGGTTTTTGGTGGGTTTTTTGAGGGTGTGACTCTCACAACTGAGCACCAGGCAGAGTGTTCTTTTTTTTCTAGCACCTGGGCAATTTAGGGGATGGGGAGCAAACAACCACACAACCAAAATCACGTCCTTCATTATATTTATGCTTACTTTTAGCTGGGATGAAGGGTTTAGCTGCTGTCAAAGCATTGGTCATGAGAATATTTCCTCAGAGTGTCACAGGGATAGTGGTTAAGCCATTAAAGTGTATGAATTTACAGTTCTGGCAGTTTTAGGGTGGGGAAGGAGGTTTGGAAGGTACACTGTATGAATTTGTTCTGGTATTACTGTGAAGATAGTCTTTCCATTCTTACTGACTAATTGTGAGTTAGTGCATGGGAGAGGTGATTTTTTAAATGACAATGGGGAAAATGAAATCATGTTATCTAGACCAGTTCTAAAGGTGTCTGATCACTGATGTGCCTCAGACTGTTTCATTGAAATGACAGAGCAGCTGTCAGTGCAAGCAGAGAGGTGTCTCTGCTTTTTGATGCTGTGAGGAACATCTCTGCCTGTGGCCCAAAGGGGAAGAGTAACTAAAAATCCCTCAAAAAAGTAAGAAAGTGCTGTAATCACTCAGGAAAGGTGTTAGATGGATAAGGTGCCATAAAGAGTTGTCCTAATTTGTTGAAGAAGCACACTCAAATTAGCTTCTTGATGGGCATACCATAGGAGGTGCCTTTTGAGATTTGAGTGTGACTGCAATTGATTGTAGGAAAAAGAAGTAACACTAAACAACCGCTGTTTCTGAAGAATAAATATTATAAAATAAAAAACTTTGCAAAAAATATGTGAGGAAATCTTTAAGTGAAGGAGGCCAGTTTAGAAAGAGGAGGATTTGTTAAGAGAAGTCCACTTTGAAAGCAAGGGTGAGAAATGGAAAAGCTAAGTTAGCAAGGAGGTTTTGTTTGGCGAAGGGCTGGTAACTGTTTCTGAGAAAGTCTGTCTTATGTAGTTGGACTTGTTTTGATTGTAGCAAAATTTTGGGTGAATCTTGGGAATCTGCACTAGTACTCACAGGATGCTGAAGAGGGTCATTGCTGAACAGAAGGAGTGAGTGCAAGGCAGTAGAAGAAATTTCACTAGAGGTAAGCTGTTGAAAAGTACAGGGATCACTGCAACAAACATGATGAGCAGAAACATAGTACTGAGTGCAAAAAAGAACGACCAGGATGCTCCAAGTCATTCTTCAAAGTCCAGTTTGGTCATTTACCAGGTGTCTTCTGATTATAACTTCAACAGGTCAGCACAGTGAGGGAAGACCACAGAGGGAGACCTTTATTATATTATCTAAGTCAGAAAGGAAGTAAGAGTTCTGAGAAGACATGTAGTTGTCTTTAAACAGACATTTTATGGTAGCAAGTCCTTTTCTTGGGTGGGCTTTCCTTCTCCTGAATATTCAAGTCCAGTTGTGCAGGACAGCAGTTTTTATACAGTAAGTACTAGCTTGTAAATGATAGCTTTTAGATATGTGTTATTGAAAAGGAGACTGAAGGGTTCAGCTTGTGATCTGCAAGTAAAATTTTGTGTGATTGCCATCAACTGCTTGGAAGTGGAGAAAATTTCTATTCAATGCAAAAACCTTTACTTGTAAACATGTGTCTTAAATGTGGGTAAAGGCTACATCCTGGATCCCAAGAGAGAAATGGTGATGGTGAGAGAATGGTCAGTGTTTTGTGTCAGTCCTTGCTGGCTGTAGTTTATTCTGGAGAGCAACATTGGGATGGATTTGGCAATGGGGGGACACTGAAAAAGGCAGATGAACTTAAAGGTGGCCTTAAACTCAGTAAAATGGAAAATTAAGCAGCTACTGAAAGGTATGTGGTAAGTCCTGTGAATGCAAAATTGTTCAATTTAGTGAATTATGGACTGAAAATGTGATCTGCTGAGACTGTACTGTGAATTTCCCTAGGTTTTCTTTTTTCCAGGGAGCAAATGATTCCACTCTTGGTTTCACAAGCAACCAAGATTTAATTAACACTTGGAAATTGCTTGGAGATTTTTGGGTGAAGAGCTATGAAGTTCTAATGATAGTTGATTAAATGCAAAGAAAAGAAGTGCTTTTCTTGGAGAAAGACGAGAGTGTGAACTGCTATCACCAGGAATCATTTTCTTCTCTGGAGGCAGGCGTGTTTTGCCCAGCACTCTTATTCTTGATGACAATGGCTTGTTTTGGTGAGATCAACAGACTAAGAGCAGTATGAAAAACCTCCATCCCAATGAAGGAATGGGAGCTCAGCTTTCCTAGTACGTTCAACCTTACATCAGGGCAAGGCTTCTAGGGATGATCACTTCTTTGCCTGGTCAGTGGGGAGGAAGGCTGTGCAAATGTGTTACTTCTCCCACACAATCATGGCAGTGTATCTTTGGTCAAGTGAGACGCAGCCTGAGAGGGCTGGGGCAGCTGCTTGTCAGTGCTCCTCTCCTGCTGTTGCTACCTTCAGGTGAAGCTCAGAAGAAACAGCATTTCTGGCTGGTGGCTTTTGAATTTCTCTTGCAGCCCCACCTTGGGAGAGGGCACAGATCAGACATTTCAGTCCAGGTTGATCTGTCTCCTGTAACTATTGCTGGCAGGGAAACTGGAGCACAGCGTCAATTAAGAGTGAACTGTATAACAGAAATATTGTCTGTGTAGAATCAGACATGGTATCCTCAATGATCCAGAGGAATGTCTGATCTTTTTAAAGGCATTAGGCCTCCCTACCACAGATAAAGATCACAACAGGGTCATCTGGGAATTTCTCCACTGCTTATGTTTCCTGTGACTGTAGTGATACACATTTTCTTTTCGGTAGGGACATGGAGGAAGATCATTGGCTAGTCTTGAGAATGGAGCTTAGATAGGAGAAACCAAATGTTTGCGTACACACAGTTGATTAATTTAAGGTTACAAGGTGCCAAAACACCTTCTCAGGCTATCTGCCAAATAAGATCTATTACTTCAAGCAACATGGAAACAAATTTTTTTTTTTACAGTCTTGTAAAATTCTGTCCAAACAAGATTAACCCTCCTTTCACAAGTAATTAAGAAAAAAAGAAGAAAAACAAGATTGAAAGCACTTAAGGCTGTTACTACAAAAGATTGAGCTTCTGTGAATAAATACTTCTGAGATTCTTGCAAGGATAAATGGAGACTCTAAAGATAACAAACCAGTTACTATACTTTACTAGTAACTTTTACTAGTTACAGTTGTAGTATCAGTTACTACAACTCCTCTCCTCTGAGGAAAGTCTGAGAGAGTTGGGGTTTTTCAGCTTGGAGAAGAGAGGACTCCAAGGAAGCCTGTCAGTAACCAGAAGGGGTTTATAAGAAAGATGAGAACAAACTTCTTAGCGGAGCCTGTTGTGATAGGACAAGGAGTACTGGTTTTAAGTTAAGAGGGTAGATTCAGACTAAATACAATGAAGGCATGCTCTGTGATGAGGCTGGTAAAACACCAGAACAGGTTGCTCAGAGTATTCAAGGCCAGGTTGACCAAGGCTCTGACCAACTTGATCATCTGAAGATGTCCCTGCTCACTGCAGGGGCTTGGACTAGATGGCCTTTAAGGATCCCTTCCAAGCCAAACCATTCTGTGATTCTATACTGACTATCATCAGCTGCCTAATATCTCATGACTCTTCCTGTGGCCGCTGCTTTGGGAAGCAATTCCACTGCCAGTGGAGGAACTCAAAAGGTCACCTGTGAAACTCCAGCAGTACTGGTAAAGAACCATTTTTTCCATTACTTCTTTTAGAAGTAATGGAGTTCTTAAAGTCATCTATCCCAGAAGTTGTCACTGTGATAGTAGAACCTGGGTTGTATATGTATATTAACACTGTTAATGGAGAAGTAGATTAATCAAAAGTAGCCTGTATGAAGATCTAATGGTGTACTATATTTGCAAACACAGACTTTTTGCTTAATATACACTGAATTTCTATTTAGTATATATTTCTTCTAAAAAAACCAAAAGCACATCTACTTTCAAACCAGTCAGTGGTATGAGGCAAGTAAAAAGCTTGGAAGATTAAAGAGGTCACTTGTTTGTGACCTTTTTCTATGAAGAAAAAAGAAGCTGCTAACTTTTCTGGAGAGGAGAACAAACTGCAGGAGAAGAGGGAGAAGGGTGCTGAGATGGTAGGTCAAAATTATAAGTTTCCAGTTTTACATAAACTTAATTCACAGTAGTGGGAGTGCCTTGTGAAATGAGAGATTAAAAATCAAAATGAAATGGTCTTTGTGTGAGAACATGACCTGTGGAGAATGATAAATGCTGGATCCTGCTGAGGATAACCTGGCAACCTTGATCACTCTCCAGTCTGCAAAGCCATTCGGCGTCACAGGAACAGGGCAGTATGCAAATGCTGAAACACCTGCAAATCAGGCTCGAGGAGCAATCAAAGTGAGCTAAACATTAATTAGAATAATACCCAAACCCTTAATGGAGGAAGGAACGTTGATTACACAGTCTCACTGGGGACTTCTTTCTGTCAGAGATGGTGTATGATGACAGTTTCTGATTACACTTACTCAGATAAGAAGTAAGACTTTAAAAACTGCTTAAATATGGAGAGAGAAAAGCAGAAAGCAAACAAGTTGATCTTTCTATGAGTGGTTGAACGTGTTTGGCTCTTCATAAGAGTATGTATTTTTTGCCTTTCAAACTTTTGAGGTGAATTGGCTTTTTAAGCTAATTTTGAATGCTTCCCTGGATCACTGTAAACCATAAATGTCTCAGCAGACTTTCTTTTGCTCTCCCCATTTCAATCCGGAGATGTTGCCAGCTGCAGGGGCAGAAGCACTGAGTGGGAGTGGTGACTGGGCTTCTCAAAGTGTTCATTTTTGACACTGTTTTGTTCCCTTGTTACCCTGCTCCAGTACCAGCTGCTTGGAGAGTCTGAGAATAAACTTAAGTACAATAACCATAAACTCAATCCTTTCTTATTTATGCCTTCTATAATAAGGGAGAAATTTAATAAAAGCACATATCATTTAGCAAAAAAAAAAAAAAAAAGGCAGCTTGACTTCTAGGCAAGAAGCCAAGATTTTATAGAATAAATTTACTATACGTACCCTGAAGTTTAGAACAGCAATGCCAAGCATCCCCCTGCTATCTCTCAGGCTTGGAGCTTGGGCTGGGAGGTGACCAGAAGCCTGATTTTCTGTGATGTGTACAGTCTTCATTTAAGGAAAAAGTAATTTAATACTTTGCCTGCCTTATCCTCCTGTGCAACTTCATTTCTCATTCTGCTCTGTAATGTTCTTTCTCCTTGGTTGATCGCTTACTTTTGTACTTCAGACATGAAAATTAAGTTCTTTGGTATTCTAGTGAGGTTTGCTTCAGCCTCTGTTGCCTAACCTGTCTTGTCCACCTTGGTGTGCAGCTTGCCTGCCCTCTCCCATTTCAGAAGTTTTGTCACCCCTGTCACTCAGGTGACATGAACGTTCAGCATAGAGAGCAAAGGATCTCTGGCTGCTGTGATGCTTTCCTTAGGGTTTCCTTAGAATTCTGTCTTTCTCAGACACCTTTCTTGGAATCTGTCAGCCTGTCTTTAAACCTTCCCTGATTTTTAACTTTTTTTCTGAGGCTGTCTGATCCCTAGCAAGTATAGATGATAAAAATCACAGTTTTTTTGGTTGGCATTGTGAAGTGCTTGGAGACTTGCATACAAATGTAGCAGTACTTCCAGTGCTGACAGTCCTGTCAGGTAGTATAGAGTGTCCTGGATGCCAGATTCCTAATGACTCAAATCTTTTTCCTGTGGAAGTAAGGAAACAGTAATTTTTTCACCATGAATAGAAGACACAGCAGAAGTCTTTCAGTAGCCACCTGAATGTGAGATTTATCAGAGGAGTTAAAATTAAATAAGAGGAAGTGATCTGATCTGTGGTTGCAGATGGGACAGAGGATAGGGGACCACTCAAGAGGTTCCCAAGAACTGTGAAGAAGTATTCCTGGAACTTGCTGTGGGTGTTGGAGAAAATTGCCTGTAAAATGGAGAGTGGCTTAAAGGCAGCAGGATGAGGGCTTTAGGACAAAGGAGAAACAAGATCTAAGTTGGGAATGAAGTGCAGAGGGCTTGAGGACAAAAATATTTCAGAGGGACAAGAGAAAGTGAAAGCTTAAATCAAAGCAGCTGAAAGGCTGCCTTTAATATCTGCTTAGATCAAAAACTAAAAGTCTGTATGGATTAAGAGATAATTGACTAGGTAGATTTAATCTGCCACGGTGTATTGCTTCCCCAAAGAAAAGCATTGGGAGGGGAAGATTGATTTGGCTCAGTGCCCAGCATTTGAAGGTAGGTGTTGTATTCTCCTTTTTCCACAGACCCCCCATTTCACTTGTCCTGAATGAAGCACATGCTGCTGAAAGGGAGGAGCTGTCACTGTAGCCTCCTGCTCCTTTGCAACTCCAGAGTCATATTGAATTTAACTAAAGGCATTTCTCAAGCAGAGAAGAGCACCGAGAGCAAAATAACACAACAATGACTAAGAAAATAGTCCTGGGGTAGGTTCAGATGCTCATTGTGGTTTTGGCTGCTTGAGCAGTGGGTTCTGAGAGGTACTACTGGGCCATTGTATTGGAACTTAATCCCTCTCGTCCTGATTGTTCTTGTCCTCCCTTTAATGGAGGTTAAGGCCTGAATGCCACCTTTCCTCCAGCACTGAAATCCTCAGGAATTCCTTCCTGTTTCATTTCTTTACAAAAACTGGTTGAGTCCTTTGAGTAAGTTCAGTTTCCACAGCAATAGAAATAGTTGATCAAACATGAGGAGGTTTTCTCCGTGTATTTTTTTCCAGTAAGGATATGGTATATTGTCTCTTCTAACTAACACATCCAGCTCTATCTTGAACTGTTCATGCATAACAGTCATGCACTTCTAGGAGCCTGTACATGTGATAGAATTTGGATTAGTTGGATTGAGGGGGTTTAATTTTTTTTCAAAGTTACCTTGTTCAGCAACAAATAAATCTGTAGACTGATAGGTATTCCTTCTGTGTTGTGGGCTTGCATCTGTGCGACCTCAGGTGAAGGTTTTTGGCAGATCTCATAAGGTCAGTGGGATTTGGCCTGTAAAATCCTAGAGCAGGATCCATAGCCCCAGAGAAAGTACAGAGTGCCTCAGAGAAGATTCATCATGGTTTGAAACACCTGAGCTGGCACTGGACAACTTCCCCAGCTTGTGCTGGGAGCATGCAGTCTGCCTGATATGGTCTCCTTTCACTGGTGATATTTGGTGGGCAGTGGGGATAATGTGGGGCAGGAAAGAGAGTGAGGGAAGTGTTTGACTGCCTCACTGGACCCACTCACATTCATTAAGTGAAAGGGAGGAGAACACTTACTGGTTTCAAGGCCTCAGCTTACTTAACTTTTTGCTTAGCACTTCCTTCTGGGAGAGAAACGTGCCTTGTCAGATCCTGAAAATTATGTCTGGAAGTCAGCAGGGTACTGGCTAAAAGGCAATTGATACCTCACTTTTATTTGGAGCTTCAGGAAAGCTTTGTGGATTTCTCCTAGAAGAGAGGTCTACTCTCAGGTGAGAGAGAAAATTGCATCATTGATTTGAGGGAGAGCAGCAAAGCAGAAATAAATGACTAGGTTTTTTCAGCTTTGAAGGAAGTAAAAATAGTCAAATGCCCCTAGGGAGCAGTAGTACTGGAAATTGTGTCAATCAATACAATTATGAAACCTGCAGAAAAGAGGTGAACTGTGAGGTGGGAAAATTTGCTGGTGAGAGCAGTTAGGAAAGATTCAGGTCCTTCAGAGGCATCTCAGACTTGAACAAAACAAGACAATGGGACAGCCCTTGACACATGAGATTTGCTGCAGACAGGTGCTAGGAAATGCACACTGAAAGGAACAACAGAAACTACTCTGAGAACCTATCAAGTGTATAAGTGATGTGGACTTACTCCACTAAGGCAGAGGGAGGGTGTGGGAAGGAAATCATGAACAGATTTGTACTCAGTGTTGGTACAAAATACAAGCTGTTAGACTGTGTTTAAAATAAAATGGGGTAACAGAGAATAATTCTGAGAGGGAGAATCTCATGAGATTCAATTTTGCTCATCTCCCACTCCAAACAGAATAAGGTAGAAACAGGCTGTGTGCTATCATGCCATATGCATAAGGAAGGGTTTTTCATGCCTCCAGGAAGAGGAGAGCATGGCTATAAACAAACAGAAATACTTGAAGCTGTTTAGAGAAAGTGAGGGGTTTTTTTCAGAATGGTACAAGGAGAATAGGCTGCTTGTACTTGCTGTTTTTCACTACCTGCATTGAGGGGGGCTTTCTATTTCTATACTATAATAGAGAATGCACTGCCCAAAGTTAAAATACCGGAAAAGAAGGATTTGGTACAGTTTGAAACTGGGAATCATGGATCACTACTTACCTCAAATTCATTACTGAAGGGAATTAGACACAGCAGAAAAAGAGCATGAGCACTCTCTCCTCAAAAGCAAAGAGACTCTTGGTGAAATTTAAAGACAGTACTTAAGATTGCTTTTTACAGGCACAGAATGATCCAGTGGAACAAAATATTGCTGAAGTGGAGTGCTCTCTTTCCTAATAGCTTATGTTGCCATGAAAATATTCTTCCCTGGATTCACTGGAGGGGCAAAAGTTCATGAGACTTTTCAGCTTTTGACCTTGTAGTTGGGGAGAATCTGCTGGTTATGCATGGGGAAGGAGGGCTTTTCTGAGAAGATGACTCCAGGTTACCTGTAGCTGATGCTTTCTCCCAGCATCTCTCCTAACCTCTGGTTGGGCCTGTGTGACAGTTCCAGCAGTGTGGCAGCCACTCTGCAAGGCATGGAGGCAGTTTCAGTAATGCCCCTGGCTGCTAGGTGGGAGAGAAATGTGTCCACAATGTGAATGCAGAGGTATTTAGACACTGACTGCTCTCCTCTGCTGCCACAGAGTGCTTTTCACCTGAGTCCCAAAGCATTCTGATACTGATCTAGTGGTATGGTTTATCTGCACCTGGCAACTAAGCACCACACAGCCCCTTGCTCACCCTACTCCCTGCACAGGGAGGGGAAGGAGAACTAGAAGGGTAAAAGTGAGAAAATTCATGGGTTGAGATAAGAACAGTTAAATTATTAAAATAAAATATAAAATTGATAATAATATTGTAATATAAAGGAAAACAACCAAAAGCAGAGAGAAATAAAACACAAGAAAGACAAGCGATGCAAATAAAAGCAATTGCTCACCACCTCAAAGAAGGCTCTGGTCCCCGAGTAGCAAACCCCAGCCAAGTTTCTCCCTGGTTTATAGGCTGAGCATGCTGCCATAGGGTCTGGAACATTCCTTGGGTCAGCTGGGATCAGGTGTCCCGGCAGCGTCCCCTCCCCAACTCCTTGTGGTAGGCCGAGAGGCAGAAAAGGCCTTGACTCTGTCTAAGCTCTGCTCAGCAATAATTAAATCATCCCTGTGTTATCAATACTTTGTCTGTTGCCAGTTTTCCATCTTTCTGTGCCTCAGACAGACACGGGGACATCATGCTGAGTCAAGGACTGATCCTACTTCATGTTGGAGTACCTAAAGCTCTCAATGGGATGGATACAAGTGTGTCTCCACCAGCACTGTTTTGCACTGTGAAACAACCCAGTCCCCTGAGAGTCAAACCCTTCTCTGAGGGGCTGGGAACTGGCTGTTTTAAATAAAAACTACACTGGTTCTGGATTCTTAAGAAGTGTTCTTGCCTCCTAGGATCTCTCAGCGGGTGGAGGCCAGCCGGGCACAGCTCCAGGCAATTGGGGAGAGAGTCACACTTGCCCAGGCAAAGATTGAGAAGATAAAAGGCAGCAAGAAGGCTATTAAGGTAGTGATTTCACTGAAGGCTGCATGGCCTCTTTTCTTCCTTTCTTTACTCCTGATGTAAGCTCTGGAGGAGAAAAGGTGCTCAGCTGCTGCCCACTCACCTCTCCATGCCTTGTTGCTGAGCAGGATTGTGGTGAGAATCCCATTCCTGACTCAGACAATTAATGAATTTTGGACCCATGAGCCACACAGCTCCAGGCTTTATGTAGCCTTTATAGGTTTCTGTCCCAACTGCTTCCTGAGAAAGAGAAAAGGCATGCTGAGCTAAGCCTAAAACCCTCACTTCAGGCTCATAGACACTTATTTGAATGAAAGCTGCTGTCATAGAGGCTCCCTTTAGTGCATCTTAATCCCATTGAGCCATGTAATACTGGTGAAAATCCTTCTTTCTCCATTCTTGCCCCATTTTTTACAGTGTTTCCAACTCCTTTCCTGCCAGTGGAAGCCTTTTTGCCAGTGATCTAGTACTTTGAGAGATAGAGAAAAGCTCTGGCAATTCCAGTTTCAGAAGTGGCAGCCCATGCATGTTTGGGTCTGTGCACATAGCCCTTAGGAGCCTGTTGACTCCAAAGCTGTCCATTCCCATGGGGAGCACAGATTGCATGTTTATTCCTCTCCATGTGTTTCTGTATGGTAGGACTGCCTAGTTGTTGGGATTTTTCAGTCCCTCCTTTTTTCTCTGTAGGTGTTTTCCAGTGCCAAGTACCCAGCCCCTGAACGGCTGCAGGAGTACAGTTCAATTTTTGCTGGTGCAGAAGACCCAGCTAAACAGAAGTGGCCAAGACACAAGATTCAGAGCAAACACCGAATGCTGGATGAAAAAGCTCTGCAGGTAATGAGGAGAACAGACCTTGGGAAGGACAAGCAAAGAGAACCTGGAGACCGTTAATCTCTTTGATAAAGTGGACCAGGGCTTTGGGACATAGGCTAGGAGTAGAACATATTTTCATTTGGCCTGTCAGTGGGGAGGGTGGGAGGTCAGGCTGGGAAGCTTGTGGAGATGCCAGTTGGAGAGGGCCATGTCTGTACAGGAGCTTGCCTGGGTGGCTTTCAGCTGCCAGGTCTCTGGAGCAGTTCCATTTCCTGGAATGCTGCTGTTTCCTGCAGCTGTGCTGCTGGGTGCTGCTGCCTGGGCTTAAGACTTTGGCTGTGCGTAGTGAGGCAGCTGGGATCAAGCTCATAGTTGTTTCAGAAATAGTTTCTGAAGGCTCTGATACAACTCCTGGTGAGAAGGGAAAGGTAAGAAGGCTTGTGAGTGTGTCAGGAGAAAAAGGAGTCATTCATTAGAGTATTTTTCTGCCCCAGGAAATTGTTGCACTTGGGCATTGTCCCTGGATTGGAAGGAGAGGAGGAAGAGTTGCCATGCTTTAAGTTTAAAAGTAGCTGTGTATGTGCTGTGCCAGGAGATGTGCTGTTCCTGGCAGGTTAAGGATCAATTTGACAACTTCCCTGCTTTCCACCCCTAAAGAGACCTCCTTCCTCATCCTGTGTGACTTGGCCAGAAATAAAGCGGCCACAGAATAATTTATCACGCTAAACTTTCCTGAGTGTTAATGGAGCTGAGACCTCGCACAGTGAGGTAGTTATGAATATTTCAGCCAGGCCAAGGAAGCAGGATTGCTGACTGAATGGACAGCTGGCAAACTTGAGCAGGGCTCCTGCTTCCTTCCAGTCCTGGCAGTAGCACAGGCAGAGCTGCATGGGACGTGCTGGCGTCTTGCAGGGAGGCCAGTGGCCCCGTACCACAAGAGTGTGGGGGAGCAGAGGCAGGCAGGGAGCAGACAGGGAGATGGGCTCCCACCCTGAAGGGCTGGTGCTGAACTACAGCCCCTTGCACAGGGAAGGGTTTGATAAGAGCATCAGCTGTTAAAAAGCAGTGTCCCACAAAGAGCAAATGGTGTGCCTGTTCAGCTGGCTCCAGCTGGCTCCAGCGGGCTCCAGCGGGCTCCACGTGACATTCCCCACAGCCATCTGCCTGGGATGCCACCTCTTCCAGTCCCAGTCAGTCTCTGTACCATTGCATGTTCCGCCCTTCGTGACTAAAGCTGCCATCAACACAGGGACTTTGTTTCAGGCCCTGGTGGATGTTTGTTGCTCCCCTCCTGTGACCCATCTTTTGATCCTCTTTTGGGACTGTTGATCTTTCTCTGGCTTTGCTGAGACTGCCTCATGCAGCAGTTGTCACTCTTGCCAAGCTGACGCACATGAGCTCCTGCAGCTCCTCTGTGGGGTGGGGGAGATGCTGCTGTCAGCTGAAGGATGGAGGGGCTGATGTGCTGAATGGAGCTCAGTGTGGCCAAGCTCCAACCACATTCTAGGGGGACAGGCCTTCTCAGCCATAGCTGAGCACAGAGCCTGACGTGCCTTGCAGTAATGAAATGTGACAGGGAGAAGTCTAATGTTTGCATTTATGCTTTCCTCAATTATTCAGGGATTTCAGCAGAGGCTCACTGCCCGTTTTCACTTCTATTGAGAGCCTCTTTGCTGTGAGCAGTTGCAGTGGCCTTTGCTAAACTCCACTTGCACACGTGCACACACTGTCTCATCAGGAAAGCAAACTCTGCTCATGTCAGTTTGAGGGGAAGTGGTGGCAGCCTGTGCACAGCCTTTAGGGTTTTTGCTCTGGGGGTAAGCAACTGAGTTGGAAATGTAGGATCAGCAGGGATCTGGCTGCAGCCCTGTGGGGATTCCCGGGCACTGGGGACTGCCTTTGTAGTGAGAGCTGTGTCTGGGTGCTGCACATGCCACTGAAGAGACCGGAAAACAGGGTGGGAGATACGATCTGCTTGGGCTATGGAAGAAGTCCAAGCAAAAGTTACCATCCACTACTGGAGTAACCTTGCTAGGCTTCAAAAGTGTCAGTAACTTGGCATGTCCTCATGAATTCTGCCTGTCCCAGAGCCCACCACAGGCATGTGGAGCTTAAACCAGGTTTTTGTCATTCGCTTATCTTGAAGTGCTTTCCCTGCTGGCCTCAGCACTCCATTGGTGTGTGGGGAATGGATTTCTGGTACATCACACCAATTTCCATTGTAGTAGTATGTGTTTAATTAAACTGAAGAAAAGAGTGACTTTATATATGTTCAACTATGGGTTCTTAGTAAGAAAAATGCCTGAAAATGCAGTGTGTCCTTGGGGGTGTGATCCTGCCAGGTGCCAGACCCCAGGCTGGGGTGTTTGAGCATTCAAGCGCCCCCCCCATCATTACTTCAGTATGTCAAGGTTGCCAAATTTTAGCTTAAGAACTTAATGTTCCTATAAGAAAACAAATTTTTACATGGTGCGTTAGCTTGTGGAATTCACAGTTGCAGGGTATTTTTGACAGTGTGTGGTTGTTCCAAATTTCAGAACAGGTCTAGGTACTCGAGTAAGACTAGCACTTTGACGGTGTTTAAATTAGGATTATATTTCACATTTCAGAATATTCATGCTTAGTGCTTTTATAACTGCCTTAGATGAGGTTTGTAAGTAAATGTAGGTAATGGTTGCTTTCTCACTACACCCGTAAAGTGATGCACAATCATCCAGTGCTAACTGAAATCTACAAAGAGAAAAGTAAAAAAATATATATAAATGACTTGAGGGCTAAGTGTGTCTGAACAGTTCTAGCAAAAAAAGTCAGTACTCCCTCATGCTTAAAGAATTACACATTGGGAAATGAATATTAATGATCAAAAGAACTTTTGAGCAGTTTTCTGCTTCTACAATCTCTAAGAATTTATATATTTTTGCCTATTTGCTTCTATAAAAAAATAGAAGGTGTTAATTTCAATGCATTTTTCACAAGTTGGAACCTGAATTAAATCAAAACGTTACAGGTCCTTTCTTACAGCATTTTATAGTCTCAGAGCATCATACAAACTCTTAGTGGATTAACTGAACTGTGACTAAGCTATTTCCTTGGATTTCTGGCTACCAGATTCAAGACTGAAATTTTAATCAGCAGGAACTGCTTGTGTCACTGACATCGCATGTGGTCTTAAAACTGAACCACCAGCAGTCTTCATTTCTCCCACACAAGCACAAGGAGGGAAGAGGGACTCAGAGAATGGGGTGGTGCGGGGATGTTGGAAGTAGTGAAGCTATGGAAGCTATGGACAATATTTGGAGTGGTCATCCCTTGGTGGCGGAAGAAAGCCACAAGTGTGGCCAGTTATTTAACCTGATAAAGTGCCCTGGTTTCTCCTAGTATGAACACGTACAGCTGCTTGCCTTTGTTGTGAAGAAAAAGCTGTGAAGAGTTGTGAAGGGGCTGAGGAGGGGTCTGCAGAGGGGTCTGAGGTGGAGGTTTGTTCATTCCAAACTGTCTCTATTAGGAACTGATGCCTTTCCTCCCTCTAGAGCAGAGTGCTGTGGGCGCTGAGCTTCATCCCCCAGAGCATGTGGCAGTGGGCACTGTCACGCCAGCTGGAACACCGGTCTGATGTGGGATGGCAATTCCTGTACTCTGTAGAAGGCAGTTCAGATGTAATAAGTCCTTTTCGAAAGTGAGCTCTATATATTATGCATGAAGTTTTAGAACCAAGAGAGAGATTTCAGTTCATTAGAGTTGAAAACTCCTGCAAATCCCTCAGGCTTTGCAAAACCATCTGGCACACGTTCCACCCTGCGCACTCCTTTCTGCCTGATCTCTCGCCTAGTGCAGACACTCTGTTCTTTCCTAACCTCCTCTTCCTTTGCCTTCCCTGCCTACCCCACCAGTGCGATCCCAGCTCTTGAAACATCACGTGGAGGCAACAGAGGGGAGGTAATAGAGATGTGTGGGGAACTCTGCCTGAAATGAAAATGTAAATGTGTCGTAATTGGAGGCACTGTAACAAAAGCCTTTTAGGTTGTGGTGCTTGATCCCTGCCTCGGACTATAGAGCTGGAGTGGCGGTTTTATTCTGGTGGATCCTGACCGCAGAACACATGTTCAGTATGACCCACCCACAGCACCAAAAGCACTTGCTGTGAGTCTGAGCTGCTGACATTTGTCATGAGTGTGGAGTTGCAATGTTGTCCGTGTGCTTCCTAGCTCAAAGGGAGGTAGACAGGGAGCAGCAGAGTTCCCAGACCATACAGTGCATCCAGCAGTGTGGGTTGTGGTGGCTGGGGAGAGCTGCCTCAGCAGCTGTGGTTCTAGTGTCTTACCACCTTTTATCTGTCTTCTTGCAGGAAAAGCTCAAGTATTTCCCTGTGTGCGTGAGCACCAAAATTCACCAGGAGGATGATGCAGAAGAAGGCCTTGGCAGCCTTCCCAGGAACATCAGCTCCCTCAGCTCCCTGCTACTCTTCAATACCACCGAGAACCTGTGAGAGCTGGAGCAGTGCTGTGCTGCTCACTTGCCCCTGCTTGTCCTCAGAGGAACTTTCCCTTCCCCAGGAGTTGCAGTGACTGCTTGCTTTCCTGGGGATGTTACCTATCAGGCTCTTGACAGGACAGGAGTTGATACCTCTCTGCTGGCTTCCAGCTGGGAACCTTGCCTTCCCTGCTCTTTGCCTTGGGTGGAAGCAGTTATTTTGTCTGCACCTGATCCTCTGCTCACCTGATTCAATCCAATTTTGGACTTTCTTTTGCTTAGTTCTTCCTATTGTTTCTTTGCAATTTCTCTCCAGCCTTGAGATATGCTATCACTCCTGCCCTTCTCTGCCCTGTGTACCAGCCTAGGTACTGCTTCTTCTCCTGACCATTCCTCACAGCATTACTCTACTGCTTTAGCTGCTTTAATGTCTCCACCACCTCCCTCACTGCAGTGTCCTTTCCCACTGGGCTTCTGCATCATGGTTCTTCCTTCTGCTCTTATTGAAGAGCTACTTTATGCTCTTCTTGAGCTTTCAGCTGCTGGACCTTCTCTTTCTTCTCCTGAGCCATTGATCATTTCTCCATTTTGTCTGTCCTCCTGGACCTTGAGTGATGAGTCACTGGTGTCCTGCTGCAGACTGTAGGATGGTTTCAGGCCAGGTGGTGGAAAGGGGAGAGCTCGGTCATGGTGGCACTACAGTGGGGCTTTGCTTTAGAATTAGTCTGGAGGCTGCACAGGCAGGGTGAGGAGCTGGTTGCAAAGAGGAAAGATGGGAAAATTTAGCTTAAAGAAGGAACCTGGAAGGCCCAACATGTTCCATCTTTATGAGTGAAGTCAGGTCTCTGCCTCCAAGGCCCTCTTGTGTACAGTTTCTTCTGGCCTTGGCTCTCAAGGCAGCATTACTAAAATACCTGTTTTCTGCCCTTAGGTACAAGAAGTATGTTTTCCTGGATCCTCTGGCTGGAGCAGTGACCAAGACCCATGTGGCTCTGGAAACAGAGACAGAAGAGAAACTCTTTGATGCACCTCTCTCCATCACCAAAAGGGGACAGCTGGACCAACAGGTGAGATGCAGCTGCTTACACTTCAGAGGGTTGTGCTCAGCTCTCTGAAAAGAAAGGGCTTTGATAGGATGATGAGCAGGTATGACAATAGCCCCTTACAGGGCTGCAGATTACCTCATTTCTCAGAAGGGCCTTGCCTGGTTTTGTGCTTGAGGTCCTGGTGTGAGCTTGATGGGTGAGACAAAGGCAGTTTCTCTCTGCTCAAGCCTTTGTTGAGTGGTGAAAGGAGAATAGTGGGGTGTGGACTCACCTTGCTGCTTGACCTCAGAGCTGCAGCAGGGTTTGGAGGATCTACTACTTGATCAGCCCGGTTGTGCCAACTCCTGAGCCTCATGTGAAGTCTGAGGTGCCACTGCTAGAAGGTCCCTGGCGTGAAGTGTGATCCCCATCATTCCTGCTGGGAAGGGGTGCCTGCTGGTGCAAACAGAAGGGCCAGCCAGGCTGAGCAAAGGGCTGTGTGCTTGGTGTACACATGGGACAGGCAGTGCATCAACCCAGTTGCCCCAACATGTGACTGGTACCTGGCACCTTGTAGAGGCCAATCCTGGGGTGTACCAGGAATGTCATTGGAGTGTCATTTGGGACTGGGAAAAGGAGCCTGGGAATCATTTGCTCATCATATTGGACTGGAGGATATAATGTACATAGTGAACAAGCTCTTTATTTACAGTGCAGCATCACTGCAGTGTTGCCTGTGTTTTAAACACAAAAGCAAACCCCTGTAACTACTGAGTTGTGCTTCTGCATTTTAATCTTTGAAATGGTTCAGACACTATCCTCTTCTGGAGGAGAAGGGACTGGTTTATTTAGGCTGCAGCAATTAGAGCATGAACCTTCAGAGTTCACTTGCTACTATGCAACTAAGAAGAGTCCTGCACTTCTTCCTCCTGCAGTCTGCCTTTCCCAAGCCTGGTCTGCAGGAAGTAGCTTCTGAGCATAGAGGTGTAGGGGTAACTGATGTACCAAGGTACGCCGGCCCAGCTCTGACTGCTGCCTAATTGTTCCCTGCAGTGCCCCTGTTTGCAGCAAGCACATAGTCACTGCCTTACCTTGTTGGTTTGTGTTTCTTTAGGTTGCTGAAAATTACTTCTACGTGCCAGATCTGGGCCAGGTCCCTGAGATTGATGTGCCCTCCTACCTGCCAGACCTGCCTGGCATTGCTGCAGATCTCATGTACAGCGCCGACCTGGGCCCTGGCATTGCACCCTCTGCTCCCAGCAGCGCTATTCCAGAGCTGCCCACTTTCAACACTGAGTCAGTCGAGCCTTTGCAACCAGGTAATTTTCAATCCCTGATCCCAGGACCCTATGCAGGAGGAAGGCAGGGATTGCCAGAAAGTGGAGACAAAGCAGAAAGTCCCTTGGTAGAAATTTTAAGATGGATGTTGGCTGGATGATGGATGTTGCACTTCAGGCTTAGACCTGAGTGAAAGCTGCAATCTGCTCAAGTTCTGTCCTGACTGCAACCCCTTTAGCTCCCTCCCCATCTGTATGCATGGCTAGGGAGGAGGGAGCACAGTGTGCAAGGACTGGGTGTGTGTCAGCCTGGTGGGATGCCCTTGTGCGAGAGGGATGCAGCTGGGGAGGGAGAGTAGGAGAATCTCAGACTCTTGCCTTGGCCCTGCCTGCTGTTACGAGAGGGTGCACAGGGCACAGGAGTGCAGGTGCTGAGGACTCTGATCTGTTGCTGCTGAGGTGTGTGAAGCTGTGAGCTGAAACGCTTGATGTGCCATCCTCTGCAACTCTTCAGATAAGGTTTCTTTCATATTTCAGATCTTCAAGATGCTGAGCTATTGCCGCCTCCTCCCCCTCCGCCTCCCCCACCACCTCCTGTTTTGCCAGCTCCAGTGCCTCCTCCACCACCCCTGCCCCAGCCCACAGCACCCTTGGAACGGGCTGGCACAGTGAGCGAGGAGAGCAGCAATGCAGTGCCTGCAGGTAAGGGCTGCAGTCCTCCACAGCTGCACCAGCCTCCTGGCCTTCAGCTGTGTCCTTGGGGCACCCCCTGTACCTTCCCAGCCTTCCAACAGAGGGTGGGGAGCTGCAGTGGGAAGAGATGCTGTCAAGGTACTGGAGTAGCCCTTCCCATGGGCATTTGGTTGGGCCTGTAGCTGATGCACTGACCCATGTCTGCTGCCTGTCCTTCCTGTCCCTGCAGCTTCAGTCCAAGGAGCCCCAAAGGAGGTGGTGAACCCCTCTACTGGGCGTGCCAGTCTCCTGGAGTCCATCCGCCAGGCTGGGGGCATTGGGAAGGCCAACCTTCGCAGCGTCAAGGAGAGGAAACTGGAGAAAAAGAAGCAGAAGGAACAAGAACAAGGTCCTGAGGCTCTTTTGGCAGAACTGCTTTTCCTTGCCCAGGCTGGGGAGGTGTGGGTTTGGGGGCAGATGGGCAAGTCAGGAGCACGGTGAATTCGCAGAGCAGAAAGGAGCTGTCTCTCCTCACAGGCTGATCTAGGTCTCAGGTGTTCACCATTCAGCCAGAGCTCTGTGAATGTGCCAAATCCCACTGGGCCAAAGGGCATCGGTTTCAGGGCTTGTGGAGAAGTTTCACACGTGGTGCACAGGACCAGGCACACAAATGAAACCTGTGGGTCAAGTGAGACAGGGCCAAAACAGTTTAAGTGCCTTGGTTGAGGTAGCTGGGGAGGGGATTGATGGAGCTGCTTTGGCAGAATGAGGCTGCAAATGCACAGCCCCTGAATGAATTCCACTCTTGGTTTCCCGCAGAAGATGCCATTAACCCTGTTGTGCCTAGTGTTTTCCTGCACTGAAAATGCACTGTAGTTTTGGGGTGTCAAATTAGAGGTTTGGAGTTTTTTCATTAATCTGAAGACAGTATTGCAGGGAAATGCTTTTGCCATAGTGCTTAGCTCAGACTAATCTTTCTTCACTGACATGTTCTGCTGTTTCAGTGAGAGCTACAGGACAAAGTGGAGATTTGATGTCAGACCTCTTCAACAAGCTGGTGCTGAGACGCAAAGGTACTGTCCTGCAATGTGAGCTGCTCCTTTCCCTGAGGAAAGGTGGAGAGCACTCCCTGGCACTCAAGTTGTGTCAGCCACAGACTTGGAAACAGCAACAGAGATTTTCCTGGGCAGTGTACCACTATAGCTGGGAGTGTCTTTACAGAGAATGAGCAGAGCAATCTCCACCTCAGGTCCAGCTGGAGGCATTGGAGGGGTCTGTGTGTTTCAGAGGATGGAGCCTGAAAGCTACCTGTGAAGAAGAGGCAGCAGTATTTTTTTAATCCAGTGCTCAGGAAACTGGGCCCACTGCCCATATGGGCACTTGAGATGCCCTGAGGCCATGGCAGGTTCCTGGGGCATTTAGATCAATGATCACACCTCAGCACTGGGCACATGACAGCAGGGACTTGCTCAGCAGAGACAGGTCAGGGAGCTGTAGTTAAACGAGACCTTGGCACAAGTCTGTGGCAGCATTAAACATGTTGGCTGTTCTGGTTACCTGGGTGGTGAGAATGGCTTTCCCCGTCCCCTTTGCTGAATCCCTTTGGTCTCTAGTCCCCAGGTGTCACTAAGTGGTGATTTTCTTCCCTCACAGGTATTTCAGGGAAAGGACCGGGAGCCTCTGGGAATGCCGATGCTCCTGGCAGTCCTGCTGGTGCCTTTGCTCGTATGTCAGACTCAATACCACCCCTCCCACCTCCGCAGCCGCCCGTAGGTGAGGAGGATGAGGATGACTGGGAGTCATAGATGGGATCCATTAAGAATTAGTGTGAAACTGTTGCTGTCTGAAAAATTTCCATGAAGTTGAAGGAAACAGGTCCTTACTGCCTTCACTTTGGTAAAAGGGGGAAGTGTCATCAATTAAGAGTGTGTAAAGGGAATGTGTAAAGGGAAAGCCCAGCTGTCCAGTCTTACAGCCCAGCACCACCAGCCATAGGCTAGAAGCAGGTGCTCCCCTCCCTGAAGCCAAAGCTTGTGCAGACAATAAGGTTTGGACCTACTCAAGGGGCAGGTGAGTCACGATGGAAGTTTCTCAGAGGCAGCTGTTTCTTTCCTTGTGGGGCTAATTAAAATACAGGGAGCGGGTAACAGCTCTGTGCCACAAAAACCTTCTTCCTTGTGAAGAGCCTGGAGAGGTAGCGTCCAGCCGCTGAAAATGGAAAAGAAGCAAAGGAAGCTCCTGGGACGAGGCTTGCTCAGGATGACAGAGGTAGCTGGGAGCAGCTGAGGGATTATGTGGCTGTCCCTGGTGTTACTGCTGCCCTCCAGCACTGACCCATAACCCTGGAGAGAACCCCAGGAAAGTTAAATTTAAAAAGTTATTTGAATTCAGAAACATAGCGGTTAAAAAGAGCAGAGCAATTCTGTACTTAAGCGTGATCAAAGGAGAAGTGCTGTATTGTGGCCATATCTTTATTCCCCTTGAAAGAATTAACTGCTTCAACCTATTGCCTGCTTGAAGCAAGGCAGAAAGAGGGTGAGAAGAAATGTTACCCACAGCTGCTCCATCACCGCTCTGTTATTCCAGTATGACGTAAATTAGTGGCCTGCTAGTTTACAATTCCTGTGAAAAGCTCACTGATGGCATCGGTCAGTCAGGCCTCCTACACTTGGTGGTTGATGGGGAAAAAACCATATGTGTTCAGTGAAAATAATTACTCCTGAAACTTAAGTGTACTTAAATAATACTTACCATACTTGAGTGTTTTTATTGAAAGTATTTAATCAATTTAAATAAAACCTTAACAGCTGTAAACAAGTGGGTGCCCGCTGCTACTCTCTCCACCTGCCTCAGATCTACACCCAGTTTCCCTCCTGGCTGTGGTGCTGAAAGGCTGCCTCACCATCACAGCACTCAGATACTGAACAGCAAACATCCACAAAGGAGGCAGGAGGCAGAGATTTTTATGAAGTCCATGGTACAGAAAGGCAGCAACTTGTGTTATGTTACCTAGTCTTCAGAGGTGTAACTCACAATGACAAATACCATCTGTTCTCTGGTCCACATCACAAAGCATCCAACTTGCCTCGATGGAACTGGGAACACACAAAACCAGGCAGTTTGTCCTTGGCCTTACTCTAAAGGGAAGGCTTGAGTAAGGTCCAGATGAGGACAATGGGGAACAGTGTTGGTAGACATAAGATACGACGAGTTCTGACCTTTCTTAACTCAGCAAACGCTGATCCAAAGGCAGGTTTCACCTGGGTCCTCTCCCTGATCCACTGGGGCAGTTTGTTAAAGATGGCAGGGCGTGCATACCTGTGGTCCAGGAGCAGGATGCTCGCAAAGTCCTTCTGATGGCGAATGGCTCTGCCTGAACAGAGGATAAAAACAAGGAATAGCCAAGTCAATTGTGTGTTCTCGGACAAGGAAGATCGCATTCCCATCATCTGTAATGCATCCTTTTTCCTACCCTCCTCCTTCAGTGTATTTTGTATCCCCCAGCCTGTCCAAGGGAGGATGAATTACCTATTGACTGGTTTACTGCCTTCATGCACAGGTTTTCAATCAGCACTTTGCTCGGTGCCTGGCCAGCAGCTCTGGGCTGGAAAGAAGAAATAAGCAAGTCTGAACACAAGGCAGATGTAAATCAAATTTTGGAGAGTCTTAATGGCTAAGTGAGGTAAATACTTTTACCCCTGCAGCGTGAGCGGGTGGCCAGGCAGACCCCAAGCTGAGTGTAAGGAGGAACAGAAGAAAGGTCATAGTTAGAAAACCATGTTGAGCGTTCACAAAGAGCCAACCCAAGGTGTCCCCTTGAAGGCAGAAATCTTGTCCCTGGGAACAGCACCTCCAGTGAGCAATGAGAAGGGACAAATTATCCTGGCAAGCAGCTCCTACTACCCTGCCACCCCCTCTGGGTTGAAGGGTCCTTGCTCCCCTTGGAATTCAGAGTTGCCAACAAGTCCTGGTGGCATTTCCCTCCACTGAACTCTCTCCCTGTGTTTAGGGCCACATGTTCAGGAGCAGCCTGCAGAAGGCTGTGCTCTCAGTACCACACTGTCTGGGAAATGAGGGTGAGCTCAAAGAAAATAAAACCTCTCAAGGCAGCTCTGGGACCTATGTGCTGGGAAGTTAGTACTATAAAGCAAAATTTAAAGAGACAGAGGTGTAAGTGGCTCTTACCATTGTTTTGTCAAGCCAAGTCATTTTTTCCTGGAGTTCTGGAGATCTAATGTTGGGGTAAGGCATTCCCACCATAATCACACACCTGCAAGGGAGGACTGCATTATTCTTAATGTCTCATCCTAGAGCACTTTGCCAATAGACTGATAAATTAGAGGTCACTGCACCCCTGAAAGACAGCCAGCCCTGCAAACCAAAGGCAGCAATAAAGCACAGCAGTCTGACAAGCACGTGCTGAACAGAGCTGCAGAGGGATTCAGAGTGCCAGAACAAGGGATAATCTAGTACAGCAAGCCTAACTGCATTACTCACAGGAAGACTGGCCTGGACAGGTGGGTTTTACACCACCCAGCAGACCCTCCTGTTGCTTTAAGCATCAGCTAAGTCACACAGGCCCCAGGATTTTCTACCTATGCAAGTACTGATGTGCCCATCGTGGTTGGAGTCACTACACTGCAAGCCAGAGCTGGCTTTCCAAGGAGCAGTCACCTTACCTTCCCAGGTCATCGGAGAAATTTATCCCTTCACTCATTTTGCCTCCAACTACAGAAAGCAGCAGGGCCCCGGTCATCTGTCCTCCCGTCTGGCTGCAGCGCTGCAGGAGAGGGACCAGCAACTTAAACCAGAGCTGGGAAGATTTCTGTGCTTCAGAAACACTCCCACACCTAGGATAGAGGCCTTTTTTGCTTGTTAGAAGTGCCCTCCTTTGCAGCATTCCCATTCCCACTGGGCTGTCACACTCCCACCAGCCTGCCTGCTCAGCTTACCTTTATGCACTTGGCGTATTCCACTAGCACCTGCTCCACCTGGCTGGCTTTCTTAGGCTCCTGAAAGATCTGTCAGGCACAGTTCATCAGTTACAGCAACAGGAAACAGTTTAAGAAAGCAAATAATTTTACCCCAATGCCATTAAACAGCATATGGAACTGAGGTCACAGAAGGGAAAATTGCCTGAAAAACTAACTTAACCAGTACCTTCCCTCCACTCTGAAAATGCACTACAGCTCTTTACAGCTGGCCTCTGAAGGGAGCAGCAGCTGCTCCTGCCCCTTCAAGATTCCCTTTCAGCTTTGGCAGACTGATTCAATACTGCAAGAAGTCATCCGAGAGCTGAGAAAAGCAATGTGCACCTCTTGCACCTATGAACCAAGACTCTCTGGGGTCAGGAGACTTGACAGCTGCAAAATCTTGGAGGACGGGAACAGGACCAATCAATTTGAATCATCAATTCATTCCAAGCAGCAGCTCCCCTTGCCCAGTGAATAAATTAGCTTTTCATGCAAAGCATAAAAAAGTAGTATTTCTTTATGTTATTCTAGCAGACCTAATTAGTTACTGAAAACCTCTGCAGTTAATTCAGCTGTGTTTGTACAGGTGCTGTACCTTGGCATAAAACACAAGTAGTTTTCCTAGTAAACAAGAGGTCCAACATATATCTTCTTTGTATCGGTAAAAAACCTACAGAACGTGTTTTCCTTTGGTCAGCAAGAAGTAATATAAAATTTTACCAGTCAAAATCGGCCTTTCAGTAGGAAAAAAATTGGCAATTGCAGGTATAACCCAAAACTAACTTATTGAAAAGTAGCTATTTAAGCCTCTGATTTAAATTAACTTTTCCTCTGTTATTTATATACAATATAAATATATATATAATTTATATATAATCTCAGCAACTTCAGGAAAGCCTTGAACCTTCCCTTCCTAAGATTTGATCTTGTATGTGGGCAGTTGAAAGTCACACTGGCTGCATTTATACCCAACTGCCTTGTTAACACATATCCAATTTGCTGAAGACTATAAAGGACAAACAAGAACTAATCAGAGTTGAAAGTTGGAACAAATTGTGTGTGGCCCAAAGACTTGGAGAAACCAAGCAGAGCACTGGGACTCTGACAGGACACACCTCAATGAGACTCAGAACTCTACAAACGCAGAGAAAATAAAGCACAGTGCTTCCACCCAAAAACCTACCAGCTGCTCCATGTGCCAGAATGTCAAGAATCACCGAGGCTGTGAAATACCTGGGACTTTGGTAAGTTGTTTAGCTTTCGGTAAACAGAAGTCACAGCCAGGGTGTATGTAATTTTTTTTTCCCCTGGCACAGGATCCAAGATCCCTGCACTGCAACCTGAAGTACTTGACTTTCAATACCCAGCTTCCAAATACATGAAAGTCATTGCAAAGATTTTATATTTGCATTGATCTCCCTATTTAATGTTTCTCTTTGCTCCTTCAATAGGAGTCACCACTGCTAGTCTTCCAGTTCTCATCTTTACTTCTAGCAGATAGCAAAATGCCATTTGTCTTATGAACTGCAGTGCTGTCTCACTCTGCCTAGCCCTTGGCCGTGCTGGTCTGTGCTCAAGGGACACACAGATGAGCCTAGGAAAAACAAAATCCCTGTAGGAGCTGAACCTGAACAGCCTCCCCAGCCACAAGAGAATAAGCCTGCTGGCTACAGGAAACAAAGACTGTCTGCCCCCATGGCCTCCACATAGACTGTGCACTTCAAGAATGTATAGCTGCAATCAATCTCATTTAGATCGCAGCTCAGTGCTCAGCTGCCCGGGAAGTATCATTTATTCATTACTGGAGGGATTAGCTGGATAAACATCCATTTTGCTCTGCTGTGCAGACTATGGGAACAACTCTGAGAGAGGCCTGGAATGCATATGGAATTGTTTGTGTTTTGACACCTCCATGGGAAGTACCAAGTGCCCTGGCTGCACAATCACCTTCTTCTTGGCTGCCAGGCGGGAGAGCAGCCCTGTCTTCTCCCAGTGTCCATACACCTGCTTCTCATATTCATAGGAGGGGAAGAAGCACACCACACCTCCCGGGATCACATTGCACAGGTTGCAAAGGATTCGACCTGTCTCATCCATCTGCAAGAGAGATTAAAGCACATTGCAGCTGACAGGACCCCACCTAATGCTGCTCCAATTCTCTCTTCAGTCCCGGGATCACACCTTCCTTATGACATGCCTTAGGGGAGGAGTAAATGTGGGAAACATGCCAGGTCTGTGACAACTCCCATGGGGAGCTGGGCATCACTAAAAAGCTCTTCACTGCTTGGCTATCTTCCCTAGCCCAGGGTTTCTGTTGTGGCTGTGGAGCCGTGGTCATTCAGGAAAGGCAGGTTTGCCTCAGTGGATGGAAGCTGTCCCACTAGAACAGATGTTGAGAGCTGGTTAGCACATCTGGTTGAGATTCAGCAAGGGCAGAGCAGACTTAGTGTCTGGCCTTGGGTGCTTACTGCCCTGCCACAGGAAGAAGGAAGAAGTGCCAAAACACCTGCAGCTGCTCCTGTGGTTTGGGATTTCCTTTGCCATGGCTTTTGCTCAGCCCACCTCTTAAACAAGTGTACCCTGCTCTGAAACATAAGCATGTGAAGCAAAAAGGACATCCCAAGGAAGGGAACAAAGGACAAACTGACCATCTGAGGCAGGTCTCTGGTCTGGTAAGTGAACTCCAGCTGCTGGTTGGAAGGACCACTGCAGAGGATGATGGGTAAAATATTTTCTGGAGGAATCACATGTCCTGGAGACAAAAACAAGTAGTGGGAGTCAACATCTCTGCTGTTGGCACAAACCCCATGAGCTGAAGAACTTTAATTGCCTTTGAGTGACAGAGGCCAGCGTTTGCCTGGCTAAGCCAAAGTGCCTAAGTCACTCAGCTGCTCCAACTTCCATCCCCTCAGCCCCTGGGAAGGAGGCATGCCAATGGCATCACTGCCTGCCAATACCAGTCAGGACCACAGGGGAAGCTCAGAGTGAAAGGAAAGTCACAGCCCTTTGCTGCCCTGATTTTTACAAAAGATGCCACGCTGCTTTGAGTGCTGACAGAACAGTGTTAAATGCAGCCCTTGCAGCCGCTGAGCCCTCCCTGCCAGCCCGGCACACTCACCACAGGAGAACTCCACGATACGGGCAGGGTCCACACCAGCACAGCACAGCAGCTGCTCTCGGAAATCAGCCACCTAAGATCCACAAAACCAAGACAAGTAAAGCACCAGTGTCCCAAAAAGCTCTACGCCGGCCGCACCAGCACTGCTGGTCACGGGCAGCCTCCCCCGCGCTGCCCCAGAGAGGAGCGGCAGCGCCCTCTGCCCGCAGACAGCGGCACCGACTTTCCGCAGAGACCCCGCACGGTCCCCGCGGGATCCCTGGCCCTGCAGAGCGACCCACGGCATCACGAGGTCCTCCGACTGCTCCTCGTGCTAGTTCTAACCTACCGCGAGCTCAGCCTGGCTGCTCTCTTTCCACCCCGGCTTGCAGACTGCACCACCGACCTCCTGAGACCCCAGCACAGCATCGTTATTCCCTCACCGGCTGCATGGTGCCTCCGGCAATGATGACAGCACGGCATTCTTCCACAACCTTGGCAAAGTGGACAGCTGGATTCAGCAAGAGGAATTTGAGGCTGCTCTGACCAACTGTGCCTGGAAAAAGGAGAGAAGAGCATTCAGGAGCTAGCTGTGACACATACTCAGGGATATGAGAGATTCAACCTCCTGACCCAGACACTCTGGCAGGTCCCTGTCTCTCAAAATAAGGACCTGCTGTTCAACACTGACAGAGGCAACAGCAGGTAATGCCAACCTAGAAGTTACCTTCTGCTTCCTGTTCTCCCTGGAGCTGTACAACAGGTGCAGTAAACTGCAGGACAAAACTTGACATCCAAAATGGGAGCAGACATCTGCAAACCCCAGCCCCAATGCCCTTGGTTAAAAATTCCCTTGGGGTCATAAGCATCCTCAGACAGACCAAGCCTGCCAGCCTACATCACACATGGCACAAATGTTGCTGCAGGTTCTCCACAGACCCTTGTATCTGCCCTCCCTTAGTGCCAGTGCAGCACCCTGCTTGTGACTGACTCATGCCACCTCTCCCCAGCTCACCCTTTCCAGTACCTTGCCTGTTGAGCATGACTCTGCCATCTTGGTTTGCATTTGTGAGGGCCGAGAGAAATCCTTCAATCTGCATCAGTGGAGAGGCAGTTCGGAGCTGGTCATGCTCAGCCTCCCCGGGAGGGCTCTGGGGGGCACCTGCTGGCCCAAAAACAAAAGGAGACGTAGGCAACTTAGGCCACGCTTCTAAAGACAGGCTAAGCACAAAACATGCTCTATAGGAACATGATACCTGGGGCACATATGCAAGCAGAGAACAAAGACACATTAAAGGGGAAAAGCCAAATTCTGTCTCATTGCTAAATTAAAAAATAAAAAGAAAGATCTGGTTTTTGTGGATGGCACCACTAAGCAGAGCTACTACACGCAGCCGCTTGGGTCCCAGAGCCAGGAGGACACGGAAGCGCAAAGCTTGAGTGCAGGCGGTGTGAACATGGAATTACATCATTCAGTTTGAAAGGGACCCCACTAATCCCATGTACAGCTGCCTAGGTCAGCTAGTGAGACTTGTTAAAAAACACCCATTCAGGACACCTTCTTCAGTCTCTCATTCTGCAAATCTGCCTCCCCCCTTTCCTCACGCAGAGAGATGCAGGTTCCACATCCTCACTCTGCCCACAGATGCACAAGGAGAGGATGCCTGAACTCACCCTCCTTATCAGATCCCTGCTGAAGGGTCAGAAGGAAGTTCTGCAAACCAGCCAGCTTCTGGTTCTCCTTGTTGGTCTTCACAGCTGAAGCAGGACCCCCATATCGCTCCACAAACCCAAAAAGCTGCCAGGCAAAAGCCAGAAAGACTTACAACTTAAGCAACAGCAGGAATCAGAAAAGATAAAGGCAGGTTTGCTGGCCTGCCACAAATTAAGTCCCTTAGTAGGTGTTCACAGACCAGCCTAATCAGAATGCACCAGTTCCCATTACCTTCCTCCACCCACTGAATAAAAGCAAAACAAGTCTCTGATGTCTGTTCTTCCAGTGCAATGCAGCCTACTTGGATCGCAGATTTGAGGCCAAGCAGCACAGAATTGGCACTCACTGGAATACCATGGTAAACCACACTGTATGTTTTTTTCTGGATAAGCAAAAATTAATCTGCCCATATAGTACTTTTTATAGGAACCATTTTGTTTGTGGAACAGGGTGGAGAAGACAAGCTCCCACCCAGCTGCTGCATCTTCCATCTCAAATTCCAGGTGTGAAACAGCATTGGAACACTGCTGACCATGAAACCACAGGGCTAGTACCTTCCTGCTGATGAGGCTCTTCTCACAGTACCGCTGAACCTGTTGGAGGAAGACAGGAAAATGAACTGGCAGTAAGCACCCCTTCTCCCATCCTGCTGTCCTTGATCCCTGTCCAGCAAGGCTGTCACTTGCTGTGCTTTCAGGGAGAGGTGCACAGCTCTTTGTCAGCGCTACCAGCCAGACAGGAGTTTATTACAATGGCATTCCAGAGTGGAAACACACAGTGTTAAGCTGCTGTGTTTGGAGGTTCAAGGCAGGGAGTTACGGTACTGGAGTAGCAAAATTTCGGCATCCACAGTCCTTGTAGTGTAGCTTTGCCTACAGACAGCTAGAAAGCAGATTCTGCCATGTGGGCTTTGGCTCTGTTTCCAGCTCTCATACACACTCCAGATAACCTCAAACAAGTCACCACCACCTGTGCCCTAACAGAGAACATTTGCATTACCTTGAAGAGGTTGATATTGTCGATCTGGCTCTGAAATAGAAAGTCATTGATGGATTTTAGTACTGTCCCTGAAAGAAAATAGGGAAAAGGGAAAAAGAAATTATTAGCTGCTGCTGGGCCTGCACCCCTTACTGCTCACACCCGTGTCCCTGACTGATAGCTCTGTACCCCAGGAGTTCACTCCAGTCTTACCTGTTTGGGAAACTGCCTGACATCCAGGATTCTGGTTCACGTTACCTGTAAAGCATGAAACCAATTCAAGGAAGGCTTGAATCCTCATAATTAATCCTCCCTCATAATTAAGCAGGAAAGTAAAGACTGAGCTTGATAGGTACAGTGCATAAAAAACCCAAGAGGTAACTACACATCTGCAAAATAGCTATACAGACAGAACATCAGCTCCCACTCCTTTTATGGAGTGGGAGTATTAACAATTTTCCCTGTAGACTAGCCCTACATTGTAGAACAAGTGTGCTGCTGCATCCTAAGGAACACCACCTCCATTCCTTCTGTGGCAGGAAGCAGCAGGTAGGGTGGGTCATCAGAAATGCTCACACACTATGTAGTCATCGTGCTGCAAAGACAAAGGGAAGGGACTGCAATGCATCCCTCACCCATCCTCAGTACAGCAGCAGGGAGCTGGGAAGCACAGAGACTGGCAGGCAACTGCAAGGAGGGGAGGGGAAAACCTAAGGACACCTACATGCCCAGAGCCTGACAGCCAGAACAGGATTAATTGCTGCCACCCACTGCATTTTATGTCCTAGTGTTTAGCACCCACCTCATATCTCACTTTTGTAGCCCCTGCCCCAAAGGCCTGCATTTCCCCTGGCATGGAGGAAGTTCTATATGAACTTAAGACATGCTTTCCTTAAGACACACTAAGTTCTAGCAAACCGATCAGTGGAGAGAAGGAGCCCTGCAAATTCCTGTGAACTTAAAATCAAAGCAAAACAATATTTTCTCACAAAGGAGAGGCGCCACTCAAGAAAGATTCATTCTGCAGATGCATGCTGACATGCATAAAGGCCTTGCTACCAGATGACCCAGAGATTTACTTCATGCAGTTCTTGTGCTGCACTGTTATACATCTGCTGTACTCCTCACTTAGCATCTTACATCATCCCCACTCCAACTGGATCTCAAAACCACACAGAAAGAGAAGGAAACTGCCTCTACCAACTTACAATGTCATCTGCTGCTCCTCAGCTAGTGAAAAAAAGAGAAGGGTTCAAGTAGACACCAGTCAACTTCCCCACGTACAAACCAGCCCGAGAAATAAAACTACTGGCATCTGAACCTAGACACGAGCAACACTTCCCTGCAGTCTCTGCAGAGGAGGAAGGGGGACAGTGTCCTGAGGAAGCACTAACTAGCTCAGAGTTTATCAGTATCCCTGGAGACACAAGAGGTTTGCTTACCTCCCAGCATGGCAACAAACTGCTCCAGTAAATACAGGATCTGCTTAATGTACATCAAGTTCTTTGCCTTCAAACGTTTCCTGTGAAAAATGAGCCCCAAAACCTCTTCAGGGACTAACCGAACCAGCTGAGCTGCAGAAATAAGTACATGAACTCTTCTTCCTTTGGGACAGACAGTAACTAAGATTTCTTCCAAGTTCACTCTCTCTGTTTGTGACAGAGCAGACTCTTGTGGCTGTCCTGCCCAAGGTCATCCCAAAGCACTTATCCATGCTCCCCGCCCCCGTTCCTACCACTGCACTTCTCTTTGCATATTAATTATAGTTGGTTTACTACAATGGCAGTGATGCCTCCAGACTCTATTGCAATAATGCTCAAAAAATTCAGAGTTATCAGTACTGAACACAACAATCAGCCACTGCAGGGATGGCAAGATGCTGAGCCAAAACCCACATACAGCTTCCTCATCCTCAGAGCTTCCTGCTTCTACCACAATGCCAGTCAGCGGGTGAAAGACTAAGGGAGAGACATGAAAGACTGAATCTTTTGAAACACTGCATCACATAGTAGAAATGATTAGAGGGAGATACTGGGAAAGGAACTGAGTGTATAAGGGAAAAACAGAATCCTCAGGGTATCCCCGTCTCATTGTTTAATACCAGCCCCAGGGGTCTGACTTAGATGGATTCTAGACAGGGATAATGAAGCAAGTGTCTTTCCATCTGCAGAACTCTTAATGCAGTAACTTTCCACTGGGGAAGAGCAAGAAATACCCTGCAGCCACGAGGCAAGCCAAGGCATGCACAGACCTTGCCTCTGCTGAGCTCTTCCCCCCCAGGATCCTCACCTGTATCGCTCCATGTACTGCGACAGCTGGGAGTGGGCACAGCACAGCTACATAAACAGAAGCAGAAGCTGTTGTTATAAAGGAGAGAAGAAAGGGCACTGCTGGAAGCAGATGTCCCTCTCCATTAGCAGGCCAGGTTGTGACTCACCTGAGAGCCGCTGACCTCGGCACTGTGGATACAGGTGATAGTGTCTATGAGGTTGTGGGCCTCGTCAATGATCACAACCTGGTCCTTCAGCTTGATCCCGGCAGCGTTCCTGGTAGGCTCATGCAAAAGCATCTGATAGGGCAGCACCACCAGCTACAGCAGAAGCACACAGTGCCCTGATTCCAGTTCTCATCCTTACACAAACTTAAGGCATTCTACAACCACTCATTAACAGCCGGTGTCAGAGGGCCTTGCAGAATTCAGCTAAGTGACTTACTCTTATTATGGGAAAGGTAGGAACAAAACCAGGAGCACTTGCTTGAGAGGGACACTGGGATGTAAGCTGAAGAGAAATAATTATTGCGTATGGGCTTAGGTTACCTTCCAAATCTGCTTTGGAGCACTGAAAGCATGTCTTCAGAGAGAATCCAGCAAGGAAGAAGAGTGGTGTAAGAGCTAAGAGCTAATACTGACCTATGTGTCAGTATTGCCTCACACTTGCTGAACTGTTCAAGTACTCCAAAATGCTGAGACATACAGCATCCTTATGAACTTCAGATGGGAATTCTCATTTTCCTTTGCTTTCTGAGCAAAACTACAGCTGACAGAAGCACAGCCTGTTTACAGACTCCTCCAATCTAATATAACAGTACTAGAGGGAGCAGGCCATTCTTAGAGGGCCTGGCATTAATGCCACTAAAACTGTTATGCCTTACCTGAGCAGCAGGGATGGCAAATCGACTCCCATAATATGGGCAGGCTCTGGTCTCCCTTCCCAAGGACACCAACTGCTCAATATCCTTCACTTCCACTAGAACTTCATCACGGAGAAACTGCATTTGCTCATAGGAATAAAATGGGCACGTGGTGCGACTCACACGTCTTTTCTTCCCCTCATTCTCCTCATCACTCTTCTTTTCTAACATCAGAAATCAAAAGAAAGCTATGAGCAACACACACAACAGCCTAGAACAACCACTTTGCAGAACCTCATGGATTTCAAAGCAAGCTTTGATGTGTGTATTCCTGACCTATCGCCTATCTAAAAATTATTCAGCAGTAACATTTCCATCTCCACTGTGGACACTACTCTTGCCAGTTAGATTTAGCATGTGACATCTTCCAACATTTCTAGTAGTGAGTTAACAAACACAAGTATCTTTCTGTCCTGACTAGGTTAAGACATTCAGAAAATTCATCCTGATCTCAGCATAGCCTGGAGATCAAGAAAAGTACCAAGGATTCCTGTTCTTCCAACCTGTTATTTCCAAGCTCCTACCCATCTTGCCTGAACTGACTGGCAGTGCCCATTGTCTCCACACTCTCATGACACCTTTATCAGGAACTGCTTCCCCCAGACTGCAAGCATTCATACCATGTTTGTTCTTTTGCATCTCCATGCAGCGGTCATTGATGAGCTGGAGAGCACCCAGGCGTTGCACCTCCTCATTCACACACAGATTCTGGCACGTGCAAAGAGAGGAAGGGAGTCAATTCACTTGCTGAAGTGCCCTCATGTGCACCCTCTAAACAAAGTGTAAAACAAAAGATTTTCTTTAGAGCAATCTCAGGCCAGATTCCAAAACAGAAAAGTCTACCAGTCAAACATTGTTCATACTAACTGGTACAAACATGCCCGAAAACTAGAAATTTAGGAAGGAAAAAAAGGAGAAAAAGAGAGCTCACTGCTACACAACAGCTTCTAAAAAATGCTGCCAAAAGTACTAGTCTACTAAGAGGTGCACCTTCTCAGTGACTCAGACATCTGTAATCTGTATTAGAAAAGGTGAAACGTATTCTTGTGTTTACATCAAAGGGTAAATGACCAAAGCACAGTTCACAGAAAAATGTACATCACACAGATCTGTGTTGTGACCCATGTTCGCTTTAGTTTTTCAACCTGAGACTCAAGGTGTCCCCAAGGTGACTTCTGTGGCACCAGATCCACACAGCTCCTGGCAGTGTGTTCTGGGTCCCTTGAGAACACCACCACGTGCCTGCCTGGATCCCAAGGAGACCAGACGCGTGTCTTTGCCAAAGGGACTTTTCTGCACCTCGCGCACAAACTGGGACAGCTGGGAGTGAGTGCGACTGCAGTAGTAGATCTGCAATGAGGAAGAACAAAGGGAAGACAAGAAGAACATGGAAGCAAATACCTACCTATGACCAATCATGTAAGGAAGTATGCAAGCACTTCAACAAGGTTCACCTTGCTCAAGCCTTCAAAAGCACAAGGGAAGGCACGTGTTTGAGTGTCACCTTAAAACTGCTGAGGCCAAAAGCCCCATCTTTCTTTTCTCCTCTGCATTTGCCTTTGTTTCCACTTAATTTCCCAAGGTCTCTACAAAACAGGGACTTACCATGGGAGAGGAATAAAAATTATTGCTGTGTGCTTTCACAGCAAGACACAGCAAAAACTAAGCAGTGCTAGCACAGCAAACTGCTTACGCAGGCAGTGTAGTCCAGAAGGAGATGAGCACAGCAGAACTAGCTGTCTTTATCAACAAACCTGGCAGGTTTTGGAAACTAGTTCTTAAATCCTTCTGTACTGCCTGACTGTTGGAAAGGTGCAAGAAAGCCATAATTCTGCTCACTCCTACACTATTCTATGAAGAGGCACTATTTAATTTCCTCATCTCACCTTAGTCACATGATCCTCTTCCAAATCATCATCTTCTTCTTCTTCCAGCCTAAGAAAATAAAAAGCTCAAACAGTTTCCTTTCAGCAGACCACCGACAGTAAGAATCAAATGATGCTCCACCACAAGACTGAGGTCTCAAGAGAAATTATTAAGTCATCTCAAAAAGAGCCTCAGGACTCATCTCAGGTGGTAAAAGAAAAATTAACTTTTTAAGAACAGTGTAAGTGTGCATAATCAAGTCAAGCCTTTCTCTTTAAAGGAAAAGTCTCTCCTGGGCTGTGCCCTTTTTCCAAGTTCAAGATTTTTTTTTTTTTCCTTTTGATTCAGGGGCCTCAGCCTCAGGCATAAGCTAATCAATGCTCTACTATTCTTTGGTGAGCTTATTCACTTCTTTTTCTAAAGCTTTCCCATTAGAAGCAGTTTACCACTCTCCAGATATTGCATAAAGAAAGGCTTCAGGAAAGCATTCAGCTGCCATAGAGCTCCTCAAAGGCAACAGCTGTTCAACGTTTGATAAACTAACTACATATGAAAAGAGTAGTTAAGTGTTCTTCAATTTTTAAGGCAGAAGGATCTGTCTAGACACTAATTAGTAAATTTGTAATTTAAACTTGTTTGACTTTTTGTGCTGATGTATGGCTTCTGGCTTTCTGCATAAAACAAACGGATGAGAGAGAAAAGTGTGCGTGGTGTTTTCATGCCAAAGCTCTGTCTTCAGAAATGTGAACATCTCTGCCTTTAGAGTATCCAAAGATGCCAGTGCTAATCTGCAGAACTGACAGCTTCCTCTGGTGTCCTGAGTTCCATTCTGGTTTTCTAATGCAAGAAACTTGATCGTGAGTCATTCACTCAGCATCCATCAATCCACTCTTTGGGAAGCTGGGCATGGATAAAGGCAGGACACTGACACACATTTTAAGATGCACTTTGTCAGAAAGCACTTCAAGTCACTCAGATCAGTCTAACAAAAATTTAGAAAAACCAAAACAAACCAAATGAAAACGCCCCCAAACAACCAATTAAATAAAACCCCAGAACAACCACCACCTTACACTGTTTGAAAAGGTGAGAAATACTTTTCTATAAAATCTGTACAACTTCTTTAATCAGGGCAAGACAAAAATTAGACAGAAAATGTTTCCTTAGCATGGAATCCCCTCAGTCCCTGTCCTTACCCAGATATCACTTTCCTTTCGTCATCACTCTCATATTCAGCAAGGATCAGCTCCTCCTCGTTGTGATCCAGCTGGTCTAGAACACCCTCTCCAGCTCCCTGTGAAAGAGCCTCTTTGCTGAGCTGAAGAAGGCGCTTTGCCTCATCCTCCTCGCACCTCTGGAAGGAACATAAAGGCACAGTATTTCCCAGATACAAAGACAGTAGCACAGAGGTTGCTTTATGGCATGGACAGGTCAGAAGATAGCACAGTCCCTCACAGAAGGCTGAAGCTGTTCAGCCCCACAGAAGGCAGCTGTTACCAACAACCAAAGACTTGCCCACACAGACAGTTATGAAGGGGAAATATAAAGGACCTTCTCTGCAAAAGACATGCTGAACTAACAGACCCTCAATGAAATGTTCATGTAATCCAGTATTAGTTGCTTAAAGTGGCACATAAAAGATGTCTGCCTGAGAGAAAATAGTGTGTAAATAAACCTGAACAAACAAACATGTAAGGATACAATCAAACACTCTGTGCACATTTAACTCAAAGCTAGAATCAGCTCAGCAACTGGTTTAGAACAAGATTTCTCTTGGGTTTTTTTCTCCAGTTGTGTGACTATTACTCTAACACAAGTCTACCTCTCTACAAAGATTCAATTCAACTGTTGAAGCACAGTTTTCTGATTAACTTTTATGTCACAAAAAGAAAAGTTTATTTTTTCCATCTCAAAACAGTATCTTCAACGTCAATGAATGTTTTATTACCATGGCATTATACAGAAAAAGCAGTTAGTAAGCACTACCGAAAAGATGAATCAGTCACTTTTCCAAATCTAATATTTCTCTCATTTGCTCTCTTGCTTTTCATCATGCTTCTCATTTCACATGCTCTTCATCCCCTTTTAAGAGACAAGTTCTTTGTTCCATTTGTTTTTTATTTGCCATTCTTCACTATTTCTGTCATATCCTTTCAACAGGAGTTGACCAAAACATTGCACCATATTTGAGATGGAGCACGCTAGAAATTAATAGCCTGGCAGCCTAATAAATCTGTCTGTTTGCGGATCTCATATAATCAAAAAGTACCAAGAGCATTGAGGCCAGGTCATGCATCTAAATGAGAGGGAATACAGATGTATCTGTAAACTTTAATCCCATTTTTATTCCAGAAGTACAGACTGTTCATACTTGCTCATAAAACAGAGATCTTTCCCAAAAAAGCTACTATGTGTTAAAAGCCTTTAAAAGAAAAGCAGAGGGCTAGAAGGCAATCAGAACACACATCATTTCTGCCCACACACAAAAACTGTCACAGGAAATTATTGATGCACAAATTGTTTTTCACATCCGTACTTTTAAAAGAAAATCTAACAAATCATTTCGGATGACCAATTTCAGAAACCTCAAAGAGCTCCTCGAAGAGGTAGGTTGAAAAAGCCAATGTGAAGCCACACATAAGCAAGTATGAACAACACTGAAGGTAACCAAAATGGAAAGTTCTGATCTCTATGGAGTAACTCACCTTCCTCTTTACTGTGTATTTTAACTGCACATTGTGACGAATTTTCTCAAGACGATCTTCTCGCTTTTTCCTTCTGATCTGCTCTTCCTACAAAAAAGGGAGAGTGTAGGCAGGATGAAGTGGATTTAGTCCTCAACCCTTGGTATCGCTACTTATTGTCTGGGCATAGAAAAAAGACTTGACAGAAACAAAACTGCCAGTACAGGGTGCCATTCCCCCAGAGTGCTCGCCTACTGAGTGTTACTCTGCTCAAAGCAATATAGTTTCCTGTCGCTCTATTTGGAACAGCGAGAAAAATGACACAGACTCTCTTGTGTGTTGAACACACACAAGCAAAGTTTATTATTCTTGATCTTCTTTTATAGACATGTTGGAGAAAGTCCGAGAGGTAAAACTCTCATTGGTCATTAAAGCAACACATCTACTATCATTGGTTAAGTGTAACATCACCCCTTGACTGTTTTCCTAAACACCACCTGCAAAGATTGTTGTCCTTTACCAAGGACTGTTTGGATTCTTTCTCATGTTTTCTCAGGCCAGAATGAGAAGCCCGTGACTTAGTTTCACACAGGCTTTGTTCCCTTCTTTTTGCATTTAGCATCCACAGTTTCCTGTCTTGGGCAACCTGCAGGCAAAGACGCACATCCACCAGATTTACCTCAGGTGTTTTCCACTCATCATCCAGGATACAGGAACAGTTTACCCAGAGAGGCGGCGGAGTTCCCTTCCCGGGAGATGCTAAGAAGCCGTCTGGACACAGGGTACCGCGCTCTAGGGACTCTGCTCGAGCAGAGAGGCTGTCCTTGGTGATCCCCAGGGGTCCCTTCCAGCCCAGCCATTCTGCGACTATGTGACAGTAGCCCTCCTAATCCTTTTTCCGGGTTATTTCACCCGTCCTCTACACAGGAGCGCTTCCTCACCTTCAGCCTGTCCACCATGTCCCGCTGCTCTTTCCTCTGCACGAAGGCCGTGACCCAGTCGGGCTGCCCGGCCGTGTCCGCGCTGCCCGGCCGCGCCTGCTGCGGGGTCAGCTCGTCCTGCCCGCCGGCCCCGAGCGCCAGCAGCCGCGCCTCCGCCTGCCGCCGCTTCTGCTCCCAGTCCCGGAGCCACGACAAGGCCCCGCAGATGAGGCTCAGCGATTTTCCCTGTCACGGAGAGCCGGCAAGGTGAGGAGCGCTGCCCCACCGCCGCGGCCCCGCTCGGCCCCAGCCGCGACTCGGCCCCACCGCCTCACCGTGCCCGTGGGGCTCTCGAAGATGCCAACCCGGCCGCCCTCCAGCGCGCCGTACAGCGCCTCCATGAACTGCTCCTGGATGCGGTACGGCGTGTAGGGGAACGGGAACCGGCCCGCCGCCGTCCCGCTCTCCATCCCGCTCTCCATCCCGCTCTCCATCCCGCCCCGCTCCCGAGCGGCCGCCGGGGCCGCCCCCGCCCCTTCCCGTGCCGCGGCGGAAGAGCCGCGCACAGACTGCGCTGCCCTCCCCGCACAGACACCGCCTCTTCCCGAGCTCCCGACCGCGGCCCGCGCTCGCCCTGCTTCCCCGCTCTCTCCCGGCGCACGGAGGGGCAGAAAATTGGATTACAGAGGAGAAAAAAAAAACCAAAAGGTTTTATTTAGGGTGGAAACGCACAATGTGCAATAAAACATTGCAATATAGAAAAGGTATATGTAATAGGCAGTCCTTAAATGCCGAACTGTGTATGTTAATACTCTGGAAACAAGAGCGACCTAAAGAGGAGTGACATAAAAAGAACAAGGCTATTGCAACCAGTCTCTGGACCAGCAGTGGGAACTCACCGTGTGCCAGTTCACACTTGAACATCTGGGGATAAATCTTTTCTTTTAGGGTTAAATAATATAAGGCCACATTTTTGTCCATGTTTTGTTGATGTCCCAAGTTGGAAGGCGCTTAAAATTAGCAACAACAAATCTGGGTGAAGCTACAGACTGCCTTTCAACTGGAAGAGCTTCTGCATCCAGGTTTTCTGGGAACAGCCATTACAGTTTTGTGTTACTTAGCTATCATGAAGTAGGAATTCTTTGTCCCGTGTAAGATTTGGAAAATAGAAAATATTTGGAAAATAGAAAGAAAAGACAGATGGAAGTTCAGCTCCAAAATTTCACTCCAAAAAGATCTGGAAATGCCTTGTCAAACACTGTGTAGACTTACTAAACCAAAGTTTTGAGACAGAACCAACCTGGAACACTTTATTTTGACCTTCGCCTTAGCTGTATTTTACAAGCCCAGTTCTCCCAGTTATTATTCTAGCATATATTCACAGTCCCCACTTTCACTGAAGCTGGTGGTCATTCCTCAGGCTCTTGCTTGACTCCGACCCTTCCTAAACCCCCAGCACTCAACTCTTGGGACTAACTCCCTGTTTCCAGATCTCCTGAAGTTTTTTGTGCCTCTGGGATTAAGCACCCAACCCTACCACCAGATATACCATGTCTCCAGTCAGTCTTTTCCCACCATGGTTCTCACCATGCATTTAGCTACCCCCAAAAACTACTTTATATTCCTGCTCTGAACATCCACTCCAGGCTTATGGCAGAAGTGAGCGTGAGGTGAGGATTCTTCTACCCACCAGACATTTATAAGGTTTCTTGGCCATGTGTATTTTCCAATGTACTTTAAGTGTTGAGCTTTTCCAGAAGGTTTTCCCACACTCGACACACTTGTAGGGCTTGGTTCCCACGTGGATCCTCAGGTGGGCACCGAGGGCCGAGCTGTGCCGGAACGTTTTCCCACACTCCTCACACTTGTAGGGTCTCTGGGCACGGTGGATCCTCAGGTGCACATTGAGAGCTGAGCTCCGGTGGAAGCTGTCCCCGCACTCCACACAGATGTAGGGCCGCTCCTCAGTGTGCAGGCTCTGGTGCTTGGCCAGAGTGGAGGGGTCGCTGCACCTCCGGCCACACTCGATGCACTGGACGGGGCTGGGCAGGAGGCTGCCATGGCACACGGGCAAGGACTCTTCCCTGTGGATCCGGCGGTGAGTGGTGAGCGCTGAGCTCTGGCTGAAGCCCTTCCCGCACACGGGGCACTTGTAGGGCCTCTCACCCGTGTGCGTTCGCACGTGAGTCACCAGCGAGGAGCTCTGCCGGAAGGTCTTCCCACAATCCGTGCACTCGTAGGGTTTCTCTCCCGTGTGAATCCTCTGATGCCGAATGATGGCTGAGCTGTCCCGGAAACGCTTCCCACACACCTGGCACTTGTGGGGCTTCTCTCCGGTGTGGACCCTCCGATGTATGATCAGGGAGGAGCGGTCGCTGAAGCTTTTCTCACACCGCAGACAGTTAAAGGGTTTCTCACCCTTGTGGCTTCGCTGGTGGACGATGAGATGTGAGTTCTGGCTGAAGCTCTTCCCACATTCGTTGCACAGGTAGTGTCTCTCTCCTGTGTGGGTGCGCTGGTGCCTGATCACGTTAGACCTCTGGCTGAAGGTCTTCTCGCACTCGCTGCACTGGTAGGGCTTCTCCCCTGTGTGGATTCGCTGGTGTTTGATCAGGTCTGAATTGCGGGTGAAACTCTTCCCACATTCAGAGCAGCTGAAGGGTTTCTCTGCCAGGTGGATCCTCTGGTGCTGGCTCAGGTATGAACTCCGGCTAAAGCTCTTCCCACACTCGGGACACTTGTAGGTTTTCTCCCCCACCTGCTGAATCCAAATGGCACCATTCCCACACATGGACAGATCTGGCCTGTCCCCAGCAAGGATAGCCTTCTTTATAGGGGCTTTACCACTGTCCTTGCACCCCCAGACTTCCATCTCATAAGGAGGTACCATTTCATATCTCTTTGGAAAACATGTCTCCATCTCACTTTCTCTTTCCAGCTCCTGCTTGTGGTCCTGTCTTTGATCGGCCTCCTGGAGGGAATCTCCTGTGAGCTCCCTGGAGGGGAACAGATGGAGTTCAGCTTTCACTGAACCTTCCTGATGAAGTTCCTGATGAATGCTGCCCTTCTGCGTGTCTCCCATGATCCTGTCACCTGCTGGAGTGAACAGAGGAAGTAGCAATGAACGAACTCCCAGCTTCTCTGAGGGGCAAGTCCACACAGGGAAACCACCAAGACCTGCTGCACATCAGCCTCCATGAGCTGACAGCACAGGAGACAGCCCCTTGGTACCTTCTCAGGCACAGTGAGGGCATGGAGATTGAGGTGAGTGGGAAGGGAATATGGTTCAAGGATGGGAGGCCACTGTATCACAGACTGCAAAGGGGATCCTCTGTCAAAATTACAGCCCTAAAGGGCAAGACCCGTCACTTGCTTGCCTTCAAAGTTCCCATGTCTAGAAAGCTTAGAGGAACATTGTGAGTGCTTTCCTTGATAATTCCCATTGCAGCTGCTACTCCTCCTGCTGCCTGTGAATCACTGCTCTTCAGCCAATATTCCCATGCTTAATCATGGAAGAAATCAGCCAACACCACAGAAACATCCACCCTTACCCAGCAGATTATTTATTTCCTTTCTTCCTTCCAGTCATAGCCCTTTTCCTTAAAAAGAAAGCTCTTCAGCAAATTGTATCTAGATTTCATCTACAGAACAGATAGACAACTGAGTGGAATGATAAACTGTTTAATTAACTTTTAGACTAAAACATTTGGAGGGTCCTGGTTTTTCATGGGTTATACTTATTTGGAGACACACCTTGGAAATTCATGCTGGAGTGTAAGATGAGCTGAACAGCACTGCTTACAGACTGAAGATCATCCTATCACATGGAGTAGGAGGTCATGCAGTACAGACCCCTCAGGTTTTGTTTCAGCTGATCTGCAGATTTTGGAAGATACCACTACACTGGTTATTCCAATCCCCAAAGTTTTGTTTACAACGCTTAGGCCTGAAAAGTATTTGCAGTACAAAGGTACTCAAAAGCAACCTCAAAGCAGCAAACCAACCCAAATATTGTCATATTTTGTCAGCACGAAAAGAAGAAAAAGCCACATTTTGGTTTATGCCTTTTAACATTATGAGTATATTCTTTGCTGAAAAATACACAAGATTGATTTCATTTTGCACAGGGTCTTTTTGAAAGGGTATTAGATACCCCAGGACTGTGTTTTGTCTTTGCCATACTCTGCCTACAGATCTTCATGGAAGCAGAATCTGTTTACTGAGGGAGCAGAAGAGGCAGGGTGAGTGTGGAGGGTGCAGCCAGCATGGTAAACCCCAAATTTTCAGCATTCAGCTCTTCCCTTCCCAGACATGCTCCATGCAATTTCTTACCTCGTGAGCAGTCTCTCTACTGGCTCAGTGTTAGGCTGCTTTTGGTCAAAAACCTGCTTCTCTTCACTTATCCAAAAGGTTAAAGCCAAGCTGGGGACTGCAGGTCCTGATCAGAGGAAGGAAAACAGACATACCAAATACCTGTCATGGTAACAGTGCTGTAGGGTGAGATTACAGGAGGATAAGTATTTAGGAGCTGAAAGTAACCTAGACCATAGGAAAATGATGCCCAGAAACACAAGTCAGGGTCACTGTCTGTCTTGCCATGAACACTGAGATACCACTGTTCAGGTCCAATAATCAGGGCCAGCTTGGGCAGCACATACAGGTCAACCACATGTCCAGAGAGCTGCCTGACAGCTCACTGCCTTCTCACAGGTGTCTGGATGTTCTTCCTGCTACACTTCCAGACCAAAAATGCCTCCTGACCAATTTTGTGTTAGAAAAGTATCAATTCCTCAAACAATTTTCGGTCCATTACCTTTCTTCCTAGTGTTTTCTGCCGTGGTCTGGAGCCCCATTTAGTGCTTGTGGATCCAGTCCTAATGGATCAGCCAAGCATACACAGATCTGGGCAAGAGACAGAATTTTGATCTGCTCACACATTATCAACAGCAGCAGCCCAAAGGCAGAATTTCCTGTCCAGGATTTTCCTCCAGAAAAATGGGCACTTGACTGCCTTCTTTCAGATGGATTTTACAGGGCTGGTAGAGAGCAGAAAGAAGGACACACACACACCTGTTCATGAACAAACACTGCCTGGGGGAGGGGGCAACCCGATGGGGGGCAGCAGGGAGAAAGCAGGGGCAGCGGAGGATGGAGTGTTTGGAACGCAGGTGTCTGTGACATCAGTGGCAAAGCAGCAGAGGTGACACCTCCAGCAGTGCAAGTGGGCCCCAACTGTCACAGGCACCGCTCCCAGTGCCATGATGGCTTTGTGGGCTTATCTGGCTTTGTCTGGTGAGTTGGAAATGTCTCTCCTCCAAACCCAGTTGTGAGGAAGGGCAGCTAACCCAGCTGCTCTGCACCCTCCCCATCGCTCCTCAGCTTGGGCAGTTTGGAGGCAAAAGGAAGGGATGAAGCACCCTCCACTGCCCCAGGTGCAAAGATCCCAGGGCTTATAATTTTGGCAATTCTCACCACTGGAGTTGGTATTTTATTCATCAAGGAGGGCCACAGAGCGATCTAAGAGCCAGGCAGGAATCAGAGCAGGATGCAGTGGGCACAGGCTGGAACAGAAGTGGAGGCTGGAGATGCCATGACAGAGACAGCTGGGTGCATTAAACCAGACACGAGCACTGATGCACAGGTCTAGAGTCAACCCACAAAGCTAAGAGGGAAGAGCTGGCCCAGTAAATAAACAGGGGAAGCAGGAGAAGGAGGCCTGAGAGAGGACCTTGGTTAAAAACCTATTTAGCCAGAGGAAGAGTGTTTGCAGAGGCTAAAAAATCTTGCAAGGAAACAGTCTACTTGCTCCAGCCCTGACAACAGAGCATTATTCTCAGTTTCAGTCATGACTTCCAAGACATTTCTCCCAGTTTAAGATTTGAATCTCCCGAGCTTTGGTGAACGTCCACCTCAGCCATGTACTGTCACTCCTTTCAATATGGGCAAAGCAAGTTTTCCACAGGTCTGGACCTTCCATCTCTAGATTGTTAATGCATTTTCCATGTGCTGGATCCTGCACCCAGGAAAGGCAACAGAGATCAGGATTCAGCCCTTCAGCTCTTCCAAACATGCCATGGTTAGCATTTCCTTCTCCCTCTGACTCCCTGCACTCTGTTTTTCACCAGTGCTCTTGGGCTGGGGCTGCATAGCTGGCCCTCGGGGCACAAAGGCACAGCAGCCAGGAACACCACTCTCTGACCAGGAATACCACCAGTTCTTCAAGTTCCTGCGGATGACCATCCAAGCCAGCACTGCCTGCCACCTTCGTGAGCTGTACGGCTGCAAGAACTCACTGGTCCGGAGACTGGATGAGTATGAAAACCACGGAGTCATCCCTCCAGGTAAAGCCAACCATGATTCCCAAGGGCAGGCGGTTGGACAGGAGTCTTGCATGGCCCTGATCACCGAGACAGGAAACACTTGGGATCTGGGGAGGAGAAGTGGGGGGAGAGGGGTGGGTAGCAATCCTGCAGTGAGGAGAAGGCATGTGCTCATGGGCATCTTCTCTCACATTTGATTTGATCCACATGTGACCCTAGGACCAGCCTCCTCCAACCCTTGGGTCATGAAGATGATCAAGAAACAGTGGAGTTTCTCAAAAGGTTCCCAAATGACACAGGGGTTTTCAAGGAGGAATGTCACTCCACAGGAAGGTTATTGCTAAGGGAGATGCCAGCACTGGAGTCTGTCACTGGGTCTGTGTCTTTATTTGCCTCTTTCTAGGGCCCATATGCTCTGAACTGCCAGGAAATCTTTTATTCCACAACTTCTGCACCTTTTCTCTTTATCGCTGTATTATGAAAAAGTATTTCCTTAAGGTGAGTTATTTAGCTATTTCCTGAAGACTATAGTGTGCTTTGGGCAATTAATAGGCAAAAAGAGAGAGCCCTGAATATGAGTAAGTGGGAAAACAGAAAGCTAAAAGACAGGGAAGACAGAAGAGAGCCACGGGAAGCCCACCTTTCAGGAGCACTCACACCAAGCTGATTAGCTAACACAGATGGCACCGGCAGCCACTTGATGGAAAGCAGACTTTGCAGAAGGCATTCTTCAAGAAAATGAACCTTTGAGGACCACCTCAGCCCTCTTCTCCACATCTCATTCCCAACCAAGCTGAGACAATCTAGGTTTCTCCAGAAGAAAGGGGGATTCGTGTAGGCTAGAAGAGAGTAAGGACAGCTGTTATTCCCAAGAGAGATTTATGGGGAGACTTGACAAGGAGAGGATATGAAGGTTTATTTTGCTTTCCTGGCCTCAATTTAGTAGGAAATGTGAAAGATGAGATTGTGCAGTGAGAGCTAAACCCATAGAACAGAGCTGTGCATAGGTACCTGCTCCTAAGGCTCTCCAGAGGCATGTTTTCTCCTCCACAGAGGACTGCGTGCCCAGGACACAGCAGAGCCAAGCAGCGCAGCAAAGCAGGCACCAACATCATCACGAGCAGTGATGCCATGTCATCCAGCAGCTTCGGTTCCCAGCCAGTCCCCACCACATCTCCCACGCCTGGCTCCAGACCTGGCACAGAGGCAGCTCTGATCCCCACCTCCTTCCCTGTGAGCACACAACCAAATCCTTCTGGCCCACAAGCCACAGAGGTGACAGCCAGTGGCCAGCAGCAAGGACAGCTGCCCAACAGTGACATCGAGGATCTCCTCCTGAGGATAATGGACAGCCAGGTGCAGACTTCACTGCAGACAATGAAGTTGTTGATGTCTGTTGGGAAGACAGTGAAGGAGGAAGAGCTGCGGAAGGCTGCCACAACCCTGCTGATGGCCCTGAACAACGCAAATGTGACTTGGTCACCAACCAACTGATACGGCTCAACAGTGCGGTAAATACAGAGGGCAAGCCATCTCTTCCAAGTGCGTGGGGAAACAGAGACATGGAAAATGCTACTGCTCGGGATTCAGAGAAAAAGATGGTATCCTCTTGGAAGTAAATGTATTGAAAAGATACCATTCTCCCCTGTAAAAACTCTTTGCTCACCATTAATGGCGTTTGCTGTGTCATTCAAGGGATGTCATGGGAGAATGATGGCTTTTCTTCATTAAATGTAGGTGCTCCTGCTCAAAAGCATTAAGAGAAGGACCTTCTTTGGAAGTATGTGTGTGAATATACATATACACACACAGATATATAAGGGGTGCTCTACAAGTGCAGGAAGGCCTTGACCTGAAAGGGTGGTCCAGTGCTCTCCTTGTACTGGGGTTTGCACACAGTCGACATCTACTTCTGAAATAGTGTTACAAAACACACAGGATAAATATTCACATTAAGAGCCTCCTCTTGTCTCTCGCAAAAAATAAGAGAGTCTGATTTATAGGAACTTTGTGTGAAGTGTTGTTTCTTTTCTAAATACTAAACATGCCTGTAAGTAAAAATGTGTGAAGCCATCTGGAGTCTGCAGTTGCTGCTAAAAGCAGAGTGGGAACTCTCCAAGAACCAGTTCTGGTTCTCTGAATCTCCACTCAGAAGAAGATGGTGTTTCCTCAAACTCAATCTAAGCTCCAGTGGTTTTGGCTTTCAGGAGACCACCACTGAAGTAAGAATCCCCTATTCAGCTTTCCTCCTGCAGGCTTTCTTGTTATCTCTTCCACCAAGGGCTATGAGAAGAAAGGGGTCAAAGGCAGCTCTCTCGATGATGCACCACACCAAGCAACATCCTTGCGGAGACGGTCTGGGATGCTGGTTCCCTTTACACTGCTAAGTGACACAAACACAACTGAATGAAATATAGGCTCTGTTCTATCCATTGAAGGAAGTCCTTAGAAAGAAATCTCAAAATCACAGGTCCTCCATTGTCCTGGGAACTGTAATCTTTCCCAAGGCCGAAGGCACGTCACACATGGAAAATGTGCAAGCCCTGGAACAGTCCCTAGCAGGTGGGATCCCTAACAGAGCACACACTGCCCTGGCCGCACTCCGGCACACCAGCTCATTCTGTTCTCCCTGGAAGGTGCTCAAAGCTGCTGGATCCCTGCCTGAGGCACCACGGCTTGCGCCCCATCCAGCTGCCTGGGCAATGACAGCTTCTCCAGCTCCAGCAGCAGGGGTACTTCTGGCAGCAGCCTTTGCTTGCCACCCCGACCCTCGGGGCCTGGCTGGCAGCCCACGCGTTTGGGTGCCAGATTTGGCAGCCACGAACAGATCGCTGGAGATTTCCCACTCGGATGGCTCCGGCCAGGCCCTGCACGAAGCGGCGGCCCGGTACCGCGTCCCTGGGCCATCCTCCCGCCGGGGCTGGGGGCCGGGAGAGCCGCTCCTCACAGCCCCGCCTGGGCTCGGTCCCCCCCGCCTGCCCGGTGGCCGGACCCCGCCGAGGCACCGAGGAGCGCCCGCCCCGCTCCGCCCCGCTCCACCCTACTCCATTCCCCGCTCCCCCGGCACTGTGGCGGCGTTCCCAGCCCGTTAGCTCGCCCGGCGCCGCCCTGCTTTTGTTACAGAGAAGCCACGGACTCACCGGCAGCGGCGGGGCCGGGGAGCGGTGCGCTCCGCTGCTCCGGTTCGGCCGCGTTCCCCCGAGCGTGCGCCGGGCACGGCCCCGGTACCGCCGCCGATGGGGATGGGGAGGGGGCGCTGCCCCGTGCGCTGTGCGGAACCGCCCCCGGGAGGGAGGGGCCCGCTCGGGGCAGCGGGGATCCGGCCTCGGCTCGCTGCCACACACCGCCTTCCCCGGTGGTCCTGGCCGGGAGGGGCCGGGCACGGCTTCGCGTCCTGTTGGATACCAGGGCTCTCTAATGGTGGGAGCATCGTCACCTCCCGGGTCGTAGCTCATACCTGCACAGACCACCCAACTGGGCTTCCAGCGGCCCTTGCCGCCGATTCCCTGGCTGGGTTTTACGAGCCTGCAGGCTCTGGCAGGGAGGGAAGCATCACTGCTGAAGGTCACAAGATGGTATTTTATTCCATAGCGCCACTTCCCTTCAGGCGACTGGAGGCTTCACTCCGCTACTGCTTCTAAAGGTTTTCTGAGACACCATGGAACACCTTCTGTGTTCAGGTGCAAGATAATACGTCCCAGGAACACACACAGGTACAGCTTATGCCACAGGAAAGGATCCATCCATCCCAGACAAAGTATCTATTTGCAGTACCTCCTGCAAGCATTGCTTGTGCTCAGCCAGGTACTTTTTGCCTGGGGGAATGCAGGAATGGCTGCTCCCTTTGAATGACATACAGCAGTAAGTAATGGGCTGAGGAATATGGCAATGACAGAAAGATTTTGGATGAGCTTTTGAGAAGAATGGCAGAAAAAAAAAGGTTCACCAAGCCCTCCCCACATGCAGCTGAGGAAAAACCTTATCATTTTTCAGGACAACTGCCTTCCCAGTTCACCAGCTGCTGCAGAAGACTCCTGATCTTGGGAGATAGTAACCACAGTTCCCAGCAGAGTGCAGCCCAAATAAAGCAGGTTTCAAGACATCTTCATCAGTTTGCTGCTGCTGCCATGCACAGGTAACTGTTTGTTGCACCTGGCAGAGGTTTTCTTCACTGGGGATTCAAGAGCAGCTACCGTTGTGCTTTCTCGACACGCCATTTGTCAAACATTAAGTTTTTGTAGGGGCTTAATTATCTCTGTTTTCTGTAACTCCTTTCTTTGCTCTGTGGCCAAAAGATGCAGAGCTCACCATTAGACAACAGTCTTATCATATTTTTCTGTAACTGAGGGCAAGCCCTGTTAGTTCTGGATAACAGTGTATCACACATCAACCTTCACTGATTTTCTCTCTGCCTGAAGGTTAATAACAACAGCAACTGTATTATACAATGTAGCAATGAAAAATATAGGAAACAGACATTTCAATTTAAATTAAAAGGAAACCGGAATCGATGAAAAATATTAACAAGCTTTGCTTCTTTGTGGCTGTACAAAATATACCCAGATCAGTCTCATCAGACTACATTTCACAGTCTGGCATGACAAGTCCTCACCCTTATCTTCTTTTTAATCGCAGAGTTAATCCAGTTTCAATGAGGGTTGTGAGCTTAGATAGTCTCATACATCTTAGGAGCATATTTGCTCAGTTAAGGATTCAGTCATTAAAAAAATCTTCTTTGTTAATTTAGAGGCAAAAAGCCCAAAAATTAACTAAAAAGAAATACCTGAGATAACTCTGAAAACTCAAAGATTAAGCCAGAATCAACAACGCCAAATTTATTGAGTCCAATTCAGTTTTCCATTATTTTTCTTTTCCGTTATTTTAAAATAACTATTAAAGTTTTTCAAACCTGACTAAAGTTGAATCGGTTATTCCAGCTCCCTCTGAAACAAACAGTTCTGTGGCTAAAGCTGTCTACAGCTGGCTGCAGACATTAACTTGCTGTTTCCCCATTAGGCACAGCCTTTCAAAACAAACAAGAGTTGACTTTATAATTAGAGGTATGTTACTTGAGGGAGTTACAGAAAACCAAGGGTTATGTGAAACAAGCAAAAAGAAAACAGTTTATCTGCAGTAAACTTTTAAAGAAAACAAAGTAGTAAAAACATCCCGAAATATGGAGTAAAATGTCTCCTTACTCTGTTTCCAGAGTGATGATTTGAGAACTAGGAGAAAGTTTGGGTTATTTTTCCATAATCTCAAAATAATCGCTTGTTTTTCCTAACTTCCCTTTTTGTTGCTGAGGAGACTCATTATATTCCCAAGCAATAGGAAAGCACATCTCTGACTTTTCTATGTGGCATTCGTATTCTGCTGTTCAGTGACCACAGATCCTTGATTATGCAGATATTACCTGCAGCCAGCTAGGCAGCAGCTCCTCCTAGATGCAGTACCTGTATGCATGGCTCTGAAATCATACAGGTGGGAGAACATGGTGCTGAAATGCAGCCTCTTGGCAAAAAGCAGTAAATTCAGAGACTGTGATTTAAATTCACACATAACTGTAGCCTGCAAAAATTATCTTTGTCTTCTTTCATTTTACTGCAAATTTATTTTTGTCTGCTTTCATTTTGGGAT